>NC_091174.1:12663749-13006249 GCF_040958095.1 Procambarus clarkii
CTTTCCCTGTGTCTTACGACAGATGAGACCATGGCTGCCGTATTGGTCTGCCCGTGCGTAGCCGCAAATACACTGGTGTTTGGTGGAGATAAGGGCAGCAAGGCACAGGGCAACACCAATACTTAGGGCCCGATGGTCCAGGCGGGTGCCCAAGGCGGAATTAGGGACTGCCAACAGGAAGTCTCCGGCATGGGGGGCGTGCACAGCTAGGAGACACGCTCTGTCCTTCCCAGAAGCTGCCTCCAGCAATGCTTTGGCGATGTTCTCCACTATGGGGCTTTCCCATTTGGCCTGTTTGCCGTTGTTAGGAAAAGTTGGTCGTAATACATCTTCACTCTTCTGAAGATGTATTATTAAATACGAAAGTACTTAACCACCGTGCTGCGCCGAGTTTATGGCGAAATTCCCTCCTGTGCGCATGAAATAAAGTGTTCCCAAAATAAAAATAAATATGTAAAAATAAATACCAAATTCCACTTACTTTGACTGTGGGGACGTGGACAAGATGCGCTGTGACGTCATCAGGGCCTGGTCGCCCATGCATGAATCGCCCAGACACGGTCGCGCGGGCCATTCAAGCACCGGGTGTTGCCACAAATATATTTTAAATTATTTGTTCTATGTATTTCCAATGCGGTTTTGTTTTATTTTTTTTATCGTATATGATGCATATTTGTGCCCTTTACAATATGTATACAGTAGAACGTTCATAATGTTCCATGGAACTGTGATACATGTGTCAGTAATGTGTCCACAATAAATGTTTATTGTGGACAATAGGGCAATATTCCTTGTTAAAAATTCACTAAAATTACAATATTTACAGTTTCACAAACTGTTTACACAGTAACACACTGTATGACACACTCAGTACTTCGGAAGTGAGTAATAATCAACAAAGTAGTCCAAGGTGCACAGTGTGACTTCGCTCTCGTTGCTGCAGGTACAAATAAATTTTCATTTCCTGTTTCTTCATTATGTGTGCTTGCAAATAACGCACTCACGTACACCCTTGGCCTTAGTACTTGTAGTTTGTATGTAGCCAAGCTTGTAAGGTATAAGGTAGTACTGTATTGAAAAGATCAATTTGTAAGGTAGTCTTGAAAAGATTGCTTTGTATGGTCCCATACAGGAAGAGATTCAGCTTGCCTCAAAGAGTGTCCGTCAGAGAGAGATTCAGTTAGCCTCAAAGAGTGTCCGTCAGTCAGGAAGAGATTCAGGTATTCTTGAAAATATCTATGGAAAACACCAACATGGAAGCCGCTAACACTATTCATCTATGATACTTGTATGAGATGCATCATCACTTAACGCAGAAAACGATTCAGCTATGTATCATCTAAATAAACTGGAGATAGCATAGGATTGCAAGGGTGACGCTCACACCAAAACAAGCAACTGCTTGGGCAATATATGTAACCTTGGAATACCTGTATATAGGCAAGCCTTTCAGGGATGGATACCTGAACCCACCAGGAAAGACAACCCTATATGGGCAGGGGCAACATCCT
This sequence comes from Procambarus clarkii, assembly GCF_040958095.1. Lineage (NCBI taxonomy): Eukaryota > Metazoa > Arthropoda > Malacostraca > Decapoda > Cambaridae > Procambarus > Procambarus clarkii. Next base: position 12,665,261 of record NC_091174.1, read on the forward strand.
CAAGCACCTATGGAAGTAAACACTAACCTCATTCACTTCATGGTAAACAATTTATCAGAGTCCATACAATAAGGCATAGAAACAAATGCACAGAGTTAATTTAAAAAGAAGGAACAAATACACAGGCAAATGGACCATCTGCAGGATGGCTTTCACTTATGTGTAATACCGGGATCCGAATAGTATAACGCGATTTGAGGAGCAGAAGCGACATCAATATATCATTGCAAAGTGAATGACCGAATAATTATACGGAACCCGTATAATTCTTAGTGCTGCCACATAGTGGTGGGCAGTTGCTACTAGTGTGAATGACCTGACTACTGGGTGGATAATTTTGCAAGCTGTTTAGATTTGCGTGTTTTGTTTTGTTCTACCTTTCTGGTAGTGTTTTTTCAGCCTGAGGAGTATAGTACCCTCACCTTGCTGTGCCTCATTAGAAGGGCCAGGTTTTGGCCTCTGATCCTCAGCAGGATTTTAATTATTTACAATTTGGATGACTAATTGAGTGGAACTAACCAATCGGGTGGGAACAGGGAGCCACCAAAGGGTCCCACCAAGAAACATAGCATGTAAGGTAAGGGGTCAATGATCAGAGCTAATGGCATCAGGGAAGGTACCCGTGAAATGAATGGCAAAACTATCTAAAGCATAAAGAGGCATGTAAGGTAACTTGTTAACACTTTCACCCAGGCATGACGCAGCATTGCGTCATCCGTTTACTGTTGGTAAACTCGGGGATGACGCAGCATTGCGTCATCCACCAAAATAATTGCCAAAAATCAGGTTTTTATCCGATTTCTTTGGGACTGTTTGGTAACTGTCAACAAGCCGAATGCAATCTGTGACTACAATACAAACATGAAAGGTGTTGATCACTTTGACCAAATGATCAAATATCACTTCATAAGGAAAACTCACAAATGGATGAACAAAATGACCATCTATTTTGTGCATATGGCTATCTACAATGCTTATGTGATGTACAACTACTACACAAAAAATACTAAACTATAATACTACATATACTAAAATACTAAATATTTGCTTAATGTTTATAAATTTTGCTTAAATACATAAACCATTTGCTTAAATACATAAACCAGCTTAATGGTTTGCTATGGTAAATATAAATGTAGATACAGTAGTTACATACTGTATATAGTTTATATACAGTAAAATAAAAGCAAAAGCATCCTTTTCTTGTTCTATGAATATAATCATGTCACTAATATGTGCACTATATTTTTTTGGTATAGTGATGTTTTACATATTTTATTATGTAAATTTATCAAATTACACACCACTGTTACCAGGATGCTGATAATAGTAACATTGTTCTTAGAATTAGCATTGTGCATAGTACTGTATGACATGATGCATTTGCATCATCTGCCAGTAATGTGTGTGGCACTATGCTGAACTATTTATTTATTGTTTTATAATATTGTGTGCATATTAGCGACACTACTGTATTTGTGTGTATTGGTGTTCTGCATGTATTATTATTGAATTTTCTCAAATTACACAATACTGCCTAATTTAACTGCAAAAACACAAGTGAAAAACAAATCAGTAACACTGAAATAAATAAATATAAATATATTCGTAGCAACTTCCACTACCTGCCTGGCCTGGGCGACCTTCACAGGGTATCTCATCCACCAGCGTTCATAAATTGGTGACGTCATTTCCTTCTCTCCACCACAAAGCTACATTTTTTTTTTTAACTTTCCCATGACCTGGGAATGCATTTTAACAATATTAGAAAGAATTTTTTTTTTCATGTGCACCATGGAATTGTCGCCTGAAACTGGTGTATTGTACTGTACAGGGATTAAGACTAAAATTTAATAATACAAATTTTCTTACAATTAGCTTTCCACTTTACCATTGGAAGTGGCACTTGTGCCATTTTGGCTTGATGATGTCCCTCTATACTGTGGTGCAGGTCCCCATATTCGAACTGTAGCATCATCTGATACAGATGCTACCATGGCTGGGTAGCGAGGGTTCCACGTCACACAGTTGACTGTCCGAGTGTGTCCAACAAGGGTAACAACAGGCAATTCTCTCCGATGATGCCATATATAAACCTTATTATCTATAAAAAAATAAAAGACAATATTAATGGATAAAATTCAATCTTTGTTTAAATTACAACATAGCAAATATTTAATATAAAGCACTTTAACTATCGATAATTTGAAAAACTATCAAATATAAAGGCAAAATATATAAGCTCAAAAATATGAAGTTGTTAATCTATGTCCTTGACACAGTGTTTCCTCAAAGTTTTCCAACCCCATGGAAGCACCCATGTTCAAACATTCCTGAGACATTTCAATGTACAGTATGTATATACAGAATTGTCTTGGTGACCAAAACAAGTACCATCCCTAAACATTTATCTAATCATTTTACATGATGTAAAATGAGTAGATTAATATAAAAAGATTTTACATGATGTAAAATGGCTATTGTAAATGAGTAGCAGTCATCCCTTGCTTGAACTGGGAAATAAGAATTTGTTAAAAGAAAACAAAAAAATTTGCCCTCGGCAAACAAATGGCCGTTTTATTTCCCATTATTGGGGATAAGAAGCCTTTTTGGCTTGTCAAGATTCCCCTACCTATCTAAATGTCTAAATGTTGATTCCAGGGATCAGCGTCCTCGTGGCCTGGTCTCTGACTAGACCTGGTTGCTAATCTGATCAACCAGGCTGTTCAATGTGGCTGCTTGCAACCAGATGTATGAGTCATAGCCTGGTTGATCAGATATCCTTTTAAACATTTTCCTGGATGCTCTGAATAATTTATTTCATAAAATTATCCATTGGAACCAAAAATGTTTGATTAAGTGAGGGTTATTTGCCCAAGCCCCAGCTGACATTGGGTGTCTAGATGTGGCTAAGTTAGCAGCATTCACCTAATAGATGTAAACTATTGCACACAGCTTAAAAACTTTAACATACACAAATATGACAATTTTATATAATACATTATCATATATAACACAGTACAAGTATTTACAAAAACCAGAATTAAATGTAATTAAATGCCATTTCCTGGGTGAGCCCCGGAGGCTCCCTGGAGCTATTGGGCAAATATGCGATATATAACACTACGGCATGAGCCAATGCCAAAGCAGCAAACTTATGCATGTCCTGGTCACAAGGATAGACCACAAGCTGGCTAGAGTTAACTTAACCCTGCAGACAACCTGAGAGACCTGAGCCCTGGAACAGGCGTCGCGGATCACCATTTGGGTTGATCCGAGGGAAAACCGGATCCACCCAAAGTGCATCCCGGTCACTGAAGCCGAGGCGCGCAGATAACAGCAACGAGTCACAACCAGATAATACATGATGCACCCCCGGCCTGACCCTCCAAGCATCAATGACCCAAGGAGCCCTCCGGAAAGTGGTCATCTTGGTCTTCTCCAGAAAATAAGGAGGAGAAGGCTGCAAAGAGACCGAAAGGACCGAAACCGAAAAGCGCCCTTTCGAAGGACTGAAACAGCAGAAACCCCTGCACCGGAGGAGAGCATGAAGCTCACCATCCCGACCCCCCCAGAGGCCCATGCCAACAGAAAGAGAGCCCTGGAGAAACCTTCTTGAACAGAAGGGGCCATCAGAAACCGAGGAGAAGAGAGACAGGAGAACACCCTGTCCAAGGGCCAGGACGGCTCAGCCAGTGCATGAGCAGGCCGGAGGTGAAACAAAGCACGAAAAAGTTTACGAAACAGGCCGGAAGTGACATCCACACCGAATCCATGCTGGAGTGGCAATACGTTGAAGCCCAAGCGCTCCACACGATACGAGGCGACAGTATTAGGCATCAAATGACCGTCCTGAAAAAGCCAACAAAGAGGGGGACAAGACAACCCGATCAGAATACTGTAGAAGACAACCTACGAAGAGAGAGAAAATGGCGGAAAAAATGCCAGGAAACTTCCTACTGTCGCCGAGATGAAGCTCTCAGGTGGGACGCCAACAAAGCCATCTGATCACCGTACAAATGGTGATAAACCCGCATAAAAAAAAAACAGATATGAAGAGCAGAGGAGAAGACTGAACCAGCCATGTACCGGACCGGTTCAATCTGAAAGAGGCACAGCCTCGGAAAATGTCCCGGGTTGGGACAACGAGCATACAGAGCCTGAAACCAAGCTGGGCTGGCCACCAAGAGCCCACTAGGACGATTCTCCAGTAAGACGACAGAACCCGCAGCAGAAGTTAGACTTGGGAGAGAGGTACAGGTAACCCCACCGCAACCAATTCTGCCGAATGGCATCCACAGCGAAGGCTCTGCAGTTCGGGAAGGGCACCACATATATCGGGAGACGCCTCGACCATGCCGAAGTGAAGAGGTCCACTTCCGGCAGAGCCAACTGAAGGAGTTGGTATCGACTGTCTATTCCGTGGACAGGGGAATGAACTGAGATGGCAGAATGTTGGAACTCCCCGGAAATGAACTGCATGAAGAGACAAACTCCGAGAAACCAGCAGACGAGCCACTTGAAGAAACCAGCCCCAAAGAGGCAAGGATTGAAGAGAACCCCTGCAGTTAAGGCAATGAACCACCGGAGAAGTCCGAATGGAGCCGGATAGTTGAACCTTGAACGACCCGCACCCTCTGAAGTGACAGCCAAACTGCTGTGAACTCCCACACCGCGCTCTAAGCCTGACGGAAAGACAGATCCAATGGCCTCTTGCAGGCTTGGTGAGCACTGGTCACAAGGCCACTGCTAAGAGACGAGGCATCCGTGAACACATCAATCAAGGGCTCAGGTGCCAAGGCACCGAGCCTGAACCCAGCGATTACAAGAGATATGGATGGGTGTCCCCAAAGGAACCAGAACAGACACCGAAGCCAAACCCGGTACAGCAGGTAATCCAGCATGACAAAGTTCAGACTCCCGCACAACTGCTTGAGCAATTGCCAAGTGACCCGGGACCCCCCAGAAACAGCTGAAGGCGGGACCAGAGCGGCAGCAATGCCTCTGGAGGGAGAGACATGGAAGCGGTCTGAGAGTCCCAAACAAGATCCGACCAGATCCAAACCTGGGGCGAAACTAGACGGGACTTCCTCTAGTTCACTAGGAATTCCAAACCCAGCAAGCTGGAAAAGAACCACACCCCTGGTGAGCAGACAAGCAGACCGGATGGGAGCCCATAACAGCCAGTCGTCAAGGTAGGACAGAACCCAAACCCTTAGCAGATGCAGATGGGTCACCACGACCTGGTAAGACTTGTGAATAAACGAGGTGCTAGATTCAAGCCAAAAGGAAGGCAATGAAAGTGGTAAGCCTGATGCCCCACCACAAAACCTAACCAGTCCTCCTGAACCACATAAATTGGAACGTGCCAATACGCGCCCCTGAGGTCCAGGACACCATCCAGGAACCCGGCTCCAACAGAAGTCTGACTTGAGACAAGAGTGTTCATCCGAAAAGAGGGGGCAAGGAATCCAGGAGGTTCAAACAGGATAAGTCCAGAATTAACAGCAGATCTGCACAGTCCTGTTTCAGCACTGGAAAACAGACGAGAAACCCACCCGAGGGATGGGGTTGTTTTGACCACGCCCAAGCGCACCTACTCTGAGATGACCTAACAGAGCGCAGGGAAAGAGGTTTGCCCCACTAGCCCCAAACCTCCCAAAGGAGGAGGAGGAGACCAGAAATGCCATATGGGGGTTTCTTACCATGTGAGGTTTTGTTTTGTTATACCTACCTTTCTGGGTGCCTGTCCCCAGTCAATGGCAGATTAGGAAAACCCCCCAACCATAAGGGGGTTTTCCAGGAGCCATTGCTCCCTGTCTCTCTCAGATGGGGGGCCAGGTTCTGGCTTGTGGTCCCTGGTAGGCTCAACTCCATTGACTAAGGCCCTAGCCTAATATATCACATATTAGTGCGATAGCTCCAGGGAGCTGAAGGGGCTCCCCACAGAAATATATACAAAGCAGCCAGAAGTGAATCTATGATCTTAATCTACAAAACACAATTTAATTATTACCTGAAACAACATTTTCTGTGGGGAGCCAAACCCGGAGCTGTTTGCCAGGGAGCCTCCGGGGCTCACCCAGAAAATGGTGTTTCATTACTGTATATTCAACACTGGTTTTTTTTCTCATTAAGTCTTAAATTATCATTTTAACAATTAGAAACCATGATGTATTTCTCTATTCTGATTACAGTACAGTACTGAAAAATGCTCAGTTCCTCCAATTCTCAATACTGATTCTGATTAATCACCCCATTAATAATATAAACCCTCCAATACGATCATCACAGTTCACTCCTTCACTTGGCTTTCCAGCAATATTGCTCCCGCTCACTTGTCAATCTCTAGGTGTTTTAAGGACTGGCATTTTGTATTAATAAATTTAAATTAATGTCATTTTCATTTTAGTATTTGCCATTATGCTAAAGTATGACAGGCTGTATATATACAAGGGTAATACAAGACTTCCCACTTTCAGGTAGCCTTGCCTATTGTCCCCATGCACATTACTCCCTATTCCCCCCCCCCCACCAGGAGGCCCCTATCTTACAGCGTATAGGCATGTGTAGGAATGGCATTCAGAAGTGCCCACCCCGGTTGAGAGGTGCCCATCCCCTGTTGAGAGAGAGGTGCCCATCCCCTGTTGAGAGAGATGCCCATCCCTGTTGAGAGAGATGCCCATCCCTGTTGAGAGAGAGATGCCCATCCCTGTTGAGAGAGAGATGCCCATCCCCTGTTGAGAGAGAGAGATGCCCATCCCCTGTTGAGAGAGAGAGATGCCCATCCCCTGTTGAGAGAGAGAGATGCCCATCCCCTGTTGAGATGGATGCCACCCCCTATTGAGAGAGAAATGCCCATCCCCTGTTGAGAGGTGCCTACCTCTGTTTAAGCATTTTAGGCAATTAATTACCGGTAAAATTTAAGGCATTTTAAGGATTAATTAATGTATCTAGGCAGTATGCATTTCTTTTCGTGTGTTGAAACTATATGAAATTCACATGTCAATGGTTTGTTTCAATCCTTCAATTTCAAAAGATTTGAGTAGTTTAACATAAATATTTTAAGTATGTGTGTAACATTGAACAAATCCACAAGGGCCATGACGAGGATTCGAATCTGCGTCCGGGAGCATCCCAGACACTGCCTTAATCGACTGAGCTACGACAGGGTAAAAACCCTTTTACCCTGTCGTAGCTCAGTCGATTAAGGCAGTGTCTGGGATGCTCCCGGACGCAGGTTCGAATCCTCATCACGGCCCTTGTGGATTTGTTCATTTGATGCATCACGTTAGTGTGATCTCTGTGTGTAATGTGTAACATTAATACTCTGTGTGCAGAATATTCTTCCCATTTGCAATATACATTTGACTCGCCTCATGTATTTTAATAATTGTCATTTTACTATTAAAGTGTTCCCCTAGTTTACTAGTTTACATTGTATAAATAAAGCTTCCCCTTACATTGTGCTCAAAAGCACAAAAAGACTAAAGATACTGTATTTGTATTTCTTTAATTTTCCTTACTCTTAGCATGCAAATTTCATTTTACGTGATTTTTTTTTTTTGCGAACAAGCAGAGATACCTTTGATCACTTTAAAAATTAAAATGCATTGCTATTTGAATAAAACAATGAGTTTTAATTGTAGCTAAATGAGCAACGGTGAACTAACATGAAATAATTATTAGTGGTGATCTATGTGGCACATGCCTATTTCCTACAGCATTCACATTATAAAAAAAGTGAAAACCCATAATGAAACATGCACGAGGAAGATAAGAAGGAGATTGAAGTTATTCCAGTTTCCTGTGTGTTGTTGAGGCAGTAGACAGGCACCCATGGCATAGGAATTTGGACAATAAATGACTTACAATATTTTGTATAACACACACACTCCCTATGACCTACTATTTCTGCTAATATCTCACCAATACAGTGGCTTGCATGTTCAAAGATAATTATTCACCTGCTTCTGCATGCAAGATACTCAACACTTCTTGAGAGAAAGAGAAAAAAAAATGAACTGCTAAACTATCCAGAAGAAAACGGTAAATACACTTTGATATCTAAACAATTTTATGATCCAGGGATATTTATAAGATCTTGACTACCTGTTGAAGATTCCGAGGATTAGTATCCCTGTGGCTCGGTCTCTGACCAGGCTTCCTGTTTGCTGGTCTAATCAACCAGGATGATCGATGCAGCTGCTTGCAGCCTGACATACAAATCACAGCCTGGTTGATTGGGTACTCTTTGAAGGTGCTTGTCGAGTTCTCTTTTGAACACTGCGAGAGATTGGCCAGTTATGCCCCATAAAAGAAAATTAATATTTTTTCGTCACTTTTGTTTCCTTGGCTTGAATCTGTGTCCTCTTGTTCATAAAGTTGCCAATTCCAGGAATTCCTCTTTGTTAATTTGGTCAATTCCTGTTAGTATTTTGTAAATGGTAATCATATCACTTCTTTTCTTCTATCTTCTAGTTTTGGTCATGTTTAACATCTCTAGTCTCTCCTCTTAACTCATATTTTTCAGTTCCGGTAGCCATTTTGAAGCATGCCGTTGCACATTTTCCAGTTTACTTGTGTGCTTCTTGAGATTTGTGCACCGTATAACTGCAGCATATTTCAATTCTGGTCTCACAAAATCATGAGCAGTTTCTTTAGTATTTCACCATCCATATAATTAAAAGCAAGTCTGTAGTTGAAAAGCGATGCATATGCTCTTCTCACAATGTTTTTTGTGTGTTCCTCTGGCAACAGCTTACCATGCAGAATCACCCCTAGGTCTTGTTCTTTATTAGAGTTCTGTAATTCCTTTCCATATTATTTTTAAGTTGTGTGTTGTCTATTTTATCCGACTCCACATGCCATACCATGGCATTTATTCACGTTGAATTCCATTTGCCCCTTGACGCTCCAAGCACTTATTTTATCTACATCAATTTGAAGGGCCTTACAATTGTATGCACTTCCTTTCTTCCCCAGTATCTTAGCATCACCTGCAAACACATTTATATAAAATCTGTATTCCTTCTGGTAGATCGTTTATGTTGACAAACATTACTGATGCAAGAACTGAACCTTGTGGAACTCCACTAGTAACACTCCTCCAGTCAGATACATTGTTTCTGACTACTGCCCTCATCTGTCAGTTAGAAAATTTGTCATCCATGTCAGAATTCTTCCTGTTACTCCTCTAGCATCTTCCAGTTTCCAGAACAGCCTCTTATGTGGTACATCAAAAGACTTTTTTAGGTCGACAGACACAATCAACCCAATCACCTCTTTGCTATAGTAGCTCTGTCATAAAAACTAAGATTTGTTATACGGGATCTTCCTGTTCAAAACCACACATTCTGTCCGTTATTCTATCATGAACACAAGTGTTCAACCCATTTGGCTTTAACTATTTTTCTAGTGTTTGACTACCACGCTTGTTAATGATACAGGTCTATAATTTAGAGGTTCCTCTCGACTACCATTTTTATAGATTGGTACTATGTCTTATTCAATATATCTGCTAAGACTCCTGTGCAGAAAGATGTCTACAATATTAATTGGAGTAGAATGCTCAGCTCAGTTGCACATTCTCACAGTACCCAGGGTGAAACTCCATCAGGTCCAACTGCATTTCTTCCCACTTCATAATTTTCCCACTTCGCCTTGAGATACCTCTATGCATTCTATGGCATGCTCTAAAATTGGTATTTGATCCGGCTCACTGACATCCTCATTTTGTACACTCACACTTTGTAACTGTTCATTTAGCATTTTACATATTTCTTTTTCATTCTCAGTAATCCTGTTTCTCGTTCTCGATCTCTGGATTTTATCCTTTACATGCAGCTTGCTTTTAATGTACTTATAGTGCTGATAGTATTTTATCAGGAAATGGGTTACCTATACAAACACGAGCACTATACAAGAGTGTACATATAATGCACATACACCATACAAGTTTAACAAAATGAAACTTTCTGTGCTACCCCTCAGTAGCTTCCTGGAGGATATGGCATTGTATTTTACAGGAAATGCCTTCATAAAAGGCTACTGTGACTTTTGTGGCCTACTAGGAACCAGGACCAGCATCTGGTTTTCTCGAAGAGGAGAGTATAGCATGTGAGGATCAAAAATCAATCCGCAAAGAGAACTGCTTGAAAAATCGAAGGCAAAAAAGCAACTGTTCAATGATAGGAATGAAATTAAGAAAACAAGACAAAGAGCTGGCAATAGTTAAACAACCCTTGCTCCAACTGCACCAGCTTTTGGAGCAGGCATGATCATCCAGGCTTCCAGCCAGCCTTATGTGCTCCACATATCACCCCTAATACCACAGGAAAGAAACAACATGGCAGGAACTGAAAGCCACAGAGGCATTTCATTACACTCAATGTTCTATTTCTGTGCTAGCTCAGTAACTCCCTGGACCTAACTCACAATGAGACCTTAGAGAGGAGAATAGCTTAATGGAAAGGGATCAGTATGAGGAAGATGTTAAAAGGGCTTACCTGTGGGAGGAGAAGGCAGAAGATCAGGGACTGGGGGAGAAGGAGAGCATCAATGATGTGTATCCCATTAAAGTGCCACAACGTAGTATTTTAGTTATAAAAATAAATGAGAATAAGTAGGTACAGTACTTACTTAGTAGGTACTGTACAGTATTTGTATTGTTATAAAGGCATTAATAATGCACATCATTTCAGAACAAGCAATATGGAAAAATCAGGCAAGACCAGTTTGGACCACCAGACCCCTGAGCCAAAATAAAAACTGCCAGCTAAAGCAGCCCAGAGGCAGACAAAGAAGGGAAACACCACACATGCAAAAAGACAAAACCATGCCAGCCAAAGAAGCATTACAATGGCCACAGCCTGTAGACACTGCTGTATGATCAGCAGGCTGGTTCAAACTGGAGTAGCATTAGATATGAGTTCAACCGCAGAAGACAGGAGTCTGCTAAAAAAAAAATACTCCAATAAGTTGTCTCAATAAAAAAAAAAAAAAGAGGGTAAAGCACCTCATCCCACCCAACAAAGAAACAATGATGGAAACCTTAGAAACACAAGACCACCAACCAGGATGCCTGGTTAGAGACCAGCCAGCAGGAATATTACTCCTTTTAATCATTGACAGGTATATGACAGGTATACAGACCCTCAGAAGGGAACCCCTATACACATCCAGGACCTTGACTGACAAAAGGATGCTGCAAATTGGATGCAGATCCAAACAACCACAAATAGGGCAACCAGAAAGGGCCTTGAAACTGAGAAGCAAAAATTGCAAACCACAGTGGAAACCACAAAGAACCCAACATAGGAACAGGAAACCAAAACCCACACATCCCACTTATCAAACAATGGAATGTGGAGAAGAATCAGACAGAATTTGGGGACAGAGGAGACCCTTGGGGAACAAGGAGATACATCAAAGACAAAGAACAGATGACCAGAAAAACACAGAGGCCACAGATTCCCAGCTCTGGGTTCTAGCATAAGCAGTACATGAACTAATGAACATAGCCTAGGGGCCAGGGCACAGACCAGAAAACCATGGTACACAAAAAACTCAAAGTTGAATGTAATTAAACAATTCTTTCTGGTGGGTTCTCCACCCAATTTGAATCACACCAGGCCTTTGTAAGTCTTTAAAAGCCTACCAGACACCAGAGACCAAATCAGGCCCCCTCAGAGACACAGACAGCAGAGGATTCAAGATCATTCTAACCAAGGAAATAGCCATCAGAAAGGTAAAGCGAGACAAAATAGACAACAGCAAGATAGTTAAGTCATTCTCCCTCTAGCAGCATGTGTCATCATAAGCCACTGCAGTTATTCAGTCTTAAGACAATTAAAGACAAAACTTACACCTGAAAAGGAAAGGCAAGAGTCCAGGGAGTCACCTAAGACCCAACAGAAAGAGGCATTTCACTAAATTCAACACAGGTTTTGCACAAGTAACAGATAGCTGCCACTGGACACAAATCAAGCTCCCCAGCTGATCTAACCAAGATTCAGTGAACAAAGGACTCCATTGGAAACCAGCTGTCTTCATCTTAGTCAGAAAAGAAGACTGCAAATGAAGAAAATACCCACCTGGCCAAATAGAACAGAACCCCCTACTGCCAAAGGAGAGTATGAAGCTCCAAGTCTACAGCAAGAAGTGAGTTGCAAGAAACAAACTCTATATAAACAAATCACAGACCAAAGGGGAAACAAAGAACTGAGAAGAGGAAAGAAAATTCAAAACCTAATCCAGAGGCCAAGAGTTCTCAGTGCTCAGAAGGAAAATGATAGTCGAGACGTGAAAAAACTAGCATTGAATAAAATTAAATGCAAATTTCTGGGCAAGCCCCAGTGGTTCCCCTGAAGCTATCACATACTGATAGGGTACCATCTACTAGGTTGCATCTGCCGTGGAGTTCTGTAAGCCTACCGGGGACCAGTGACAGAATTTGGCCCCCTCAAAGAGGGGCAGGGAGTGGCGACAGTTATTTATTAATGCCACTACTGGGGAAGACAACCAGAAAGTCAGGGAATCAAAATAAACTACTGCTGGCTTCAATAGAGACTGCAGACTCCAGAACTGCTGAAAGAACTCTCCCAACTATGTAAACAAATTATCAATATCTCTAGTGCAAACTCGTTTGACCTACCCCAACTTGTTTGGGGGCACGGAAGAGGTAGTTCACGATCAGCCAGTATCTCCACCCTCAGTTTTAGGCAGATGTAGCCAACACCAATTTCCCTTTTCCTGGACAACCTGGGAGGGAGGGAATCAGGGAGCCACTGGGGCTTACCCAGAAATAGGCATTTTAGCACATTTAATGTTGGCTTTCTGGGAATGGGGGTGAATAGAACCCCCTACCCCCCTTGTGCCATGAAGCTAACTACCCAAGAAAAAGGAAAACAAATGGGCACTTACCAGGGAAGAGGAAGTGCCACAGAATCAAGATAAAGATGATGCATCCAGCCAAGAGATGTGACTCAGGGCCACACAAGGCACAGGGCCTTAGGAACATTAACAATATAGCAGGCGGCCAGAGCTCTTTTTCAACTCGAAAATCCCTGTGCCTGACTATCGACCTAAGACATAATGGCAAAGACAGCCGATATAGCAGCAATTTTTTTATTATCACGCAACCTGTCCTAATAGAACATCGCATTTTGAAGTATACTTAACCCAAGACTAAATATCATTAAACTAGAAAGTAGTAGCGGCTCATGAAAGACAGACTGTCCCGTTTTCTGTTTTGGGTCCTCTGATAGGTTAGGATAATGGCACTTTAGTATGAAAGTTTCTTTATGTTGGGAAATCTTAGGAAGACAGACTGCATCATGGATGTGAGGGTAGACCCCAGGTTGGCTAGATGTAAGAACACTGCAGACGATCTGAAAGAGATAAGCCTTGGAATAGGGGACCAAGGTAATAGGATCATCCCACAAGGCAGAACCAGTTGCACAAAGGTAGTTGCAGAGAGCTGCCACCGGACACAGCACATTATACACCCATCAATGTCCAAAATATTCCATTGAAAGCCAACCATCTCATTCATCTACAGAAAAGAAAGAGCAACAGGAAACTAATAAGCTGCCCACCAGGGCCAAAAAAACAAAACCCCTAAATCTGGAAGAGAGCATAAAGCACTCCCACCCAACTAAAGTACCAGAAAAGAGAACAAAAAATATTAAAACAATCATGGACTGAAGGGAACACCATAAACCGAGCAGTAAAAACATAGTAACACTGTCCAGTCACCCAATTGGTTCAAGCAGTGCATGAGCAGGCTGGAGGTGAAACAATGCACAAGACTGCTTGAGAAACAGAACTGAAGTAGCATCAGCCACAAATGCAAGCTACAGTGGCTCTCCCTGCACTGCATGATATGAGGCGACAGTATTTGGCACGAGATTCTGATCAAGAAAAAGAAAAGAACGAAAGGAGAACACCACCTGAAGAACAATGACGTAGAGAAAGTAAGGAAGTAATTATCAAAAGAAGGCACCAAACTGGGAAGGCTATGTAGCACCATCAAATGTGCGGGATAATCAGAGGGCGCTAAATATCACCAAGGATGCCAATACGAGAACAGAAACACAAGGCGTACGATATCAAAAGTATCCGAGTCACCAAGAAGACTATCAAGAGACAAGCGACCGCGGGGGACGGTCGGAAAACAAGACAAACGCTTGTCCCGGAAGTCAGGACATTCAACAAGGATATGCACGACTGTAAGAGGGACAATGCAATTAGGACAATAAGGAGCAGGGCGGCGCTCCATCAAGTGACCATGAATTAAGCGAGTATGGCCAATACGCAACTTTGCCAGAGCTGTTTCCCATCGCTGGTTACGGTGGTAGGAGGACAGCCACGAGGACAGACAACTTTTAAGAGTACGTAGTTTGTTACCAGTAACAGACGACCAACAAGCCTACCACCAGGTAAGGATGGAGAAATGGATAACCAGGTAAAAGTCGGAATAAGGAATACCTTTACGAGAGATGGGACAATAGCGGACAGCTTCCCTGGCAGCAACATCCGCACGCTCATTTAAAGAGACACCAATATGGCTGGGAACCCAACAAAACTTAAATTTACTGTGAACAAGAAACAGCAAATGCTGGATCTCGACAACCACTGGATGAACCGGATTAAAGGACCCCGAGAGCCATGAGGGCACTACGAGAATCAACAACAACTACAAAGGAAGATTGCCAACGAGAAAGCAGGAGACGAAGAGCATAGAGAATAGCATAAAGCTCCGCTAAGAAGACGCTAGCCTCCGGATGTAAGCGACACACAAGTCCAATCAGGAAAAACAACAGTAGCCAACACCGTTCGCAGACTTAGACCCATCGGTGAAGACGGAAACGGAGCGGGAGTGATAAGAAAAGTGCTCAAGGAAAAGACGTTTTAGAACCGTAGGAGGGGTAAAAGCTATAGTGATGCAGGTCAAGGATGTACAAAACTGCCGAAGAGGGACTCTCCACGGGGGCAAAGAAGGAACAACACGAGGAGAAATTTTAGAAATATGAACGGAAAGAGAAGCCTGTAAGCGAGATAACCGGAAAGAAAGAGGGAGGTGGTGAAGAGGAACAGGAACCGCAGGAGGGGCAAAAGTTAAAGCACGACAGAGGCGAGAGGAGGGATGTTGCAAGGACCGCGAAAGATAGCGAAGACAGTAGCGATCACGGCGGTCCCGGGGAGATAGGAAGCCAGTGTCAACATACAAGCTGAGGATGGGAGTCAAACAAAAGGCACCAGAACTGAGGCGCAACCCAGTATGGTGCAAAGCATCAAGATGGTGAAGAGTAGAAGGAGATGCAGACGAGTAAGCAGGGCAACCATAATCGAGCTTAGACAGGACGAGAGAGGAATGTAAAGCGAGGAGTGCGCGCCAATCTGCTCCCCCAAGAAGTATGGGACAAGACCCGAAGGAGGGTAAGGGCCTTAGAGCACTCAACACGGACGCAAGAGATATGGGGAGATCAAGACGAGCGAGTGTCAAAGAATAACCCCAAACGCTTTGCGGAATCTTTGTACTCAAGGGGATGACCATAAAGTGACAAAGAGGGACGAAGAATGACCCGTTTCCGAGTAAAATTCATGGCACAAGTCTTAGTAGTAGAGAACTTGAAGCCATGATCGGTGGCCCAAGACGACACGGCATCAATCTTAAGTTGAAGCCGGCGTTGAAGGAGAGGCGAATCATCACCCTGACAGCAAAGGGTAAGATCATCGACATAGAGAGCAGAGAAGACGCCTGAAGGAAGAGAGAAGAAAGACCATTGACCAGAAAAATAGTACTCAGAACACTACCCTGGTTCACATCTTCGTATTGCTGAAAAGAGGCAGAGAGCAGCACCAAGCCTCACCCGAAAGGAACGACGAGAGGAAGCTGCTGAGAAAGAGGGAGATGACCATGAAGGCCAAAAGAATGAAGCTGGGATAGAATATGATATCGCTAAGTGGTGTCATAAGCCTTTTCCAGGTCAAAAAGGACAGCAACAACAGTCTTCACAGCAAAAGCAGTACGAATATAGACCTCCAAGTTCACCAGGACATATGTTGTGCTGCGGCACTTGCAAAACCAAATTGAGAAGGGGAGAGGTGGTGATGGTGTTCCAAGAACCACATCAGACGAATGTTAACCATACGTTGAAAGAGTTTCCAGACACAACTTGTGAGGGCAATAGGGCTTAAGTCCTTAGGGGATGTTCCCAGAGACCCTGGTTTGCGAACAGGGAGGACAACGGCATCGAGCCAGTCCTCAGGGACTGACGGCGACTCCCAGATCCGATTATACAGACTCAGTAAATACTGAGACATGCACGAAGGGAGATGGCGAAGCATCTCATAATGAATGCCATCAGAGCCCGCCGCCGTAGAACCGCAGAGGGCCAGGGTAGACTGAAGTTCAGAGAGAGAAGGGATCGTTATAGGGAAGGCGAAGATGAGTACAGAAATCCAAAGGACAAGATTCAAGGGGAGGTTTATGAAGAAGGAAAGATTGGGGAAGATGAAAATCAGAGCTAACAGAAGAAAAGTGGGAACCCAGTTTGGTACCGACCTGCAACGGGTCCTCCACAAGAGTACCACGGAGGTGAAGGACCGGTGAGACATCGGGAACGAACTTGCCTGCTATCTTGCGGATACTTTTCCAGATCTGCGGCAGAGGAGGTTCGGAAGTAATGGTGGAGACATAAGATGCCCAACAATTACGTTTAGCCATACAGATGGCCCCTACGGGCCACCGCACTCGCCTTCCGAAATAAAAGAAAAAATCGGCCGTCTGCCGGCGGCGGTGTCTCTTCCACGCTGCACGCTTACAGCCCGAGTACAGTTTGTATTCCACCAGGGCCCAGGTTTTCTATTCCTTGGGCCCCGAGAGGAAGAGCGAGGAATAGAGCGGAGGGCAGCGTTGAAGACGGTCATGAAAAAGGAGGAGAGAGCGAGGGAGAGGCAGAAGGGAGAGGTCAGAGAGCAGCAGCACTGAGGGTAAAAGGTTCCAGTCTGCCTTAGCAAACTGCCACCTAGGGAAGGAGAGGGGGAGGGGAGAAGACGAGCAAAGAGAAAGATCAAGACAGGAAAGGGTGCGAGTCCAAAAGTAAAAAATGTGTGGGCTCACCGGAATTCAGAAGAGACAGGGAAGAAGAAAGGATGAATGGCTCACGAAGGTGACCCCGGGTGTTCGTCAGAACATCACCCCAAATCTGTATCTCTTCCTGTGTAGGACCTTACAAAGTGATCTTTTCATGACTACCTTACAAATTGATCTTTTCCTGTAATCTATTCAAGACTACCTTACATTTTACAAGCTTGGCTACATACCACCTACAGGTACTAAAATATATTTGTGGAAAAACCCAGTGCTTGAATGGCCCGCGCGGCCATGTCTAGGCGTGTCACGCACGGGCGACCAGCCCCTGATGACGTCACAGCGCACCTTGTCCATGTTCCCACAGCCAACGTAAGTAAAATTTGGTATTTATTTTTACACAGACATGTTCAGGGAAGGGAATTTATCATTTTATGAAGAAAGAATTTTTTGTGAACACTTTATTTCATGCTCACATGGGAAATTTCACAATAAACACGGCGCAGCACAGTGATTAAACTTGTCCAAATAATTTTTATATGTATCTTTTGTTTTTACTATCAGTTTATCATGGTATAACTTAAAATACTACATTCAGTGTTTTTATTTTATAATTGGTGCCTTTTAGGCTGGTATAATGTAGCATTCTTTCAGTTAAATCATAAATTTAATAAAAACTCCAATCTTAACAAAATATACTATATTTGGTAGGAATAAGTATGAAAAGATATTAAAAAATAATATACTCCATTCATTTTATGCTGTGCTAAGGCAAAGCATAAATTTGTATACTGTACATGTAACTTGTGCCGTTCATTTACTTGGGCTCTATTTGCAATTCTTTCTTTCTAATATTTTTTCTATAAGATCATAAATGTGTTCACAAATAGAAATGTAACAAAACTTGCACAATTCTTCTAGGAAAAATATATTTTTGTTACTTATTAAATATTTACAAATACAGTTATTCAGTCTTTAAAGATTTAGTATAAATCCTTCCATATTGCTTTCATTTGGTCTTATTAAATTTGAAACTCATGCTATAATGAATATATACTTACTATTAGTTCTGTTATTCTAAATGTACAGCAGGTGTAATTTTAACCAAAATTCTGTGCATACATTCCGCTCCATCACCTTGTGTAATATTATTTGTGAAAGGAACGTGTATATCTGTATAACATGTATTACTCAAAATTAAGGCCTAGTTGGCAGTAAAATTACTATTACTAAAATTTATACTGAAAATCAATACCTTTTGGGTTTTAAGAAAATCATCCACGAGACAATGCTGCGAGTTAAATGTTGATGAAAACAGAGCAGCAGAAGACTGAGGAGGGGACTTGTGGATTCCATTGTTATGATTTGGTTCGATTCAGGATGTGAGTTGAGATTTTGAGATTTCAAGGTGCCTGTGTGTGAAATTCAAGTTTGCAAAGAGGAAGGTGACTCATGATTGCATATGCACCATGTGATGATAGGAGAAAGAATTAAAAGGATATTTTCCAGAATCAGAGAGAATACCGAGATACTAAAGTGAAACCGTCCGATTACAGTGGGAAATTTGAATTACAGAACACATCTAGATGATGATATAATAGGTATGCATAGTGTTAAAGGTACAAATAAATTACAATGGCCTCACATTGATGAATATGTGTAAGGAAAGAAACCCATGCATCACAAACGCATATTTCATTAAAAAATATATATATGCAGGTATACCTGGTACATAGTGAAAAATCGGATGAGAGGTTTAGCCAATATTTTGGACTAACTGGGACAAGACTTCTTCAAAAAATTAAGGTTTCCAGTCTATCATAGTTTTTCCATTTCTCTCTACAATTCTGGACATTATCCTTAAGTGATAAAATACGAGATTATGAATTTTTACACACAAAGAATATATAATCAATACAAAACTAATAAAAATAATGTATGATAAAAATAAAATTTTGTCTATAATATGACAGCATTTGTCTGCGAGTCGGTAAAATTTATCGTAACTACTGTATTGTACCTTTATAATCCAAACCCTGACCTGGATTTTCAAGGCTTCTCAGTGACAAATTCTTTAAGGACCATAAAGACTTTAATACAATTGTTGTTCAGGCTAAGAAGGCCCCACAGTAAGGGTAACCCTTGATATGCACAATATTGATGAACTATTAATATTCAGTGATGCAAGGGTAAAAAATTTTATACAAATATTCTAAGTGCATTATGAACTTCTATGATACAAAGATATAGACAAATTATGCAGTAGTAGTATTATCAATTGATTCTTTGATTTACTGCATTTTTGTCCGAGACTCTGCCTCTAACACAGACGAAACTACCCGTTTTCTAAACTTTTTGGATTATACAGTACAACCTCGATTCAACGCACCCCAATTCAACGAATCTCCGGGTAGTTCGCACCATTTTCAGGTGGGATTTACTCACTGGGTTCGACGAACAATGGTTCGCCGAAGCGGGGGATGTTCGAATTTGCTTACGATGTTGAGACAAGAGTTCACAGACTAGTGGAAAACTTTCCCATTCTATCACAGATTACAATTAATAATTCGCTCATATAACATGTTCAATCACACAAGTGGTCCAAACAAGTGGTCCACAAGCTTACGATGCTGGGACAGAGTTCACAGAGTGGTGGAAAACTGTCTCATTCTATAACATATTACAATTAATAATTTCTTCATAAGACAAGTTGGATCACACAACTGGACCACACAACAAGTGAACTATATAAACCAAACTCCAGCCAGAATGGTCCACACAACAAGTGACGCATATTAACCAAACACCAGCCACAGTGGGCCACACAAGTGAACGACTGAGTTTCAATGATTTTCGTTCACTGAT
Source organism: Procambarus clarkii (assembly GCF_040958095.1). Classification (NCBI taxonomy): domain Eukaryota; kingdom Metazoa; phylum Arthropoda; class Malacostraca; order Decapoda; family Cambaridae; genus Procambarus; species Procambarus clarkii. The sequence goes on from NC_091174.1 coordinate 12,685,224, forward strand.
TTGTGGCACACGTATCTTTGTAAATTAAATTATAGGCTAAAGCATGAATAGCTAGCTAATGTGTTTAAATAGTCTTATACAGTATACATTTTCTGTAATAAAACAAGATGGGCGAGGATGGACAGATAAGGGAATACTGTACAGTAAACGTCACTTTACAGTGAGGTTTCATTCACTCTCGTCTGTGTCATAGTTCAGTGACCCATGACTTTGAACGTTTCAGATAAATAAATGATTTCTAAAACGGGTGTTTTAATAATTCTTTATTATCCTAATTAAACTAAACTAAATGAAACCAAAAATATACTGTAATATGATAGGTATCTGCTATTTGAGAAAATATTCATGTTAGTGGTGGCACAACTCCAGCGTGAGTGGACGGGTCTAATCCGTGTGCACACAACACCATGCGTGTTTTGTTCGATTTTGTCGCCACAGATCAGTGACCTACAGCTTCGAAATAATAAAATTAATAAATCGGTTCTAAAATAAGTATTTTTTACAGCTCTTATTATCATAATAATGTTACTAAACTAAATATATAACACAAAAATATATAATTTGATGTAAATCTAATATTTGAGAGAAATTTATGTTACTGGATCTGGCTTAAACACCAGCCTACTATAGGGTGTACGTATAGATCTAGTTTGCGTTCATACAGTAGGCATCCAGTGCCTTTAGCTTTGTCTGTGACTGAAGTATTTATCTGCCAGTGGAAGAATAATCGTGGAATTTACCATTTTTTTATTACAACTGTATTGTTATACAACAAAGTGTCTCAGGGGCTTACTAATAGTGCCTGATTAATGCCAAAAATGAAGCAATATTTTGCAAGAACTGTAGCAGAAAATCAACCAGTACGAGCACAGCCGTACCCAGCACGAGCACAGCCGTACCCAGCACGAGCACAGCCGTACCCAGCACGAGCACAGCCGTACCCAGCACGAGCACAGCCGTACCCAGCACGAGCACAGCCGTACCCAGCACGAGCACAGCCGTACCCAGCACGAGCACAGCCGTACCCAGCACGAGCACAGCCGTACCCAGCACGAGCACAGCAGTACCCAGCACGAGCACAGCAGTACCCAGCACGAGCACAGCAGTATTCAGCACGTGCACAGCTGTACCCAGCACGAGCATAGCTATACCCCAGCACGAATACAGCTGTACCCAGCACTGGTACAACAGCAGCCAGCACCAGCTCAGAAGCAGCTGAAGCAAACACAGCAGCAGCAAGCACCAGCAAAGCTGATGCAAACCTCTAAGAACATCCTGTGGAGTGTATAGTTAGAATAAGTGTTAAATTTTAGTACATAGTGTTAGTGTCCAAATTAAGGTTGCAGTACAGAAATTTTAGTGTAAAATAGTTTTCATAAACTGTATTGTAGTACTCAACATACAGCAGAACTACTTAATCAACACAGTGCTAATGGCATAATACACTACAGTACGTATTTACTGTACAGCATTCACAACTCCACGAAACTTTAAGATGGACACGACTCCAACAATAAGGTAAATAACTAACGTAATACAGTATTTTTTAGTAGAGTAGTAATATATAGATACAGTATGTAATATGATAACGCATTTTTATTGTGTACAAGAAAAAAAAAGACGCAAATGCCTCCTGAAGGTCACCTCTTGCAACGAATCCAACGCTCCATGCACTGGGGTTGGTCCCATACAATACGTTGAATCGAGGTTGTACTGTATACAGATACGCAATTTCAAAATTGCACAAATCCATGCAATCTGGACATCTTTGTGTCCAGCATTTGAGGCTGGAAAGTGGACGAAGCATTAAAATTTAAAGCTCAAATGTGTGTTTTATTGAGTCAACAATAACAAACTTTCAGTGTTCTATGGAATAAAACCCTATTACTCATAAATACCAAAGGTATATATTTGATTTGCACGATTTTTGCTTTACACAAACTTTACAGGATAATAACTGCCACACAAATTGAAGGGCTGCTAACAAATTATAAAATCAGTAACATGACCACCTAGTTGAATGCCATAATGGAAATTTGGTGAAAGAGAATCCTGGCCAGTAAGTACGTGTTGGTAATCTGCAGTGATTTACAAACAAAGAATCAAGTTTGCAAGTTAACAATAAATGAGTTGACCAGTATAAGCAAAACAAGGCCTATTGGCCTTGAAACAAAGCCCCAAAAATATACAAATTAATATAAATCATATAAAGGGAAACACATGCAATATCTGGTCATGAAAATATGCAGTATTGTAGAAACTGGCAAAGAGATTGATAGGAAGTACTTGGTAGTATGTTGAAGTTAAAGGAATATGAGTAGATTATGTTAAAGTAAGGGGGGGGGGGGAATGGCAAGAAAGCAAGAAAAATTAGTATGATGAGAGTAAAAGATATTCAAGGAAAAACCAAGATTGGCAAATGTGGAATAACTCCACAGACGAGGTAAATTTAAAAACGATTATTAAACTATAAAAGCCATCCATAGACCACTGGTATCAGACCATGTGGCTCTTGAATCAGACAGGAACAAAGGCCACAAGGCTCTTGTCTTCCAGCAACAAAGAGAAACGTCGATTCAGCAAAGCATGACATCACATACGTTTTGGACTCAAGATAACAAGAGTTCATTTAAAATATTTATAGTAAACACTTTATATTTTATTTTTTTAAAGTAAGATCATACTGAATCAACACCAAAAAGGGTGTTAGTTTAGTTAGATATACAAGTAACTGAAAAATAAAATAGGAATGTAAAGTATACTTTGTTTTCTCTAAAAAACAAATGAGAACCTCACCTTGTAATGCTACAGAAGCACCCAGCAAACACACCAGTTAACAAAGCAGCCTCGTCTAAGGCACATATACACAACGTGCTCACAAACTTTCGTTACGTGGCTAAGAGTACTTTCTTGGAGCTTTGTTGTGTTGGCAATAAGCACAAACTTGTGCTACGTTCACTGGTCCACTATTAGCATAGTATAAAAAAAAAAAAAAAAAAACAGTTTGTATATAATACATTTTGTAGTTAACTATATTATTTGGATCCAGATATGTTAATATAGCTACATAATTTTAAATAAACAAAATGGAACAATGGTTATACTTAAGAGCCCATACCCAAGTCAGTACAATAACACATTTTCTTTATAAAAGTAAATCCCTACAATTTTAGAATAACTGTAGAAAATATATATATACTATAAAATTATATTAAATAGCTCATTACTATCTAAATACCTAGAGTATTTGTTCGTTGGAACGACTTAAAATTAGTTAAGCTATGTTACTAGCAATTTTAGCTAGTTAATGCAACTGCCAATGGCTTAGCTGCATTAATAACAACTTAAATACATAATTAATGGGAATTATTTCACAGGAAGTTGAAAGGCAACTATCATTTCTCGTGACATGTTCCCATGGGCCCTGTATTGCAGTTCACAACAGACTGGCTGGAAACTGGCACCAACTTATAACAAGTAAGAATATGTTTACAAGATTTATATTAAATTATAAAATCTATTATTAAATTTTAAGACTCGGTAAAGGGTAGTCCACATGCAAAAATTTGACAGCAAATGTACAAAATGTCTCTCTCTAGATGGACTTAAGAAGATTCAGCTAATGACACCAATATTGTAGGGTCACATTCATCATGCCAGGCTCCTATGATAATATTTAACTACCTGCTGCAAGTACTATTGCTAAATTGAACCTATCACCTCATAGGGTCAAGGAGCACAAGAGGATTATACATCAACTCACCACTAAGGCAATACTGCCCACAATAAGGCTATTGTCAAAGAATACTAATACTCTCCCAAAAATGTGGAAATTAATAATTTATACAAAACTACAAAACCAGCAAACCACTAGCTATTGATGATTACCCACCTAATATGTCACCATCCACCACCAGGTGGCACCCCTGACACATTTTGGGTTCTGGTGAAGTTGACCCCACACTTTTGACCCTAAGCTGAAAAAGACTGACACAGTGAAGAAGGCAGGTACTGGGAGTTACTGTGGACCATTCAGAAAAGGTCGTTTCATTACATTCAACACCATACTTCTGGGAACGCCTCCTCATTAGCTCATCTTAGCTTCCTCCCCTCCCCAAAGGTTCACCATGGGGTCTATGCTAGAAGACATAAGTTTCCTCCAGGACACTGTCTCAAGTATATGACAACACAAAGCAAAAAAATACTTATAATACAGGCAGGGAACTGAACCAAGATAATCAATGACCTAGTTGCATGACATGATGGCAGATTGTAGGGATGAGATAAGCATTCCAGAGTTACACAGTGGTGCTAAGAGCATAGAATAACGGGCAAAGAATGGGCAGCCAGCTCACAGTTCAAAATTGGAGCAGCCCTGGGCCCCGACATGAATTATTTCACGTTCAAGAAAAAGTATGTCAAGGCTGCTTCATGGCAAAGATCATGGGTCCAGGGATACACAATGGGTTAGGTTAGCTTAACTACTCTGTATGACTTGTGACATACAGAAAGCATGGCATAATACTAGCCCGAGGACAGGTGGCTCTATTGGTTCCTGACTTTCTGGTTGCTTAACCTCAGTGAGGTGGCGGAGTGTCACCTACTGTGCCTTAGAGAGGCGGGGCCAGATTCTGGCTCTGGTCCCCGGTAGGCCAAACAGAAATCCAGAGCCGATGCAATCTAGTGGTTGGGAGCCATCTCAGAGAGATGGCTTCAGGGAGTCACCGGGGCTCACCCAGAAAATGGTATCTCATTCAACACTGTTTTTTGGGGGAGGCTCCATGGTGGCTCTCTGTTATCTCACCACAAAAAAACAAAGAACACACCAGAAGTGGAGGTGGTCAGAAGCCAGGAAAACCTAAAAAAAATCCAGTGAGCAAAGCTGCAAACATCCAATCAATAATGGCCAGAAGGAAACCAACTCGCCAGGCAAACAGAAGGACCCAGCAGAAGAACCAACACAACCAAGCCCAGGACCACAGAAAACAAAACCCCAATCACGGTAACCCTAGAAACAAACATAACCAATGTAAGCCAGTCAACTCAACAATGCCAGAAAAGGAGAAAGACAGTAGCAAAGAAAACTGCACACCAATCAAGTCATACACCCAGAAATCACAACAAACAATTCCTGTAAATTGTATTGCTGGGCACACACTTAGCCTGGTTGATACCTGGTTGATGGGGTTCTGGGAGTTGTTCTACTCCCCAAGCCCGGCCCGAGGCCAGGCTCGACTTGTGAGAGTTTGGTCCACCAGGATGTTGCTTGCAGTGACCCGCAGGCCCACATACCCACCACAGCCCGGTTGGTCCGGTACTCCTTGCAGGAAACAATCTAGTTTCCTCTTAAAGATGTCAATGGTTGTTCCGGTAATATTTCTTATGCTTGCTGGGAGGGTGTTAAACAACCGTGGACTTCTGATGTTTATACAGTGTTTTCTGATTGTGCCTATGGCACCCCTGCTCTTCACTGGTTCTATTATGCATTTTCTTCCATATCATTCACTCCAGTACGTTGTTATTTTACTGTGTAGATTTGGTACTCTACCTATATAGATATCTAGCAAACACCTATTGCAGGCACTAGGGTGGAATCGAAATCCAACAGGCGACAATGTAGAGGCAGAAAGTGACAATAGGCATATATGTAAACCCCACAGCACCAGGAGAATAATTGAGTAACTGCACTGGCTGAGCCAGCAGCTCTGGGTGCTGCCGCCTGGTGGTGGAGAGGTAGAACAAGTTGTAGAGTAACCAAACTAATGAGTATTATTTTTCTGCTTTGGCTTCTTTTGCATTGCTGCTCTCTGTTGTCTCACTACACTTTTCTAGTGGGTATTTTCTCAGAATGATCTTAGTGTTCTATAATACTAGGAACACAGTATGTTCCTAGGCAGAATATACTATGTTCTAGGCAGAGGAAAAAACACCCAACTCCAAAACACAATGGTACCAACCCTGGGGCATCTAAACGACCACCACGTCAAACTCTTAAAACGGAAAAACATACTCATAAAAAGAGATGCTGTCTGGTAAGCCTCTAGAAAAGTGAGGCCAAGAGAGAATGAACACAAAATGTTTAGAAGGTCATAGGTGTCATAGACCCAAAAGGCAGCCAGGCAGAGGATGGCTGATGGGCAATTGGAGGACCAATTAGCACCTTAAACTCCCATGTAGCAAGTGCAGACTCAAGGTCAAAATAAAAGAAGACATGCCGTAGACCCACCGAGTAATTACTAGGCCCTGAAGGAGGCCTGGCAATTGCCAACAAGGATTGCCATTGGAGTCAAAAACATCAAAGTATATCCTGAAAATAATTGCAAACTGCAGTATCAAGTATGGAATCAGATGAGGAACCCATAACCTAGCTGATAATATGTACAACAGAAATAAGCCCTGTATGATATCAATCAATCAATCAATGCTTATTCAAAATAGTGTGTGTACAAAGGACATAAGAGTAATGTACAATTGTAGGGACAGGAGTTACACATACTAATAAAGCCACTATTATGCAAAGCATTTCAAGGGACACCGAATACTTGTATCTTCACATAGAGGGGCAGGCGAGCCAGTGAAATGGAAGCATTATGGCAAAACAGATACTGAATCCCCCAATGAGAAAGAGGGAGAGTGAAAGCTGCCACAACATGAAGTATACAGTCACACAACCCAGGCATGTTCTCGGCTGAAATGCAAGGCCTCCCCCAGCACACATGGGAGCTGAAATGCAAGGCCCCCCCAGCACACATAGGAACTGAAATGTAAGGCCCCAGCACACACACCAGCAGGTGAAACATAAGCTAGTCACATGCCCACTAACACAGTCTATAAAGTGCAAAGCATTCAGCTAAGTGCAAAATAAAGGAAATAATAATAATATCCAAGAAAGACTGTAATCTCCATGATCAAGAAGCTCTGCAAGATAGAATTAATCTCATGCACTATGCACTACCCAGCAAATTTTCCGGACATTTGTTGAGATTATTTGGATATATTGAGCTAAACAATGAAGGAAGTTAAACAAATTTTTAAGTAGATATTAGGAAATTTGTTTAGTTTTCATGTTTATTTGAAAAAAATGGAAGATAAACATGTTAATTTTTTTACAGAATGAGGATGATTAAAGATTAATCACACAAGTTAAAATGGTACATGGTTAGATGTCAGTAAATTTACTATTTGATGAGGGTGCAAAAAAGGTGGAAGAGTAAGGCAAGACATGGTGCAGAAATACATGTGAAAATAACATATTGGATGTTGGAGTATGTAATGAAAGAGCTGCACCAAGATAAATTCTAACCAGAGCTGCTATTGATTAGACAACTGAGACAAATAATGAATTTTGTTTTGCTTAGGTTTAATAACTATAAATTTATGAGGAAAATATGATTAAAAATAGAGAGAAAATATCCATGAACACTAATTAAATGCTTATGCAGAACCTAAGATGTACAATGTCACAGGTAGCATAAATAAATAAATATACTGTATAGCACAGAAGTGTTTATAATATTTAGGGAGTATATACTTATTTAAAAATTCATCTTAAAGTTGAAACAGACACTAACCTTCACTTCCTGATGCTACAAAGTCTTGATTATCTCCTCCAAAGCACGAGTGTATCGTGTAGTGACCTTGTGTAAGACCTCTAAATTTACGGACTAAAGTTCTATTGCGTAGATCCCACAAGTGAACTCCCTGATTGGCCACATTAAGTAGGGCATAGTTGCCTGTATTATCAAGAGTGAAGGACATTATGCTGTGGTCTTCCTGAATGCTGAAATGGGAAAGATTTTATGAAAACATTAAAATATGTAATGGCTGAAATGTGAAAACTGTATCTATACATATATGTATAGCTTTGCATGTACTCGCCTAGTACTCACCCTGTTGTCTTGCGGGGGTTGAGCTTTCTCTCTCTGGTCCCGCCTCTCAACTGCCAATCAACTGGTGTACAGATTCCTGAGCCTACTGGGTAAACTACTACTACTTATCATCTCTACATTTGAAACTGTATGGAGTCTGCTTACATCACTTCACTACCTAATGCATTCCGTTTGTTAATTACTCTGTTACTGAAAAAGTTCTTTCCAACATCCCTGTAGCTCATTTGGATACTAAGTTTCCACCTGTGCCCCACTTTGTTCCACCCAAGCTTTGTATACCAGCTTTGTATGCTGGTATATTTCCATATTTACCTATATTGCAGTGGGATCAAGCACTTGTCCCCACCCTCCACTAAAGTTTTAAGTTATGTGCATGTATATCTAATGCAACAATCTTGACCTATTAATTATATATTTATAATTACATTAGAGCTATGGTACCCCATCAACTTTACATATTTTATCATAGTTTTTATTATACTTGTATTTCCAAGTAACTTTAGCACATGCTTCCAACTTTTGAAGATCATTGACCCCATCTAAAAATCTGTGAAGTATTTTTCCTTCACTATAATTGTTTCTTGTTTTTATTTAGAAGCTGTGGCTTCTTCTGTATTAGGTTTCACAAATTCTTTCCTTCTGATCAGTCCTCTCATATTTCTTTACAAATTTAAATGTGGGAATCACATATTCTTATTTGTTTTAATTTATGTATATACAACACCTTCAGGCCATCCCTCAGGCTGTGTCTTAGCTCTGGAAGTAATTGAGAATTTCTTGAGAATTTCCTTCAGGTATAGGCACCATACTATTACTGTACACACTAGTTAAGTACAGTATTAACATGCATTTTAAATATTTAATTTCCCCACCTATGTAAATTGAAGGCATTCAAATTTGGCAACATTTACCGACACAAACTTCATAATTTCTGCGAGGGTTTTCTCGGTAGCTCCCTCCCAAACAATAACACTGGGGCTGCCAAGCCTTGGGGAAATGTACCAGGCCTCTGAAATCCACCCGAGCCTACCGAAAGTCAGAATCATAATCTGGCATTCTGTACACGGTGAATGGAGCCTTTACCAGAAAGTACAAACTCCTTAAAATAAGCAACTATTTATAAGGAAATTAGTTACCTTGAGGAAAACAAGGCAAACAATTGCTGCTATGGGGGGGACCAGATGCTGAGTGCACCACACCAACAGGGAAAAAGGAGGAGCAGCAAATTTAGACCAGGTAAAATTCACCAACTCTTACAAATCCAGATCCCTAATCAACCAAGGGCCAACTCTAGGACATCCTAAATAAGTATCATACTGCAAACCATGAAAGTAGGAAAATGATAATGCAAAGTGGCGGCTGCTTTGCAGTTATAGAAATGCAAAACTTTTCTGCCCGAGACAGAAAAGTCTCTTGTTTCAGCAAGACTGCTAAGACAGTCCACTTTTAGTACAAAAACCATAACAGCATTTAAAAGCAACTAATTCATGGGTCTGGACTTGCTAATGCTTAACGAGTGAGACAGGAAGGCATTTCTTTTTCATTTTGCTGCACATTTATATACTAGCTAGTTTTTATGACGAAATTGGTGGGAATATTGCTTAACACAAGGGAAATAGCTTAAATACATCTTCAGTATCTACCACAGCTGCCAGGTAAACAACTGCAGAACACCATAAATGGAAGTCAGTATTTAAACACTGCTGGAATATCAACCAGTAATAAACCCTGCTAAAAATAAAAATGTCTACATTTCAAATGACAAACTTAATTAAGGTGTTGTCCAGAATAATGCTTTGGATTTATATTACTATACTATTAATTGAGAGCACTAAATTTTGTTAACATAGCAGAATGTCCATGTAAAACATTTATGTCTAAGATTTTACTGCATATTGCATGGTTTTTAATTATGTGAATGTTGAATCTGAATCTCAGGAGTCAAGAATTCTTTCAATATTCACTCCAAATCAAACCCATACACTTCATAATGCCAGTACAGTATACATATGATGTCCTCCCCCCACGGAGTCCCCCCCACGTGTGATGGGGGGAAATCCGAGCAATTCACAAATCATTTTCCAGCTTAAGATTATTAATAAAGTAAAATTAAACAAATTATTAAATACAGTACAGTACATAAACTTTGCAAAATCTTAATATTATAATAATAATAATAGTAATAATAATAGTTAGTAATATTACATAAATTTAATATTTCTGGGGTAGCTTTTCCTCCCCATCCAGTGGCTTCCCAGAGCTTATGCACTGGTAATCAAGGTTCAATGCCATACTCCCACCATCAGTTAGCAGCATAAGTCAACCAAGGCCCAGCAACTCTCCGTCGTTTGGTGTGTTCACTATTTCACCCAATGTCTCCTGAAACTGGACTCCTTGAGAAATGTGTTTGGCTTTTCTGCTTGATTTAATGCCCACATAATAGATTTCATGTTTTATATGCTCGAACGAGCATGTTTTCAGGTCACCTTGTGTGTCTCGGTCTTTATCTCGCTACAGTTGTCATTCATGGTTATTTTCCTAATTATTAGACAGCTGCACATTCTCAGGTCTCAGCCATATACTATCAGCCCCATAGACTCTAGGCTGTTGTTTCTGTAGTCATGTGCTTCTAATCATGTGCTTGTTTTAGATGCAGAAATGGCATCTTGGGTTTTTGAACCCTTGTACCAAGGTCATTTCTTCTCTTGAGACTGTTGCTGATGCCATAGGTGACCCAGGTTCTCAGCAGGTTACTGAACAGTTAACCTTTAGTCCTCAATCATTGTTGTTGGCCCTATTACTATCTCTAGCCCTCTTCTATTTCTGGTGGATAAGGGCCTTTTTCAGTCCCCTCAAAGTGGATGGTCTTCCTCTCTAACTCAGGCTTTGGGGTCTGGTTTAGAGTAGGGTTCAGAACCTGTCAGATGATGGGTTTAGGGCTTCGAAGATGTTGAAGTGTCGCCTTGGAAACCATTTAACTAAGCCTAGAGGCAAGTTCTCAAGTTGGAGAGCATTTGTCTTAAGGTGGAAGGTACTGTACTTTGCATTTGCCCATTCATGTCCAGAAAAATTCAAATTCAGATCCTTCTATGGTGCCTTTCCAAACGTAATGTTCCCTTCAGAATAACCCGTCTTTATAAGAAGTCATTAGTTTGAACTTTATGCTCTCTGTTGATGTATGGTTTATCCTTCTTTGTCAAAAATGAGTCAGTGTTTCATTGGAAATCTGTTAGTCACTGAGGCTTGGTTCCTCATGTGAGGCACTGTGGGAAGGAAATGCTTGAGAGCCACAGAGCAGGCCACCCCCAAAAATAGTGTAGAGTATAATAAAGTTTCTCGCAGTTGTACAACTTTTTCTGCCATTTTACATTGCATTACTGTGTTTTTTTGCTTTACCTTGAATGTGTGTATTTAGGATGTCATCTACACGAGGTTTTGAGCTTTTGTGACCCATGTTGATATTTTAGCAGGGCTATCCTTTAATGCGAGGTAGTTTTATAACAGCCACTGCTCATTCATCTCTATGAGGAGGCAGGACTGTGGTCCCCTGCTTCCAGTAGACCACGCGATAGTCACATGCCTGAAGAGATGGTACGGGTACCTGGAGTGCAAGTGCATAAATTCTGGGAACCCCCAGAAAAAAAAAACATTTTATTATCGTCAAAGTTTAATTATTACCAGTAATATTTTGATAATAAACTTAATCTCTAATAAATACTGTAACCTCAAATTATTATTATTACTGTACTGTACTTACATATTATGGTCTTGCACCTCATCAAAGTGGTACCCTCTAATGCGATGATGTGTATCAGATGCAAGAACTGTCTTTCCATCATTTTGTATGGCGAGGCATTGTACTCTAACCCCTTCCCAGGAATCAAGTATGTGACCTTCTAAATCGCACTGGTAAAACTGTCCTCGCATTCCACCACAAACAAACTTCCGTGAATCCTGTAGGAAAATAGTATCTTATAACCAATATAAATGTACAGCAAAATGTAATTAAAAACTTACTGAATGGATCGAATGAGTGCAATCAAGGAATGTATTTCCTTCCTCCACCATATTACATATCTCAAGATTAATAATTTTATCCACTGAACCTCTGGGTTGTGCAGCTGGACAACCCCTTAATGGAACTGGAACTCCCTTAGTAGCTGACATCCCCTTAGTGGAGAAAAAAAAAAAAAAAATTACATGCCGTTGAATGTAATGAAACGCCATTTTCTGGGCAAGTCCAGGAGGCTCCCCCCAGAGCTATCGAGCTAATGTCTGATATATTGGACCAGGTAATTAGTCTAAAGAGTTCGACTTACTGGGGACCACGGGACAGAACCTGTCTCTCAGAGATTGCAGGGAGCAATGACCCTGGAAAAAAAAAACCCTGAGGTTGGGGGTTTTCCTTATCTGCCATCGACTGGGGTTAAGCACCCAAAAAGGTAGACATAACAAAAATCCTAGATGGTAAGCAAATTACAACTAAAAACTGAAAAGAGGTAGAACTCCCTCCAATCCCAAGGAAATGAGCTAACAAGCAAACTTCACACACTACTACTGCACCGCTCGTCAGTGCAGCCCTCCCCGCGCCGGCTACCTAGCACTACAGTTTGGAAGCCAATCATCAAACAATGCGAAAAACCAGTGACCAGAGGGAGGCAGGCTTGCCAGGGAGCCTCTGGGTTTCTGGTTGCCTGGTTGTTGGACTGGTTGCTCTTTTTTCTCTCTTCGCCTCGGTTTGTTGTGGCCCCTTCAATTCAAGATTTTTCGAAGGCTCTTTTCCTGTTGGCATTGGCCTCTGGGGATTGGGTTGAGGGGAGCTTCATGCTCTCCTCCAGCACAGGAGTTTTTGCCCCTTTGGTCCTGGTGGTAGGTTTGCTCGTTTGCAGCCATCTCCTCCTTTTCTGGCGAAGAATAAGACTGCTGCTTTCCAGAGGGGTCCATGGGTTGTTGATGCTTGGTTGGTTTGGCTGGGGGTGCATCATGTGCTGTGTCCGTTTGCGGCTCTACCCTGTTACCTGTGTGCCACGGCCTCGGTGGCCAGGGACACACTTTGGGTTGACCCGGTTTTCCTTCTTCCCTGTTCCAGGATTCGAGTCTCCCAGGTCGTCCACAAGGTTATTCGGTCCAGCTAGCCTGCGGGCTATCCTCGTGCCCATGACGTTCGCAAGTTTGCTGCGTTGGCTGCCGTCTTTCGTAATATGTCTTGGGGTGACATTCGGGCACAGGGTTTTTGGAGATTGAACAGGGTTCTGGCCACTCGCTACCTAGTTAATGTTCCTGGCCCTCGATGGTCTTGTGTCACATTGGGTAGGTGGTTGTAGCGAGTTGTCTCGACTTCGAGTTGAGGAGTGAGTGGCGACTGCCTCCTGGGTAAGTCCCGCCTTTTATTTTTGGTTAAGTAGCTCCGGGGGGCCAAAGGGGCTCCCCCAAGAAAACCAGTGTTGAATGTAATGAAACCCCATTTTGTGGGTAAAACCCAGAGGCTCCCTGGCAACCCTCCCTCCCTCCGGTCAGCAGTAAAGCTGTTTTTGACATCCAGCCTCTGAACTGGGAGTGGATAGCCAGCACAGGGGGTCTGGAGCTCCCCTTTTCCCCTCCCAGGAAGGGGGGAGCTGCGCAGACAGCGGTTCGGTGATGGCTGTGACGTCATACTAGTTTTCCTTCCTTTCTAGGAGCCTGACCCGGTCGATGGCAGACATAGAATGCTTCCAACCACATGGAGTTTCTATTGGCCGCTGCTCCTCTTACCTCTGAGGGGAAAGGTTCTGGCTCGAGGTCCCCGGTAGGAAAAACTTCATTCGCTCCGACTGATGCCACGGTCTAATACATTCATATTAGACCAGATAGCTCCAGGGAGCCGAAGGGGCTCCCCCCAGAAAATTAGATGGGTTTGTAAATTCTACTTGGTCCACTAATTAGCTGCATTGAGCTTCCACGCTCTCGTCCCACACTCGAGCTCCTCGACGACTCCTGCATTCAGAGCACCAAGCTAAACATACACATACACACACACACTTTAGGAAGGAAGTAAGTTTAGGAAGTGATGTGGTGGAGACTGACTCCATACACAGTTTCAAGTGTAGATATGATAGAGCCCAATAGGCTCAGGAACCTGTACACCTTTTTATTTTTTAATTTTTAAAATTTATTAGAAAATTTTTTAGTGAGTATAATTGGACAGACTTGTTGCTAGGCAAGGAAGTGAATGAGATGTATGTCAAGTTTTGTGAAATATATGATAAAGGCACAAAAAATTTATACCAAAACAGATGCAGAACTAGGAAACAGGATTAGTTCAACAGAAATTGCGAGAGGGCCAGAGACCAAAAGACACAAAAATGGAATCAATACAGGAAGAGGCCAAACCCCCAAACATACCAGTGATACAAAGATGCGAGAAACAACTACACGGCAGTGAGGAGAGAGGCAGAAAGAAATTTTGAAAAAGGGGTGGCAGACAAATGTAAAACAGAACTAGGTCTATTCTATAAATTCATAAAAAACAAATTGCAGGTAAAGGATAATATTCAGAGGTTGAAAATGGGAAATAGATTCACAGAAAATGAAAAGGAAATGTGTGAAACATTAAATGAAAAGTTCCAAAGTGTGCTTGTACAAAATGAAAACTTCAGGGAACCAGACACAATAAGAATTTCAGAGAACAACATAGAGGTGTCTAGAGATGAAGTGGAAAAAATGCTCAAGGAGCTAAATAAGAACAAAGCAGTTGGTCCAGATGGAGTTTCACCATGGGTTCTGAGAGAATGTGCACCCGAGCTCAGCATTCCACTTCAACTGATTTTCAGGCATCCCTGTTTACAGGAGTTGTAGCTGATGTGTGGAAAAAGGCTAACATAGTTCCAATCTACAAAAGTGGAAGCAGGGAAGACCCCCTTAATTATAGACCTGTATCATTGACAAGTGTAATAGTCAAAATATTGGAAAAAATAATTAAAACTAAATGGGTATAACACCTGGAGAGAAATGATATTATATTAGAAAGACGGTATGGTTTTCGATCTGGAAGATCCTGTGTATCGAATTTACTCAGTTTCTATGATCGAGCAACAGAGATATTACAGGAAAGAGAGGGTTGGGTTGACTGCATCTATCTGGACCTAAAAAAGGCTTTCGACAGAGTTCCATATAAGAGGTTGTTCAGGAAACTGGAAAATATTGGAGGGGTAACAGGTAAGCTTCTAACATGGATGAAAAATTTTCCGACTGATAGAAAAATGAGGGCAGTGATCAGAGGCAATGTATCGGACTGGAGAAATGTTACAAGTGGAGTACCACAGGGTTCAGTTCTTGCACCAGTGATGTTTATTGTCTACATAAATGATCTACCAGTTGGTATACAGAATTATATGAACATGTTTGCTGATGATGCTAAGATAATAGGAAGGATAAGAAACTTAGATGATTGTCATGCCCTTCAAGAAGACCTGGACAAAATAAGTATATGGAGCACCACTTGGCAAATGGAATTTAATGTTAATAAATGCTATGTTATGGAATGTGGAATAGGAGAACATAGACCCCACACAACCTATATATTATGTGAGAAATCTCTAAAGAATTCTGATAAAGAAAAATATCTAGGGGTGGTTCTAGATAGAAAACTATCACCTGAGGACCACAAAGAATATTGTGCAAGGAGCCTATGCCACGCTTTCTAACTTCAGAATTGCTTTTAAATACATGGATGGCGATATACTAAAGAAATTGTTCACGACTTTTGTTAGGCCAAAGCTAGAATATGCAGCAGTTGTGTGGTGCCCATATCTTAAGAAGCACATCAACAAACTGGGAAAGGTGCAAAGACATGATACTAAGTGGCTCCCAGAACTGAAGGGCAAGAGCTACGAGGAGAGATTAGAGGCATTAAATATGCCAAAACTAGAAGACAGAAGAAAAAGAGGTGATATGATCACTACATACAAAATAGTAACAGGAATTGATAAAATCGATAAGGAAGATTTCCCGAGACCTGGAACTTTAAGAACAAGAGGGCATAGATTTAAACTAGCGAAACACAGATATCAAAGAAATATAAGAAAATTCACTTTCGCAAACAGAGTGGTAGATGGTTGGAACAAGTAATGCGAGAAGGTGGTCTGGGCCAAGACCGTCAGTAGTTTCAAAGCGTTATATGACAGAGTGCTGGGAAGACT
This sequence comes from Procambarus clarkii, assembly GCF_040958095.1. Taxonomy (NCBI): domain Eukaryota; kingdom Metazoa; phylum Arthropoda; class Malacostraca; order Decapoda; family Cambaridae; genus Procambarus; species Procambarus clarkii. Next base: position 12,701,290 of record NC_091174.1, read on the forward strand.
GGACACCACGAGCGAGCGTAGTTCTCATCCTGTAATTACACTTGGGTAATTACACTTACACTTACACACACACACACACACACATACACACACACACACACCTCTGAAAAAAATCCAAGCTCTCCACCCCTAGCCTTATTTGGCTCTCTGCCCTGCTCCAGGCTTCGTCTCGACTACTACAACACAACTACATTGCAAACAAACTGACTCCTGTAACAAAGACTTTACTAAATAAATATAAAAAACCACTACTCTGTGTCTTATCAACCAAATACGTACAGTACACGTAAACATACGTTACACAAGTCACTTTATTGCTTCGTGTGAAATTTTGTTACCTCAAGCAAACATGCTAAACTGTGATGGAGCAGGCACAAATGAACTCTGAACACATGTAAACAAAGGTCTGCTCCGAATGGTCCAGGACAAAATTCCAAGGCACTACCAGGGAAGTGACCTAACTCAAGAGTAACCAGACAACACCAAGAATTTGGCTGACAGTCAGAAAATATAATTATGAAAAGCTGGTGGCCCACAACAATCAGCACCAGGAAAGAAAAGTCTGAACTCTGTTTAAATGGATAACACAATTGTTATTTTCTACAGAGCTGAGATGGATTGGAGGTGGGCATCGGACAACACTGTACCTGGGATTTCTTCTACTCCCCAAGTCTGGCCCAGGGCCAGGCTTGACTTCTGAGAGCTTGGTCCAACAGGCTCTTGCTTGAAGTGACCCACAGGGCCATATATCAACTATAGCCCGGTTGGTCCTACACTTCTTGCTTAAAACTGTCCAGGTTTTTTCTTGAAAATTTCCACTTTTGTTCCTGCTATACTAGTATTTCTTATAACTCCTGGGAGGATATTGAGCAATCGTGGACCTCTGAAGTCCATATAGTGTTCTCTGATTGTGCCTATTGCACCTACTCTTCACTGGCTCTATTCTACATTTCCTTCCATATCTGTCACTCCAGTATGTTGTTATTTTACTGTGCAAATTTGGGACCTGGCTTTCCAGTACCTTCCATGTACAGTATGTATTATTTGGTACCTCTCTCGTCTCCTTTCTAGAGAGTACATTTTGAGAGCTTTGAGATGATCACAATAGTTTAGGTGCTTTATCAAGTCTCAACCTCATGGACTAGCTAGCTAACCTCTGGAGTTGGATTGGCTAACCTCAACACTGAGATTAGCCAGCTCCTTTGGCTTGGTAACAATGTATTGTAATCTGGTGTTGGTTGGATTTGAATGTAAATAGCCAAGTACTTTGTAGCACTTATACTGCGCAAGGAAAATCGGTTAGTTTCATTTATTTCTTGGAGGAAGGACTAATTTTACATTTCTTAGGAGATATAGCAAATGGTCTAAATAGTTGTGGATTGAGCTTTATCTCACATCCCCAAGTGAAGCAGCATGATTGTTTTAAAGGGTATTTGTTACCATGGGGCACAGGTTGATAGAGCCTGATGGAATTGTTGTGTCCTGGCTGAGCATAGGCCCTGGATTAGGAGTAACCAAGGCACCATAATTCAAAATATGACAAATTTGTAAGGCATCCCTCTACCAGGAATAGTCAAATTAAAAATATTCTGATATATATTATAGCACACTAGTGAGTTAAGGTGCTTTTCAAATTATTAGAGTTATGGCATTTACTTAATATTAAAGAAAATGTTTGGCTGTAGCACCTTATGCCATGCAGCACACGTAAGGGAATCATCAGGAGAATTGGACACCTTGCAGATCTGCTCTCCACGCTCAGTGTCCCAAACCTATAATACATAAAGCAAGTTCTAGTATTTGTAAACGAAAAATATATAAAATTCCCTAGTCAGAATAATAATGTTACATATAAAGCAATATTAAACAAAGCTCTATTTATAATTCATTAATGCAGCCCTATAGATTGGTTAGGATATCTGTAATGCAATTGATTTACAGTATTTCTAAATGTCACAAGACATTAAAAAGCAAAATGACAATATTAATTTACCACAGAGAATCTGACAATATATTTTCAAGCTTACCACAAGTTCAGCAGCCTCCTCTTGTAAACAAACTATAAGTTTGGAACTATCTGGACTCCAGGCTAAATAAACAACACCATATGAATGCCCATCCAAGGTGAAACGTCTTGTGACTGTCAAAGTTTCCTGTAAACAATAAAAAGAAAAAAGCAGCATTCAGTATAATGAAACACCAATTTCTGGATGAGCTTCGGTGGCTCCCTGAAGCTATGCACCGAGATGATTCCCAGTTACTAGGTCACATCAGCTGTGGAATTCTATAGGCCTACCAGAGACCAGAGCCAGAATCTAGCCCCTCTCATAGAGGTTCAGGGAGCGGAGACATTTTGCCAATGAACCGGGGAAGGCAACCAGAGTTAGTAAGTCAAAACCAACCACTGCTGGATTCAAGAGAGACCAAAGCCTTGAAACCTGCCCAATGAACTACCTCAACTATGAAGAGAGAGACAAAAAATAAATAAATAATTCTCTCAAAACTAGCATGAGCTGACCTTCTGATAAAGGTGGTGCCATGGAAAAATGCCGGGTTTGGACACTGAGCAAGTAATGCCTGAAACAAGGGCTGAGCCAGCCACCAAGGAGCCAAAAGGATCACCCTCCCTTGGAAGGACTCCAACCTGTCTAGGATCCAGAGCAACAGCTGGACTGGAGGGAAGAGGTAGAGGAACCTTCACCTCAATGAGTCCAGCCGAAAGCATTCACCGCAAGGACCTCGAGAGCGGGGAATGAAGCCGCATACAGAGAATGGATCGAGGAATGAAGCCGCATAAAGTCGTACTAAAATGTCCTTATCTTAACCTACCAGAGGACCCAAAACAGAAAATGGGACAGTATGTCAATTCATGAGATGCTACTATTTTCGAGTACACTATGACAATTTTTGGCTTTAGGTAGAGTATACATCAAAATGGGACGTTTTATTAGGATGACGGGTTGCACATAAAGGCAAGCAGCATCGATGGTCCACTCCATGGAAATGGGGCAGATCATTTGTCCCATCAGTCATAAGAGTTCTATAGGCCTACCAGAACTTTACAGTTAATACAATCTAGTAGATGGGAACGATCCAAGTGTATAGCTTCGAGAGCCACAAGGGGGGACTTCCCCAGAAAAAAATATTACACATTTGTATTCAGTGTGAATTGAGGCACCAAGGCAGAGGAACTCTGCTACATGGAGGGTCTCTAGATCTAGATGCGTGCCTGTTGCAGATATGGGTATTGCTGAAAAAGGTCCCCTGCATGGGATGGGAGGCACCCATCATTCAGAGACAGGACTTCTCCATTTTTGATGTTGCAGCACTGAGCATGGCATCAGTTATTATTTCCACCACTGGGCTGTCCCAGCTGGACTGCATTTTTTGTTGGATCTAAGTTGGGTGCTGGAGCTGCAAGAGCATTCCAATGAATTGAATATTTAATAAAAGTTTAATAATTTATCACCCTACAAGATTACCCAAAGGTTTTGGTAGTATTTCTCTTGCAGGGTCATGCAATGCATAGGAGGAGGAAAAGAAGGCTGGTAAAGCAATCTGGGAAGCCATGTGAACTCCAAGGCCATTAAGGCTCATCCAATGGAAGGTCGAGGACTTTCTCTAGCATGGACTTCAAGGGGGTGTCATACTCGTTGAATTTGGCACTGCTATGGGATGGAGAACACCTTAGAAAGTACTGTAAGTCATCTTAGAATGAGACAGGTATCTTTTGAGAAGGAAGGAAGGATTATGAGCATCAACATCAATCCTGACCTGCATCCTCCTTAGGTTAGTGATTTTTGCATCCATAACCATCTCGGTTGTTTGCAGGCCATTGGGGGCACCCAGGAGGAACACCAGGAAAAAGCTTAGTCACCACTCAAGCACGATTGGATGAATGGACAAAGGGGAGGGAAATGATTACATACAGCTTTGAGGTCAGCATCTCTTCTGACTTGATTGAAGGCATTTTTAAAGTCAAGCTTAATTATTGCCTTCTTGTCTTAGAGGTTGAAATGTATGCATGCATGCATGCGCTGCATGTATTGCAGCTTCACAGCCTAGGGAGATCCCAAACCAAGCTGATTAGGTTTCAAAATGGCAGCTGCTACCTGGCCAAGTGATCTCACTGCAGCCTTAGCTATGAGGTATCAGAGGGCATTGCCAACGGCAATGGGGCCCGATTCCCCCATCCTCTATTTTCAGGGCACAGAGGGCTGCTCAATAAGAGATGCCCATGTACTGAGGGAGGCTGCCAGCCAAACACATGTTGGAGAATCTTTTAAGTTCAACTAGAAGGATCTTTGTGGCATTTTCAAGAGCTGCATTGAACATCTGTTTGATTTGCTGGGGCCTTTGACTTGTGAAGTCCTCTGCTGAACCTGGCAGAAGACATGGCTGCTTTGTACATCTCAGATTCTTGATCAGTTAAGGGTTCTGTACCAGCATTATTTTTCACAGGATCACTGCTACTGCCTCAAGCTCAATGTGGGCATTTGTATTATAGAGAAAAAGTAAATACTATACTATACTGTTATGGCATTTCTGGGGGTAACAGTATTCTCACTGGTTATGACTTATTGCACCTGCAGTATTCCCCTCATCTATTTTCCTGCAGATCTGTTCTTTCATTTCATGGTTTTTAAATTAGTTGTTCTGCAGCCGTTATTCTTGGAATGAGGAGAAAGGTGGACTAGTTGTCTTATCTGAGGAATTCATTAATAGCACTAATTACTGAAGTTGATATTGACTTGTTTCTCCCTAGTTGTATAGCGAGGCATACATTGCAATAGACTGTGCCACGCTCTGATGGTTTTAGGAGCATTATTGACTTTTGTCAGAAGGCTGCCGAGTTTGGTTGGTGCTTCCTGATGGGTATATATAAAGCATACTGTAAGAGAGAAAGTCAGTCAGTCTGTCCAAAGTTGGAGGCCAGACAGATAGCATCACTAAAATTCACAGAGGGGCAAAGGGAATGGTCTGGGATATGGATGAGACATAGGCTGGTTGGGGTAGGCTTAATGTTTAAAGAAATAATGTGCTAGCAGTTTAAAGACCCACATGCCATTTTCATGTTTTCAAGTGTCTCGTGTGATTTCAATGAAGTTGATAATGAAAGGAAACAAGCAATACGAGAGACACACATTTGGTGCATCTTGAAGAAAGAAAGAGAAAGAATGAAAGAAAGAAAGGGGAGAAAGAAAGACAAAGAAAAAGAAAGACAAAGAAAAAGAAAGAATAGAGTGGGGGAAGAGAACATAGGGATGTGAGGGAGAGCCTGAGAAGAATTTTTCAGCTATAATAACAATAATCACATAATACCTACTGGATCAACATCCCAAATTATTACTGTTGAATCTTTGGATCCTGTAGCCAATTTACTTCCATCAGGACTGAAGCGAGCAATCCAGACCTCATCACAGTGGTCTGAAAGGATCTGGACGGTAGTTCCTGGGAAGGCATTTCGCGAACAAGAGTGGTCCATAAGTAGTGAGCCTCCAGAACCAAGGACCTGAAAGACATTGACAGAGTAATGACATTTTAGTTTTTAACATTTTAAAAGAATTTTCAAGTAATGTACCGAATTATAGTACTGTACACTATTTTATAAGTTTTAAAGAAACACACAAACACTTTCACAAGCATTTTCTCTCTCCCTCTCTCTATCTCCTTCATAATTACATAAGTGCAGTTAAAGGATGATAGTTAGTGCACTGTACTCTCGTAGTGTCCCGTCTTCCCAATAATCTTTGTCATATGAAGCTTTAAAACTACCGATTGTTTTGGCATCCACTGCCTTCTCATTTAACTTGTTCCATCTTCCAACAACTTTCTTTGCAAGAGAAATTTTGCTTGGCACCAAACGTACAGAACCAAAGATGCTGAAAAAATGTAAGAAAGTGGTTGATAAAACCAGTAGTAGTTTCAAAGCAGTACATGACAAAAATTATTGTAAAGATGGGACACCACATGCACACAGTGTACTAACTCTCATCCTTTAACTGCACTTAGGTAATTACCAGAAGGGGTGAAGACTAAGAGAACGGGTACGTGGTCTGAACAGGGGGTGGGGGTGGGGGGTTCGAGAGAGGGAGGGGAGAATCGAGAGAGATAGAGGGGGATGGGGGAAGGGAGAGCATGAGTGTGCACAAGAGACAGAACATGAGAATGAGCATCAGAGATAGATAGATGTATATATAAAGAGAAAAAAAAATGAGAACAAGAACTTGGAATAAGAGAACAAGAAATACACTTGCGTAAATGCCAAGCCATTGTAACGGGGGGTGGGGGAAATAGCTCTATCTTGTCCATTATTCCATCCCCCAGTTAACTAACGAGGCCGGGGGAAACAGCTCTCTCTAGTCCGTTATCCCGTCCCCAGTTAGCTAACTATTCTAGAGCACTCCCAGAGTTCCTAAGGCAGCCTCTCTCGTTCAACACCTTGTAACCTAGGTATTCGACTCCCTAGGTGCTAAGACTACAAGGCGCCGTAACTGGATCAGCTACCCGAAACTCTAGAGAGAATTCTAGAATACAGAATCATTGCCACAAACGTATAAGAGAAAACGAAAGGAAAGAAATGAATAGTGAAGTAATTAGTGAGGGTTTGGGGCGAGAGGTAGGGAGGTGGGAGGAGCGAGGAGGGTCATTAGTTGAAAGTGAGAGTTTAGAGAGGGGTGGAGGGAGAGGAATAGATAGGTAGAAGTAGAAGAGTAGATAGTAGAAGACGAAATGCTGCCACCATCCATTCTAGACCATTACCTACAAGACAAGGAATGGAACTTGTCTGTATCACAATATTCTCAAAAGATGTTATCACCATGTATCAACTCCAAACATAGGGGACACAATTAAAGGCAATTTAAATAATAAATTCAATTATATTTCACATACTAAGTATCATAATTTAAGCAATGTTCAAGATCTATATATGTAAAGTGAGTCATCCTCCAAGAATCTGAGAACACTACAACTGACTGCCCCTGATCATCACACAACATATGTAAACATGACCAAGTCACCTTAATGTCAATTCAACATATGCAGCCTATACTCTTGAAATGAAAGTATTTATGGTAACTATGTTTTTGATAGCACAAATATGTCATGATGGACCAATAGAGAATACTTTTGTATTGTTGAATTTGGATAAACCAGTGAAGTTTATATGTTTATGTCGCTAATAAACCTTAACCTAACCATTCTAGGCCCAATACTCACTATCTAGGGCCTAATATAGTATACATGTTATACTAGACCTAGAAAAATTTAAACTTTGTTTTTAGCTTTTTTTATTTTTATTATACACACACAAACACACACACACACACACACACACAAGGTTAGAAGCATTAAATATGCCAAAACTAGAAGACAGAAGAAAAAGAGGTGATATGATCACTACATACAAAATAGTAACAGGAATTGACAAAATCGACAGGGAAGACTTCCTGAGACCTGGAACTTCAAGAACAAGAGGTCATAGATTTAAACTAGCTAAACACAGATGCCGAAGAAATATAAGAAAATTCACCTTCGCAAATAGAGTGGTAGACGGTTGGAACAAGTTAAGTGAGAAGGTGGTGGAGGCCAAGACCGTCAGTAGTTTCAAAGCGTTATATGACAAAGAGTGCTGGGAAGACGGGACACCACGAGCGTAGCTCTCATCCTGTAACTACACTTAGGTAATTACACTTAGGTAATTACACACACACACCAAAGACCAAACGACCACACACTCGGGACCAAAGAGCCAAAGCTCAACCCCCGCAAGCACAAATAGGCGAGTACACACACACACACACACACACACACAAAAGAAGGTACATTGGGGTTGTGAGGATACATAGCATGGTGTTAACATTCTTGTATAGTTCTTTCCAGACTATAAAAAAAAACAGCGTTGAATGTAATGAAACGCCATTTTCTGGGCGAGACCCAGAGGCTCCCTGGAGCTTATCCAGGCTGATATGCCAATTTCAGACTTTGGCATCAATCATGTGTATGGAGTTCTGTGGGTCTACCGGGAACCATGAGCCAGAACCTGGCCCCCCTCAGAGAAGCATGGGGAGCAATGGCCTATAGAAACCCCCGTGTGGTCGAAAGCATTCTATGCCTGCCATCGACTGGGTCAGGCACCCAGAAAGGTATGCATCCCAAAACAAACCCCTATTCTGGTTATTTATTTATTTAGTTATATTTAGTGTTATATTTATAGCACAGTTATATTTATAGTATAAAACAAAAGTACAGGGACCTAAGCTGACCCCAAGGGCAAGGAAGTAACCAAGCAGTCATGACCACTATGGGAATGACCTGAAAGATCCAGAGAAGAGAACTCTGAGCCCCAAGGGGCTCAGAGTTCATGCAGCTCTTGGTACAAACTCCATGCAGCTCTTGGTACAAACTCTTGGCCACCGCCAACACGCAGAAGGAACACCAGCAGGGTGAGCCAATCAGGTAACCGAGGCCAGAGCAAGTGTCCACCCAATATAGCTTCAGCCAAGAAATTGACAGTCCGGCTGCCGGGTCGGTGAGCCGTGACCCTTCTCCCCCTCTCACGGGGGTGGGGGGGGGGGTGTTCCGCACAAACAAAAGGTGCGCTGCGTGATAACGTGTTGCGTATTGGCTCGTTTTTCTTTGGGGGAGATTCTAGCCTCTGTTTGATATTAGGTGCCAATATTTTCACCAGAAGGGGTCTGCTTTGAAGTGCCTACCTGCCTGGGTGCTCAACCCCAGTCGATGGTAGACATCAATACTTTTATACATAGGAGTTTCATAGGCAATTGCTCCCTTCACCTCTCTGAGGGAACTATGTTCTGGCTAGTGGTCCCTTGTAGGCATGACAACTCCGTAAGACTGAAGCCCAGTACTAATATTAGCTAATATCGGCCCAATGGCTCTGGGGAGCCGATGGGGCTCCCCCACAGAAAATTACAAAAAGTGGCTAACTGGGTTTCCGTTACTATATACAGTATATGGGTACACTTGACCACAGTTACAAAAAGTACTATAATTTCAGGAGGATGTGTTGCAATCTATGATTGCAAACTTGCAATCATAGCTTAGGCAGATAACCACTTGCAACAAAATTAGGCCATAAGACAGCAGCAGACCCAACAAAGTGCTACACTGCCAAATCAACCACAAGGCACAAGGTTGCATAGATAAGGCCAGCCTCCTCCAAAGTATGAAGGCAGTGTTGCAATTGTAATTTAAAATGGCATACTACTGATAACTCTGAGTGAGACATATAATACGATATTAATAAGATTTTAGATTTATAAGCACCACTGAATATAACGAAATGCCTGTCTGGTAGTGCCCTGGAGGCTCCCTGAAGCTATATCACTGAGGTGGCTCCCCTCTACTGGGTCACATCATTTGCACGAGTCCTGTTTGGCCTACTGGGAACCAGAGCCAAAACCTGCTTCTCTCACAGAGGTCCAAAGAACAGGGGACCAAATATTTTTGCCACCCTCACTGGGAAAGCATCTAGAAAGTTAGTGAATGATTTACAGACAACTGCAAGAAAATGAAGCATTGAAACAGCCAAATTGAAATGGCTCCAAATCCAAGGAATGTAATGAAACATTGGTTTCTGGTGGATCCATGGTGGTTCTTTTGGACCATCTGTCACATTCCAGGGCACCAGTTTTCCATTTACCTAGGAATTCAACGTTTATGGATTGAGAGGCAAGGTGTGCACCCCTGGTGGTGCATGCAGGTAGTACTACAGGCAACGTGAAATTTGTTTAGACATGTCCACCTTTTAGTACCCTTTCTTCATTCAGATAATCTATGATTGACTTGAGAATGGTCCAGGACGGACCGAAACGTCGTCATCCTTTTCACCTTCTGTGTGTGTGGTCTGGTCAACAATCTATGATCCCCTACTTCTTGTGCCTCTTTAGAGGGAGGCCAAGTTTTGGCCTATGGTTCCTGGAAGGCTTACATACGACTTGCAAAGACCTGTTGTGGATTGATATGGTGAAGCGTGCAAGGCAGCAAGCACCAATATGCCACCATAAGAGTCCTTCAAGGAAAAACTAGCTTTCAATGTAATGAAATGCCTCTTTCTGGTCAAGCAATGGTGACTCCCTGAAGCTATTTTGCTGAGATGGCTTCCCATTACTGGGTCAGTTGTTGGTGTCCTTTTTGGACTATTGGGGACTAAAGCCAGTTCCAGATACCCCCATTACATAGGCACAAGGAGCTGGAAACTGTAATAATCACCCACATCAGAAAAACAACAAAGTTAGCAAAACAATAGAGATCCATAAATTACATATAAACAAAAGCACCTAAACAGCCAAACTACTGTGCAAAAAATTTCTAAGAACAAATGGTTCATTCAAAACTTAAACTCCCCATTGCAAATATCTGGCAACAGATGGTGTCTTGGCCAAAGCTCCCGAACACCAGCAGGCTTCAAGGACAATTCAGAGTCTATAACTATAAACCGAAGTGCAGACAACCAAACGCTTTCCTGGATGCCACTTTGCCATATATGCCTGTAATCCGTTTTGGGTTTGTCCGAATAAAACAGTCTTATTAACCGATTAACTGTTTAATCGGGCGGTCCAAATATAAATGTGCAGAAAAGAAGTTGCGAGGCAAGTGCCCCCAGGCCATGCTGCCCATGGGTGGTGGAGGGTACGTGGGTGGGAAATGGGCTTATTTTGCCCAACGACCAATATTCGGTGCCACTCGAGCAGCAATCTGACACTGATGGATGGCTCAGAAGCTTAAGCTCTGCTATGGCATTTGGGACATGATGAAGGGCAGTTTGCTGAGGTCATCTCATCACCAATAATCTCCACTTCAGTCAACCCAACACCAACATCCACCATCACCTTTTCCTTCTAAATAACAATGCTCTATTAACTATAATCTTTAAGTTAACAAGAGAATCAGAACTTATGTTAGTAAGTACAGACAAAATACTTTTGAATCCTTGCAATAAATGTGTCTAATTTTCCCCTAGCTTTCTTTTATGATGAACCGCTTATCCGGAGACAACAGATTATTTGTTCAGTCTCGGTCCAGAGGCATCCGGAAAGCATGTTAACCTCTGTACTTGGTAGAGGGTAGAATGTGGGGGCCAGGGAACCCCCTGGACTTTTCTGGAGGAGCCCCTTCAGAGACCCACCAAGCTCAGAGAAGAAGGAAGACATGGGAAATACCAGAGGGGGAGGAGGAATTTGCAAACACCATGGGACTGAGGGGAAATCACAGGCCTCCTAGCTTGAATGACATTGCAAACAACTTGAGAAATACAAGCCTTGGAACAGGAGACCAAGAAAACAAAGCATCCACCAGAGTGGAACGGGTGATATGCAAGTAGTGGCGAAGCGCAGGCACCAGACAACAAATGATGCACCCTAGTCTGACCAACCAAACTAAAAGGGGCAACTGAAAACCGAGAGGAGGAAAGAATCACAACATCCTACCTAAAGACCAATATGACTCAGGAGCAGCAGCAGCAGCATGAGCTGGCTGGTAGTGAAAGAAAGCCTCATAACCTGCAAAGTGGGATGAAAGCAGCAATGATGCTGAGCACAAGTAACAGTGGTTCTGCCACTACAGAATGTCAAGAGGCAACATTATTAGGCACGAGAAGCAAATCTGAAAAAAACAGGAGAGAAAGAACAGAACCACTGAAGACGGATGACAAAGGGAAAGAAAGGCAAAACAAGTGCAAAGCAATTACATATTGCCACCGCAAATCAATACTAATGTGGGACACCAACTGCAGCCACCTGCTGACCATACAAATGGCAAGAAACCTACTTCAGAAAACCCCAGATGCATAGAGCAGAGCCAAAGGCCAGAAAAAGAGGCCAATCTCCTAGGATTGGACATAGCACCAGAAAAGCTGGAAACTAAGTCAGCCAACACAGAGCCCGGAGAATCACAATGCCAGAGAACAACTTCATTTTAGACAACACCCGAAGCAACACCTGACCCCAGGAAAAGAAGGTTATGAATATACACCGAAACCAGACCAGTCAAAAGGCATTCACCATGAACCTTGCAATCGAAAAATGGAGCTACACATGAAGGAAGTTGCTACTTCCATGCCAACACAAAGAGGTGCACCTCAGGGACAATAGAACTTCTCACAAGGCCAAAGGAAGGAGGCATTGTCAATGGTCCCCTCCTCGAAAATATGATGGAAGCGTGATAACCCCATCTGCGAGAACATTACATCCCTCCCCCCCACACACATGAACAGTGTGGAGAACCAGTCCCCAAGAAGCAAGTTTTTAATTTGGGGGATTATCTTTGTCATCCTGCACTGGACGCGTTCTAGAGAATTTAACCATTCTATAGTATGGCGACCAAAACTGAACTGCATAATCTAAATGGAGCCTAACCAGAACAAGATATAGCTGAAGATCAACACCAGGTGTCTATTACTAAAGCTGTGATAAATAAATCCCAGTGTTTTATCTGCCTTATTATGAACATTTATGCATTAATTTTTTGGTTTTAAATTCTTAATCATAACTCCCAGATCCCTTTCGCAATCCAACTTCGCACTCTCAACACCATCTAGTTCGTATCTTGTAACTATCGTCATTACCTAGCCTCAAAACCTTACATTTGTCGACATTAAACTGCATCTGCCAATCTTTTGACCATTTCAAACCCCTATTTAGATCGTCTTGAAGTGATAGCGAGTCTTGTTTCTTGTTAATTTCCCTCCTGATTTTTGTATCATCGGCAAATTTGCAAATGTTACTGCTCAAACCTGAATCTAAATCCTTTATATATATTATGAATAACAGAGGTCCCAGGACCTCCTTTACCTTTTCTAATGACACGTTACACAACATCACACACCTTACCACTATCAACTGCCTCAACTATGCTGAGATAAAATGATAGCAAATTTGTTAAACATGAACGACCAGTAGTAAAACCATGTTGTGAATCATTTATTAAGCTATGTTTTTCAAGATGAAAACAAATGGTATTTGTAATTATCGATTCAAGCAACTTTCCCACAATATACGTTAAGCTAATTGGCCAGTAGTTTGACGCAAGTGATCTATCTCCTTTCTTGAATAATTGGTACTGTATCTTATTAGCAATCTTCCACGACTCTGGTACTCTGCCTGAATCTAATGATTTATTATTATATCTCACTAAGGATTGATTACTATGCAAATGCAGTTATCACAAATGTTAATATGTCAAATGCAGTAAGTGTCATGTATAAAACTACATTATAATTACATGATATGTATACCAACTATGTTCATATGCTTTCACAACTCTATATGGTTGTATTGAAGTATACCATATCATCTGAACCTAATAATAAAAACTGCTTAAGGCCTATTGGCCTATATGAGGCAGCTTCACCAGCAATGCCAAGGGAGGATACCTAAACATTAAATTTAAACCAATGTATGGTATCAGTTACTAAATATACATAACACATGCTCATGAAAATATTTAAGCATGAAGCCAAATTTGCTTGGGCCAACTAGTCCTAAGGAAAGCTAAACACTTATCCAGGAGGTGACACTGATCACTATAGATAATGTACCATGAAATGTGTGTTTCACAAATGCCTGGCCTAACCACTTTGTCCTATTTATGGGAGTGTGTTAGCATATGGGACAACCTAGATAGATTAGTAGAAATGTTAACCCCCAGATGATCAGAAATTAGTCAGCCCAGCTCTAGATGACAGTGAAAAAGCTCAACGAAGATAAACATTTCTCAAGGAAGATTATCGTACTAATTAAAAAGTAGACCAAATTTCAGTCTATCTTCAGTTCTAACATAAAGGTGCAATAAATACATTGCTTGCAATTTCATCCACTTTAAACATTTTAATATAATTTCCACTACAGTATGTACATGTGCACTAAAGCCAATGGGATATTACTACTGACCTTTGCATAGCGTTGAATGCAGTCGTCATCACTTCCTCTACTCACCTGACTATCGCTGCGTGTGTTGTGGTAGGCACACTGGGTACGCTGCTGCTCCACAGCTTGAAGAATTAAAGTTTCAAGTCTGCAATATTTTTTATGATTACAAGAAGTCTACAGCAATAAACACACGGTAATGCAGATAGTATTTATATATAAATCCAGTGTCGACTGTAATAAAATACCCACCCCACCTGTTATCGTCAAGGCTATAGCACCCCACCAGATCATTTGAGTACCAGGAACCAGGGACTCAGAATCAGACAAGACCAGAATCTTGTCTCCCCTACCCCCTCCCTCAGTAGAGGGGCAAGGGAGAGTGACAATACTAAATCAACCCAGGTCAAAAAAGAAAAATCACCCCATGAGGTAAAGTGCCCTAAAAGAAGCAACTGCATCAAAATATTGGTAACCCTGACACAAGCTATGTAATCATTCATTGTCCAAATCTAACTGGTAGTTAGATACACCTGCCTACCACAAAATGGCAGCTCTGGCAACCCCAGGCTACCCATCGGCTGCCTTCATTAGACATATGTCAATGAGAAGTGACCTTCGAGACTCCCGGAAAAGACAGAAGTGCAAGAACCTTTACTTTGCCTTGCTTTCATTATACCTGTCGATGATTCTGAGGATCAACATCCTTGCAGGGTGAGGCCTGGTCTCTGACCAGGCCTCCTAGTTTGTGGTCTGATCAACCAAGCTGTTCGACGTGGCTGCTTGCAGCGTGACATGATTCAAAACCTGATTGATCAGGTATCCTTTGAAGGCATTTATCAAGTTCTTTTTGAAGGGACTCACCAGAGGGGCATTTCATTATATTCAGTGCTGGCTTTCTTGATAACTACGTGACACCAATACACGATAACCTCATTGCTTAGAAAGCAATTTTAAAATAATTTTATAACAAATTATTCATGGGGGTTCAGGTTAAATTCATTATATTCAAAACTACAGATGTATAATTACCACTTTTACATCACATATTTAAAGTGAACATTGAAACAAGTTGATATTTTCACATTTTTGTGTAAGAAAACAGATTTCTTAAACTTCTGACAAAGTTTTTACCAATGTAACATTAAAATTAATAAAATCATTTGAAAAAAATACATCGAGGAAAACTTTCCGATTAATTTTGACAGTAAATAGCTTATTAGACCATGATCTTCAAAACATATTTAGCTTTAAAATTCATTTTAGTTTGAACATTTTTCTTTTTTAAAGTCAATCCATAATTTGGTATAAATGTTCAAGTTCAGAAATTTATAACTCAATAAGTTACACTTTAAATAAAAAAACTAATAATTCTGACCGAGCATCATATTAGCACATGTAAGTCAAGAGTGTTATACACTTCGAAGTTGCAAAAACTCACTTCTGAGCAAATGAAGTTAAAAAGTTGATGCCACATTTAATAGAATAGGTAGATATCGTCTGACTCTCATCAAACTTTACACATCTGTTGAATGTGGTACATTCATTATTGTGGTGAAGTTTCAAACATTTTGCTTTTCAAACAATGGAGAAAAAATGAATGAAAAAATACAAAGTTAAATTGTGCATTTTTGACTGAAAAGATATTAGTATTTGCCAGTGTATATCTTTCTTCAGTTAATGCATTTAGTTCACATCTTATGGCATACTTACACACTAAATTGGTATTCATATACATTGTATTTATATACTATACCTTATATATGGATACCAATGTATACATGTAAATCAATTACACAGTTGTATACATAACTGAGCATAATATTACATGTACTTTATGTATAGTGTCACGTAATTACCCTTCTTAAGTCGGGTAATGTCATCTTCTTCACTCCAGTCTTCATCGATTACACATACATTATTGTAATCCATTGTATTAAGTGGTAATTCCTTAATATGTAAATAACTCCATGTCAGAAGTAACACGATCATGTAAATAACTCCATGTAAGAAGTAACACGATCATGTAAGCCATGTCAAAGTGTCTGTTTATATACCAGCTTTTGGCACTGACAAAACATGACATCACTGTCTAGATGTCTGGATTCTTAGTATAAGTAATGGTGTCCAGGCGATGACCCTTGGTCTCAGGCATTCCAGAGTGGAACATTTAACTCTCAAGCGATTTGTTATGACAGGTCATTTTCGGGTTTTGGAGTTAGGTAACGTATCTTTTAGTCATTGATTGTATTTAACTTGTTTAAATCTTTGTCCGAGTCAAAGAGTTGCTTTCAGTGTTAATACTTTGTTTATTTGCACCTTATGCTAAAATGTACAAGCCACATGTATTTCAAGATGAAGTAATTTATTTTGTTTTAACAAATTATTTTGTATTTCTCTTAGTGGTTTTTCTAACCAATTCTTGTTTCTCATGATTACACCTCAAAGACAAAGACTTTTTGTTTGTTTATGGGAAAATGAAGCATACCATCTGCTGGGTATTACCACAATACTTTTTCACATAACAATAGCTATAATGTTACCAAGATATTCTTATTCCATCCTGCATCAGCTGCATTCTTACTACAGCAATTTAACAGCATTGTTAATGCGTATGTGCATGGGTTATTCCACAAGACAGCACCCCTGATAGTCAGTCACCTCTCACTGAGCCAGCATAAAACGGGGCTGACACCGCTGTCACACTTGATAAATATTCATCATTAATTCGTAATTATCTTGTAATAAAAATTATCTTGTAATAAATATTATCACCATTTTTCTGCTGAAATAATGGTCTTTTTGCACATATAATCTATATGCTAAAAGATCAATAAAATTTATGATATAATAGGAAAAAGTAACCCAGAGCAACTTTATTTAGAGAGAGAGATATAAACGACCACCTCGCCTACGAGTGAAACACTAAGGAGAAAACACACATGACAGCACCTGTTGCTTTTGACTAGTTGCCATTCTGAAGTTGCCACAGAGCCTAATTTAAATAATTATTAGTACCAAAAAATTAATAAACAAATTTTACATGACTTTTCTCATAGAAAATAGCATACGTAAAATACATTAGGGAGGCAGATTCCCTTTTTTTTAGGGTAATAATGAAAAATACACATACAATCATCAAATTGTCTTGATTATTGTTAGTGTGTGTTGTCAAAAGGACGATATATTTTTAGAGAATTTTTTTTTTCAGTGCGAAGCTAGCCCAAATGGCCCTTTAATATCTTATTTCTCATTAGCATGAAAACTGGATTTCACATATTGCATAATGTTAACTAGATTATGTTATCGTCTACAGGTGTAAAAGGTAAATGAAAAGTAGCAGAATGCAACAAAATTAGGCCTGTTTACCTATGTGGAGGCAACATTATTGAAGGTGGCAAAAAATGCTGCAGACGGTCCATGAGCTCTTTTCTGGAGTCCTTGCCCATGCCTGTCCAATGTGCTGCAGCTCGCAGCTCCTCAGGATTTGACATAAACATAAGGCTAAAATATAAACAACGTTATTAAAAATTACAATGTGCTTCAATTCTGAACATGCAATCACATGTAAATTATGTTTTATAGTAAATATAAAACTATGAGTACTGTATAAATGAAACTGCAAAAGACCAATTGGCCCACATGAGGCAGCTCCTATTTATATCCACCTAAACTCATTCATACACAATATAATCTATAATACATAATCATATTAATGTATATATATAATATGTACTACTGAGTGTCCCGGTAGTACAGTCAGGTTCGTTCTCGACGCACAATCGAGAATTCTGGAATCCTGGAGCGACACAGAAATGGTTGGGCACATTTCCTTTCACCTAATGCCTCTGTTCACCTAGCAGTGAGTAGGTACTCAGGAGTGAGTCAGCTTGTTGTGAGGTTGCATCCTGGGCAGGGTCAGTAATTCTACCTTGGATACCTTGATAAAAGCAAAACGTGTATAAATACACTCTGGCCTCCTGTTCCCTGACAAAATTAATTATTATTATTATGATTTATAAGTAAATTACGTTTGATACAAAGCAGCCATCCCACATCAATTGTTACTTTGTAAATTATTCCATAAATCAACAATTTATGCCCGGAACGCTGCGCGTATGCCCAAAATTTATGCCCGAAAACGCTGCGCATACTAGTGGCTTTACAAGAATGTAATTACTATGCTATGTATCCTCACAATCCCATGCACCTTCTTGTGTATATATATATATATATATATATATATATAAATAAATAAATAAATAAATAAATCATTTCCAAACCAGTATTTGCCCAGACATTCCTGAATCTAAATTCAATTTCTAGTTACTGTAGTTTCATATTATTTTGTATAGTTAAATTTAAAATCTTCTTTATATCCACTTTCATTCACTTGAGTACTTCAATCCTGTCATCCCTTACTTTTTGTGTTTCTAGAGAATATAAATTAAGCTTTTTAACCACTCCATAAAAAAATTTTCTAACTGTTAGAATTGCTTTGTTTTCTACTCTATACACTATGCATCTTATTTATTATCATCTATACATTTACAAGTGTTGCTGTTCAATCCTGTGACAAAATCTTTGATAAGTTGTAAACAATGGAGGTTCCAGGAAAGCACCAACAAGTACTCCAGGAATTAGCTTAATTTATGCCAACTTTCTGCTCTCTTTGAAACAACCAAGACCTAATCCAACTAAAGACAACTCCCTTAAAACCATATGCCTCTTTCTAATGAGCTTCTTGTGAGTCAGGGTACCAAAGGCTTTGCTAAAGTGGGATTAAAACTCCTACATGTCGACTCCCTTGTGTAACCTATACACTATAATAAAGTAATGCTTTACTGGAGTGACTGAAGCAATAAAAGATTGGAGTGAAAATGTCGTAACTAAAACCCAGCATTGAATGTAATGAAACTACTCTTTCTGAGTAAGCCCCAGAAAGCAAGTCATTCTCACCGAGATAACTCCCATCTACCAAGTCACATCAGCTGTAGTTTTGTTTGGCCTGCTTGGGACCAAATCCAGAACCTGACCCCACTCTTAGAGAGCAGATGATGCTGCCACCTCACTGTAAATGCACCCAGAAAGTCAATGAACCAATACAGACTACTGTTGGGTTCCAAGAAACCGAAGCCTCAACTACAAACTCACTCCCTCAACAACATAGGCAAATGCTCAGATCTCTTTAAATTAGTGCAAGCTTGTTAGCACTAACCCAACCACTACTTGGAGGGGGCAAAGCACCAGAGCCTGTAGTACCAACCAGGGTATGAAGCAAGCTCTAGACCAAAGGCGCAAAGGAAACGCCCCAACCGATGACCTGGGAGGGAGGGGAGGGGAGGAAATCAGGGAGTCACCTGGGCTCATTCAGAAAGATTTGTTCCATTACATTTAATGCTGAATTTCTCTGAGAAGCCTTTTGTCACACCCTGACACTAACTACCCATGGAAAAAGAAAAGAGGGACTCACCAGGTAATAGGAGGAACCACAGACTGACAGGATAAAGACAAGACTCCATGCTAAGTGACACGACAAGGCCCGGGAACATAAACCAAATACGTACCGGGCAACTAGAACTCTGTTAGAGTACCCAAGTCTTCCATGTACAAATATCAGTCCAGAACATGTTGGCAAACACTGCCAAGAGAGCAGCATACTTTCAAACATAATGGGGAATGAGGGATAGAGTGGAAACTTGCTAGACTTCATGTCATTGCAGACGACCTAGCAAAAACAAAGTTTGGAAGAGAGAATCATCAATGAAACCAGATCAACACACAAAGCATTGACAGAGGTAGAATTGTGGCTAAAGGTAACGGCATAGAGCTGCCACCGGAAACAGCACATGATGCACCTAACCATTTAACCAATTATCAACCCCCAAGCAACTCCTCAGGGTCCCTTGGGGGTCAACTCATTCTTAGGAAAAAAAAATGGTTGCAGATGAACTTAACCAACAGGGCCAAATGAACAGAAACCACACCTCTGGAGAAGAGCATAAAGTTCCCCAACCTTACAATTTGAGGGAAGTGCCAACAGAGAAAGAGAAAAAAAAGTTAGAAAATGAACCCGACTGAGGGGGACACCATAATACAAGGAGAAAAAAAAAAAAAAAAGAATTCAGTCCAATGACCAAGCAAGTTCAGGCAGCAGTATAAACAGGCCAGGGGTGAAAGAATGTGCATGAGAGCTTCTGAAACAGTGCTGAGGAAGTAGCGACGATGGATGCAAGCAGCAGCGACACACTGCCAGTGTCGAACTATATGAGGCAACAGTATTCAGCATGAATCTGATGAAGAAACAACCAACAAAGGAACTAAAGGACTACAAGAATGGAGACTGACGAGTTACAATGAAGGGAAAGGAAATGACGAAAAGAACACCAAGAAACCTCATACCGTTGCCGAGAAGGCAAACTAGTGGGACACCACCAGTTCAACCACCTGTTGACAGATCAGCACACTAGGAGGAAAATTTCATACCCAGATTTGAGTGAAGCATTCAGTTTTGAATGATACTTTTGCTGTGTCTGTTGGCCGTTTTGGAGCTTCACTTTCATACTATGCAGTTGTCAGTACTCTCTTGTTTACTCTCTGGTTGCTTTCCTGGCAAGGGTGATCACAACAATCCCCTGCTCCCTGTGTTTTCAAGGGGTCAGGTTCTGCCTCTGGTCACTAGTAGGCCAATAGGATGCCTACTAGTGATCAGAGCCTGAAGATGGTGGTTTCCTGAAGATAGTTTCAGGAAGCCACCAAGGGGGGGAATGGCCACTAGGAAAAACTCACATTGAATGTACTTGTAATTTAAAAAAGTCAGCTGAAGATGTATGACGATACTAAAAAAAAACTGATACCAGAACAAATCCTGGTCCACACACACCTTGAAAGTTGATGAACACGGTCCATGTTGTGCTGCAAGGGCGTGAGCTGTGAGCGGAGACATGTCAAGGCATCCATAGCCTGCCCACCCTCAAGGAGCTCAAGATATTTTTGTTCCAGTAGTAAGAAACGCATCTCCTGAAAAACAAAGGAATTTTGTTTAAGAGAAATTAAAAAATTATCCTCAAAGTGTATCTGGGATATACCTACAAAATTCTTTTTGCCGTTTCTATCACACCTACATTTATACACAATGTGTTGGACATACTTTATGTACAGAATATTTATTTAATTCCATATTCTATTTAATTACTGTAAACTACTGGTTTTCTATTTAGTCACCAAGATGGTAGTGACACCAAATGAAGCATACATGCATGCATAAATTTTACATATACATATGAACAGTGTGTGTAATTACCTACAGTAAGTCACACCCGAGAGAGCCGGTCGGCCGAGCGGACAGCACGCTGGACTTGTGATCCTGTGGTCCTGGGTTCGATCCCAGGCGCCGGCGAGAAACAATGGGCAGAGTTTCTTTCACCCTAAGCCCCTGTTACCTAGCAGTAAAATAGGTACCTGGGTGTTAGTCAGCTGTCACGGGCTGCTTCCTGGGGGTGGAGGCCTGGTCGAGGACCGGGCCGCGGGGACACTAAAGCCCCGAAATCATCTCAAGATAACCTCAAGAAGTGTAGTTACAGGATGAGAGCTACGCTCGTGGTGTTCCATCTACCCAGCACTCTGTCATATAACGCTTTGAAACTACTGACGGTTTTGGCCTCCACCACCTTCTCACCTAACTTGTTCCAACCGTCTACCACTCTGCTAAAAAAAGTGAATTTTCATATATTCCTTCGGCAGCTTTGTTTCGTTAGTTTAAATCTATGACCTCTTGTTCTTGAAGTTCCGGGTCTCGAGAATTCTTCCCCATCAATTTTATCAATTCATGTTATTATTTTGTACGTAGTGATCATATCACCTCTTTTTCTTCTGTCTTCTAGTTTTGGCATATCTAATGCCTCTATCCTCTCCTCGTAGCTCTTGCCCTTCAGTTCTGGGACCCACTTAGAAGCATATCTTTGCACCTTTTCCTGTTTGTTGATGTGCTTCTTAATTTAAGATGTGAGCACCACACAACTGCTGCATATTCTAGCTTTGGCCTAACAAAAGTCGTGAACAATTTCTTTAGTATTTTGCCATTCATGTATTTAAAAGCAATTCTGAAGTTAGAAAGTATGGCATAGGCTCCTTGCACAAGTTCTTTATGTGGTCCTCAGGAGATAGTTTTCTATCTAGAATCATCCCTAGATCTCTTTATCAGAATTCTTTAAGGATTTCTCACATAGACCCCACACAAAGGTTGTGTGGGGTCTATGTTCCCCTATTCCACATTCCAAAACATGGCATTTATTCACATTAAATTCCATTTGCCAAGTGGTGCTCCATATACTTATTTTGTCCAGGTCTTCTTGAAGGGCATGACCATCTAAGTTTCTTATCCTTCCTATTATCTTAGCATCATCAGCAAACATGTTTATATAATTCTGAACACCAACTGGTAGATCATTTATGTAGACAATGAACATCACCAGTGCAAGAACTGAACCCTGTGGTACTCCACATGTGACATTTCTACATTGCCTCTGATTACTGCTCTCATTTTTCTATCAGTCAGAAAATTTTTCATCATTTTTCAAAACACATGTGTGTAATTACCTAAGCGTAGTTACAGGATGAGAGCTACGCTCGTGGTGGCCTGTCTCCCCAGACGGTTTTGGCCTCCACCACCTTCTCACCTAACTTGTTCCAACCGTCTACCACTCTTTTACAAAAGTGAATTTTCTTATATACCTCCAGCAGCTTTGTTTCGTTAGTTTAAATCTATGACCTCTTGTTCTTGAAGTTCTGGTTTTCAGAAAATCTTCCCTATCAATTTTATCAATTCCTGTTATTATTTTGTACATAGTGATCATATCGTCTCTTTTTTTTCCGTCTTCTAGTTTTTGCATATTTAATGCCTCTATCCTCTCCTCGTAGCTCTTCTCCTCTAGTTCTGGGAGCCACTTGGTGGCAAGTCGTTGCATCTTTTCCAGTTTGTTGATGTGCTTCTTAAGATATGGGCACCATACAACTGCTGCATATTCCAGCTTTGGTCTAACAAAATTTGTGAACAATTTCTTTAGTGCTTCTCCATTCATGTATTTAAAAGCAATTCTGAAGTTAGAAAGTGTAGCATAGGCTCCTCGCACAATGTTCTTAATGTGGTCCTCAGGTGACAGTTTTCTATCTAGAACCAAGGAGCCGGTCGGCCGAGCGGACAGCACGCTGGACTTGTGATCCTGTGGTCTTGGGTTCGATCCCAGGCGCCGGCGAGAAACAATGGGCAGAGTTTCTTTCATCCTATGCTCCTGTTACCTAGCAGTAAAATAGGTACCTGGGTGTTAGTCAGCTGTCACGGGCTGCTTCCTGGGGGTGGAGGCCTGGTCGAGGACCGGGCCGCGGGGACACTAAAAAAAAAGCCCCGAAATCATCTCAAGATAACCTCAAGATAACCCCTAGATCCCTGTCTTTGTCAGAATTCTTTAAAGATTTCTCACATAATTTATAGGTTGTGTGGGGTCTATGTTCTCCTATTCCACATTCCATAACATGGCATTTATTCACATTAACTCTATTTGCCAAGTGGTGCAGTTCTAATAAGAACCGTCACCTGAGGATTACATAAATAACATCATGCAAGGAGAGTATGCTATGATTCCTAGCTTTAGAATAGCTATTAAATACACAGATGGTGAAAGATAAAACTGTTCACGACATTCATTAGACAAATTAAAGAACAGCCCTATTCAAAGCCGGAGAAACTGTTGACCTGGAGAGCGTACAAAAATCCTATACCGCTTGAACTCGCTCTAGCAAACATCTAAATTATTGGGACATTAAAAGTTCTAAATCTGTATTCTCTAGAGTGCAGGCAAGTGTTACATAATAATTTACATGTGGAAAACATTAGAGGGACTGGTCCGAATCTGCATACACAAATGACATCACATGAAACCAAGAGGCATGTTAGGATGTGCAAAATAGTCCCATTAAAATCCAGAGGTGCAATAGGTATGCTGAGAGAGAACTCTATCAACATCAAATTCCCAAGACTTTTCAGCACTCTCCCGCTACACATAAGGGGCATAACTGGTGGGTCTCTCACGGTGTTCAAGAGAACTCAATAAAGACCTCAAAAGAATACCTTCAGGATCAACAAGGCTGTGAGCAGCTTTGCCCAACAGACTGGTTGACTAGACAACCATCCAGGTCTGGACAAAGACCGGGCCATAGGAACGTTGATTCATTCTTGGTGGTAGGTACCCACACCACCACCATGACTGACCATGCAATAAACAGTATTCTGAAAAATGAAGAATTTAAACACAGCGAGTTCTCGCTGTATCCTTTAAAGTTAATACTAAGCAGAAAATAAATTAAAATTGTAAATGTGAATTAGCATACTAAATTACTTACTTTAAGGCTTGAGGGATCATCTAGCATTGTGCGCAACTCACTGAGAGCTGCTTCAGCTTTGGCCCATTCACCATCCATAACACAGTGACGAAACCTTGCTGCTGCTGGGTGGTCTAAGCGGCACCCAGATTCAGACATCAACAGCTCGGCACTCTTCCTGTAAAGTTAATCGATAATTATTACAATTTAAAAGATGGTAGTTGAACCTGGCTTTTGCCAATAAACCTTTATTTTACCAGGACAGTACAATTAAAAACATTATGAAATGCAAAATGACAGTATTTCCTTTATCACAAAAACTGAAATCCAACCATGTACAGACCAGAAATTACAAATAATTAAACATCACAATAAATCAATCAATATCCACAATACCTTACTTCCTCCTGGCAGCCCATCATCCCCCCTTGCCCGGCGACTTCACCGGCCAGGCAAGAGGACGTATTCGTCACTTGTCACTAAACCAACATTGACTAGGAACCACCACAATGCTTATTAGTGTCGTGGGAGGGCGAGTCGTTATGCAATTAGTGTAAGCCATACTCAGCTGGTGTACCTGCTGTGTTGGTAGAGTTTCACAAGGACAGCTAGGAGGGATGAATAGGATAGATATGGAGTGGCTAAAGGACATCAACGTAACCTGCTCGATACCTGCTTGATTGGGTTCTGAGAGTTCTACTTCCATGTTAGAAGAGAGCTGTTCTACTTGACTTGTGGGTCCAACAGGCTGTTGCTTGGAGCGGCCCAAAGACCCACATATCCACCACAGCCCAGTGTGTTCGGCACTTATTGAAGAAAACTATATAGTTTTCTCAAGAAGAATGTCCACGGTTGTTCCCACAATATTTCTCATACAGTACTTGCTGGGGAGTACGTTGAACAACCATGAACCTTTGATGTTTATACAGTGTTCTCCGAGCCTACGGCACTACATTTCGATCATATGCATTACACAAGACCAGTAATAAAATGTGCATGGCAGGAGTTGGAGAGGGAGAGATCTATTGTAATATGCAACCTACCAGAGCCTGAGGGGGACACATGGCAAATAAGGAGAGAGATAGAACAGAAAGAAAGAAATTTTACACAAAATTCAGGCCAGAGATGCAACAAGGAAACCGGAGCATCTCTGCAGACTAGGTAATATTCAGAGAGTAAAAAACCGACCAGTGAAACTTATTTTTATGACCAGAAACTCAGTTCAGTACAGTATATACTTATTTTAAAAGTATATACAGTGGAACCCCGAATAACGAATTTAATCCGTTCCGGCACAGTGGTCATCACGTGAAACTGACGTCATTCAAAACGAAGTTTCCCTTTGACAATACCTGTAATGGAAATTTAATTAATCCATTCTACCACCGACAAACATCAATATAATATTTGACGTTTTAAATAATGGAGCAGCCTACCTTATATACATTGAACAAACCTTTATGACATTTTCTTTCTTCAAATTTGTTCATTATTTTTTTTTCTTTTTTATAGCAAAAGATTCGTTCGGTGTTCAGCAGGTAGGCTGCTCCACGTTTCTTAAATAAAAAAACAAACGAAAACAAAATGAAAAATTTTGAAAAATAGAACAAATGTCAAAACGGTTTGTTCGGTGTTCAGCAGGTAGGCTGCTCCACGTTTCTTAAATAAAAAAAATGAAAAATAAAAAACAGTTGAAACAATTTGAAAAACGGACAAATGCCATAAAGGTTCATTCAGTGTTTGTCGGGTAGGCTGCTCCATTATGACAATTTTTGTTTCAAATGTGTTCCATTTATTTTGTACAGTATTTTTCATTTATGTCTCAATAATGGAGAAGCCTACCCGACAAACACTGAAACTGAAAAAACCTTTATGGCATTAGTTCGTTTTTCAAATTGTTTCAACTGTTTTTTTTGTTTCCTGTTTTTTTAATTTAAGAAACATAGAGCAGCCTACCTGCCAACCGAACGAACCTTTTGACATTTGTTCTGTTTTTCAACAATTTTTATTTTTTTATTTTTGTTTTTTTTTTATTTAAGAAACATGGAGCAGCCTACCTGCCGAACATTGAACGAACTTTTTTTGACATTCGTTGTTTTTCAAAAAATTTAATTTCTTTTTTTCTACAAAATAAGTCAATGCTTTGCCACACACAGCAGTCACCACTTTATATCCCAGCATCATTTGCATCTTTAAACAAAAAAAATTATTTGCATCGTCGGAGGCGTCCAAGAATGTGCGAGAAGCAGCACAACCCCACCATGTGGTGTTACGTTATTCAAACGAGCACTTGCCTAACGAGATGAATTGTCGGCGATCGGGACGCTCGTTACCCAAATTGCTCGCACTTTGAGGCGGTTGTCACTCAAGGGTCTACTGTACCGTTATATGTAACTAATTAAAGTAAGTTAACAGTAACTAATTAACCCCTGCACTGCGCACCTGGTTTCAGCAAAAACTTCTTAAGGACATATTTTATTATATATTAAGGATATATATTATATATATTACATATATATTAAGGACATAAGTCAAGGACATATTTTTGTTGTTTTTATAAATATTCAGGTAAAGATAATGTCAAAATGTTTCCAAACTTAACTATTTTCATTTAAAAACACAAAGAGTAATGAAAACATTAAAAAACATTGAAATAGAGCCTAATTAAACAAAAATTAGCACAACTCTCAGAGTGCCTAAAGGCGCTTTACGCAGTGCAGTGGTTAAACTGTATATACAGTTTAAGGAGCCAGGAATAAAAAAATATTCAAATTATGTGAAAATTACTAATAAATGTTAAACAAATCTTCAACTTATTGACTTCAGCGTCGTGAAAGTCATCAAAATATTTTCAGAAATAGAATTGACAATTTTTTTTAAAAAGAATGTTTTGTAGATAAGGAGAACAGCTCCTATTAACTGGAACCGATTGATAATGCAGTAATAAAGAGATGCATGGACTTGTCCAACCCACAAAGAAGAAGAATAGTAGTAAGAAATGTCCACAAAGTGGATATGCAGCTGGTGCCTTTATAGCATTGCTGAGTAATACTTAATAACACAAATAATAATGATTATGTATGTTATTATGCTCTATTTTGTTATATATCATATACTGTAAATACATTGTCCAATGTTAATATCTGTTACTTTCACCAATGTCCATAAATATTTTTTAGGGGAGATTCTTTTTCTCCTTTGCTTATTATCTGATTTTGTTGTAATCTTTCCATCTTGTGGAGTGCATACCTGTCCTTAACTATGTAAAGATAGAATGTAATTGGTCAACAAATAAATCAGCTGCTACTGGCGGAACTTAGGACTTTGAATTTTTAGGGGGTGATTTTTTCACAGATTTCAAACTACAGTATTTTCTTTGTCTCTTTAGGTTGTTTTGATGATTAGAGACCAGATTAGGGCTTTTTCACTTATATAAAGTATACATATAGATCCCCTAAATCATTATAATTATCCCTATATTTTGTTTTTTGGGGGTTATTTTTTCTTTACTTCATTTCAACACAGTGACATTCAACTTTCACATATTCGAGTACGAATGCCAAACAGTGTTTATTAAAGCATATAAGTAAATTAATGAATTAGAACCACCTTATTCATTGTCGACCAAACCACATACTAGAAAGTGAAGGGACGACGACGTTTCGGTTGTCGTTCAACCTATGTTTCAAGTCACAATCGACTTAAGAATGGTCCAGGACGGACCGAAACATCGTCGTCCCTTCACTTGTAAAGGTGCAAAGACATGCTACTAAGTGGCTCCCAGAACTGAAGGGCAAGAGCTACGAAGAGAGGTTAGAGGCATTAAATATGCCAAAACTGGAAGACAGAAGAAAAAGAGGCGATATGATCACTACATACAAAATAGTAACAGGAATTGATAAAATCGATAGGGAAGATTTCCCGAGACCTGGAACTTTAAGAACAAGAAGTCATAGATATAAACTAGCTAAACACAGATGCCGAAGAAATATAAAAAAATTCACTTTCGCAAACAGAGTGGTAGACGGTTGGAACAAGTTAGGCGAGAAGGTGGTGGAGGCCAAGACCGTCAGTAGTTTCAAAGCGTTATATGACAAAGAGTGCTGGGAAGACGGGACACCACGAGCGTAGCTCTCATCCTGTAACTACACTTAGGTAATTACACAATTACACTTAGGTAATTAATTACTTTCTAGTGTGTGGTTTGGTCGACATACTTCAGCTACGTTATTGCGACTCCTCGTCTGCTTATTAATTGTCGATAACTTCAACTTCAATTATCTCTAATTTTAGAGTTTCAAATTTGTCAGCATCAAAAATACAGTTTACAATCGATACTCACCATTTTAACATATAATGGTCACAGCAGTGTTCTACAATCCTATTAGATTGTTTTTCAGAAACCTTAAATGTTGGGAGTTGTAAATTTTTTGGTCAAACTTTGGTGTATATTTTAAATGTCATATTGAAATTTTTTTTTTCCTGTAAACTATACTGAATCCTATAATAATAACTAATAAAAATGAAGATCATATGCTCTTCTGATAGCATAATACTGTAACACCAAATGAACAATTTGTGATATTTAATATTTTTGATGCTCATTTGAAAATCTGAAACTTTCAATACTTATTTATATATTTATTTTTCATTTTCTTGTTTTTCAAGTTACGTTGGTGATTATTTAGACAAAGTTGGAGCACGTGCCTAGTAGATTATGTACAAAAAATTTGAAAGCGTTTGAGCAAGGTGCAAAATTTCACTTCCCGGCCCCTTAATGTAACATTAAACGAAGTGCCAAAGTGTGTTTGTGCAAAACGAAATCTTCAGAGAACCAGACACAATAAGAATTCCAGAGAACAACACAGAACACAGAGGTGTGTAAAGACAAAGTGGAAAAAATGCTCAAGGAACTAAGTACTGTAAGAGTAAAGCAGATGGCTCGGATGGAGTTTCACCATGGGTTCTGAGAGAATGAGCACGTGAGCTCAGCATTCCACTTATACTGATTTTTCAGGCATCCCTATGTACAGGATATACTGTAGTTCCAATCTACAAAAATGGTAGCATGGAAGACCCCCCCAATTATAGAAATGCATCATTGACAAGTGTAATAGTCAAAATATTGGAAAAAATAATTAAAACTAAATGGGTAGAACACCTGGATAAAGAGATATAACAGCAGACAGACAGTATTATTCTCAATCTGGAAGATCCTGAGTTACAAATTTACTCAGTTTCTATGATTGTGCCACAGAGATTTTACAAGAAAGAGATGGTTGGGTTGACTGCATCTATCTTGACCTAAAGAAGGCTTTCGACAGAGTTCCATGTAAGAGGATGCTCTGGAAATTGGAATACACTACAGTGGTACCTCGAATAATGAATTTAATCCGTTCCGGTGCCGTCATCGTCATGTGAAACTGATGTCATTCAAAATAAATTTCCTCATTCAAAATAATGTAAATACAAATAATCCGTTCCACCTCCTAAAACAACAATATGACATACACTGATAATGTGATACTGTACATGTAAAATAAATGTTTTGTTTGACTATTCCCATGTGTACATTCATTTTACCTTATGAAGAGTTGTTGCTGGCTTGAGGGAGACAATTGGGAGGTAGGGAGGAGAGGGGTTACAGCGAGGAGGAAGACTCCACCTCTGGGTCAGGCGGGCTCACTCTTTTCGGGAATTTAACCCCACTGGGACTGGGTTGTGGTTCAATATCACTTGCACGTCTTTTCTCACCCTGTCCACAGACTGTATCGAGTGCCACTTGGTGTTGTCTACGTTTTTGGATGTCCCTAAACTATGACAGCACATTGTCATTAAGGAAGTTCACGCAATGTGTTGTCACTGCCATATCAGGGTGATGCTTTTCCGCAAATGCAGTCACCTTTTCGAACATGCCCAGCACGTCCCTGATCTCACTGGATGGGATAGCATTCTCACAGACCTCCTCCTCCCCCCGATGAGAGCTCCTGTACCTCCTGTTGCAGCAGCTCTTTCTGCAGTTCCAGGAGTTCCTCGGTGGTCAGTTCATCACTGTGCTCCTCCACCAACTCCTGCACATCAGCAGCATCTACCTCTAGACCCAATGTGTGCCCCAGAGCAACAATATCATCCACAAAAAGAGCATCCGGGTCATCTACAGGTGCAGATGCAGGTGCAGGACCGAAACCTTCTAAGTCTCGCTCAGGGACGCCCTCAGGCCACATGTTTCACCATGCAGAGTGTAGGGTCCTCCGTGACACCCCTTCCCCAGGCCTTATCTATCAAACGCTAGGCCCCATAATATTGAACTGGTCCTTCCAGAATTGTTTGAGAGTCAGCTCTGTGGTGTCAATCACATGAACACATCTCTCCAACAAGGCCTTCATGTAGAGCTTCTTAAAGTTAGCAATGACTTGCTGGTCAATGGGTTGGAGAAGTTCAGTGGTGTTTGGAGAAAGAAACTTGGTGGTGATGAACTGATTCTCAGGGAACAGATCATCTTGCAGTTGTGGAGGATGCGCAGGTGCATTATTGAGCGCAAGCAAGGCCTTGAATGGTAACTGCTTCTCGAAAAGATAATTCCTCACTGTGGGGCCGAAAACGTCATTTACCCATTCACTGAAGAAGATCCGCATGACCCAGGACTTCTTGTTCAACCTCCACATCACATTCAGCCGTGTCTTGTGCACCTTAAATGCCTTGAACACTCGTGGATTTTCAGAGTGGTAGATGAGCAGCGGCTTGACCTTGCAATCACCACTTGCATTGGCGCAGAGCATGAGGGTAAGGCACTCCTTCATTGGTTTGTGGCCAGGCAACTATTGTTCCTCTTGCGTGATGTAGGTACTCTTCGTCAGTTTTTTCCAAAACAGCCCAGTCTCGTCACAATTTAAAACTTGTTGGGGCAGGAACTGCTCCCGATCAACAAATTCCTGAAACTCTGGCACAAAAGCTTCAGCAGCAGCTTTATCAGAGCTGGCAGCCTCCCCATGTCGCACATCATTGTGTATACCGCTCCTCGTCTTAAAGTTCTCGAACCAGCCACGGCTTGCCTTAAATACCTCCTCATCTTCAGACGACGTACCTGGTATCTTCCTGTCAAGATCCACATACAGCATTCTAGCCTTAACACAAACGATAGCTTCAGAAACACTATCGCCATGTAATTGACGTTCATTCATCCACACCAGCAGTAGCCATTCCACATCATCTAGGAGTTTTGGACGTTTGCTGCTAACCTTGGTACTGTAACTCCTTTGCCCAAGTCAAGCGTCTTAAATTTATCCTTTCCCTTCAAAATGGTGGAAATTGTTGAGGGAGCCCTGCCATACTCCCTGGCAAGATCAGCCACACGAACACCACGCTCGTGCTTTGCTATAATTTCCTTTTTCACTTCCAAAGTGATTGCCTCTTTCTTCCCTTTGCCAACACTTTCTTTCGCAGCAAGCTTCTTGGACGACATCGTGCGTTCAGAATTGTAGTCACAAAACCACAAAAAAACACGAACATCAAAATTATATGTGGAACGATGCAGAGGGACACTGGTCGTGCACGACACCAATACAACACTTATCAGTGGCGGTCGGGAAGCAGTACGACCCCACCATGTGGTGTTGACGTTACTCAAATGAAAATTTGCCATACGAGACGAATTGTCGCCGATTGGGATGGTCGTTACCCAAAATGTTCACCATTTGAGGCAATCGTTATTCGAGGTACCACTGTACTGTATATTGGAGAAGTGACAGGTAAGCTTCTAAATTGGATGAAAAATTTTGACAGAAAAATGAGGGCAGTAATTAGAGGTAATGTATCAGACTGGAGAAATGTCATGAGTGGAGTATCACAGAGTTTACTTCTTGCACTGGTAATGTTCACCGTCTACATAAACAATCTATCAGATGGAATACAGAATTACATGAACATGTTTGCTGATGATGCTAAGATACTAGGGAAGATAAGAAACTTTGATGATTGTCATGCCCTTCAAGAAGACCTGGACAAAATAAGTATATGGAGCACCACTTGGCAAATGGAATTTAATGTGAATAAATGCCATGTTATGGAATGCAGAATAGGAGAACATAGACCCCACACAACCTATAAATTATGTGAGAAATCTTTTAAGAATTCTCATAAAGATAGATATCTAGGGGTGGTTCTAGATAGAAAACTATCACCTGAGGACCACATAAAGAACATTATGCGAGGAGCCTATGTTTCACTTTCTAATATTGGAATTGCTTTTAAATACAGTACATGGATGGTGAAATGCAGTACTAAAGAAATTGTTCACAACTTTTGTTAGACCAAAGGTGGAATATGCAGTGGTTGTATCGTGCCCATATCTTGAGAAGCACATCAACACTCTGGAAAAGGTGCAAAGACATGCAACTAAATGGCTGTCAGAACTGAAGGACAAACGTTACAAGGAGAGATTAGACGCCAAAACTAGAAGACATGAAAAAAAAGAGGCGATATGATCACTTCATACAAAATAGTAATGGGAATTGATCAAATTGATAGGGAAGAATTCCCGAGACCTGGAGCTTCAAGAACAAGAGGTCATAAATTTAAACTAACTAAACATAGCTGCCGAAGAAATATAAAAAAATTCACGTTTGTAAACAGTGGTAGATGGTTGGAACAAGTTAAGCGAGAAGATAGTGGAGGCCAAAACTGTCAATAGTTTAAAAGGATTATACGACACAGAGTGCTGGGAACACAAGACACCACGAGCATAGCTCTCTTTCTGTAACTACACTTATGTAAGTATTGTACTGGCAGAGAAGAGATATTTAAGAAACCAGGAAAAGTAAGTACCATGCAGTGTTTATTAAACAGGACATGTCTAAGGAGAAAAGGAAGGCAACAATGAGAATCAGAGAAGAAAAGCAACTGAGAAATGCAAGGAGACCAGAAAATGCCACAGAGCATAGGACAATGCAAATCTGACAAGAGAGTAGAACCCAGGGAAATAGTGGGGCAGATCAACTTACCACTTAAACTGAGTACAGTGGTACCTCAGAATGCGAGTGTCCCTGTATGCGAGTTTTTCGGAAGACGAGCAGGATTTACTCCAAAAATATGTCTCGGAAGGCGAGGGTTACCTCGGGACGCGAGTTTGTTGATACGTGTACAGGCCGACTGGCGCGTGGTGGCATGGCGATCGCGCCTCAGTTTACCAGTGTCTCGTGTCCAGTGACTATCCCACCTGAATTCTTCTCAAGGATTTACAGTTTTTTATCGTTTTTTTGGCCATTTGAGCATAAAAGTTGTCATTATATATCTTGCCATGGGTCTCAAGAAAGCTATTGGTAAGGTTCAACCTAAGAAAATAGCTGTGAGTAGAGGCAGTAGAGGATGTCCCTTCTTGTTTAAGAAAATGTGTGAAGTATGGGAAGAACTGCAAAGTTTTGTTGAAAAGACTCACCCAGATAAAGCTGTAGCAGGTCGTTGCATTGACCTTTTAAATGATAATGTGATGTCTTACTACAGACAAGTGTTAAAATGTAGGGAAAAACAAGTGTCATTAGACAAATTCTTAGTAAAACAAGCAAATCCTAGTGGTATGCAGGCAAAATGTGCCAGAGTGTGCATACCAGTGAAGTCCTCACTGCCTGATGTGATAATGGAAGGGGACTCCCCTTCCAAACAGTAACTCCTCTCTTCCTCCCACCTCCTCACCATCTTCCATACGCCTACAGCATTCAACAGCAAGGTAAGTAATAACTTGAACATAGTTTTGTAGGTTTATTTAGATGAATTAGGTATAAAAATTTAGTTTGATGTGGGGTTTTTGGGGTAGTCAGGAACGGATTAATTCATTTCCCTTTATTTCTTATGATACCTGGTTGATACCTGGTTGATGGGGTTCTGGGAGTTCTTCTACTCACCAAGCCCGGCCCGAGGCCAGGCTCGACTTGTGAGAGTTTGGTCCACCAGGCTGTTGCTTGGAGCGGCCCGCAGGGCCACGTACCCACCACAGCCCGGCTGATCCGGAACTTATGGGGAAATTAGCTTCGGAATGCGAGTTTTCGGAATACGAGGCGTCTCCAGGAACCAATTAAACTCTTAAACTGAGGTATGCCTGTACTACAGAGGAAAATAGCAGGGCTGCCTAGTCTAATGAGGCCTTTACACAAATGAATAGGCAAGAGTGACTGGGCCACCATACCCCCCCCCCCTTTCCCCTATATATATTGAAACATAGCACAAGTCATGTACATAAATGAATGGAATTGCTAATAAAGGAATAGAGCTACGGGAAAGAGTGGCAGAGGTACAACCTCACATGATCGCAGTAATGGAAATGAAACTGACAAGCATTATAGGAAATGCAATCTTCCAAAGAGGGTATCAAGCTATGAGTAGAGTGTGTTTGCACATAAGAGGAAGTGGTGTAGCTCTGTTGTTGCAGCTACACTGGAGCTTTGAAGAGCTAAAAATAGCAAAGGGAGCTGACCAACAAGAGTATATACTGGAGGAATGAAGATAGTGGTAGCAGTAACTTATAATCCCCCATCAAACAATAGAAGGCTTAGGGAAGAATATGACACATGCAGTGAGAATTGTCCAAAGATCATGGAAAAAGCAGCCACAGTAGCAAGGGGGAACAAGAGCTAAAATCCTTATACCTCGAGTGACGAGCGGCTCCATCTACGAACATTTCAAGTAATGAGCGAGTCACTCCCCGAAAATTTGTGTGGATCGACGAGCCTCTGCTCCATTAACAAGAAAACCATGTGGTGCCAGCATTCCCGTTGGTTCTTGCAAATTCTTGGATGCCTCCGATGATGAAAATAATTTTTTTTTTATAGATGCTAATGATGCTGGGATGCAAAGGGGTGACTGTTGTAACGTTGTAAAGCATTGATTTTTTTAGAAAAAAATTTGAAAAATTTTAAAAAAAGAACAATTGTCAAAAAGGTTTGTTCAGTTTATATCAAGTAGCCTGCTCCATTTTCTAAAAAAAAAAAAAATAAATAAAAAAAAAAAACCAGCGTTGAATGTAATGAAACGCCATTTTCTGGGTGAGACCCGGAGGCTCCCCGGAGCTTTACCGGCTGATATGCTAATGTCAGACTTTGGCATCAGTCATGTGTATGGAGTTCTAGGGCCTACCGGGGACCATGAGCCAGAACCTGGCCCCCTCAGAGAGGCAAGGGGAGCAATGGCCTATAGAAACCCCCGTGTGGTTGGAAGCATTCTATGTCTGCCATCGACCGGGTCAAGCATCCAGAAAGGTAAGCATTCCAAAACAAACCCCTATTCTGGTGAAAATTGCTACCTAAGCCGAACTAGTGAATAGAACTCTTCAACAGAAAACAAGGAAACTAGTATGACGTCATACGTCACCGCGCCGCTGTCTGCGCAGCTCCCCCCTCCCCGGGAGGGGGAAGGGGGAGCCCCAGACCTCCCACGCCGGCTATCCACCCATCAGTTCTGAGGCTGGATGTCAAAACACGCGAAAAACGCCGACCGGAGGGAGGGAGGGTTGCCGGGGAGCCTCCGGGTCTCACCCAGAAAATGGCGTTTCATTACATTCAACGCTGGTTTTCTGGGGGGAGCCCCGTCGGCTCCCCGGAGCTAACTACCCACAGAGGAAGGTCAAAGGGACAAAACCGGGAGGCGGACACCACGCACCCCCCAAGGAGGCGAGACAACCGGCAGCAAACGCCAACCCAAGGCGCCACAGCCCCGAAAATCCCGGGAACAACACGAGAACCACGAGCAGCAAGGCCCCTGCACGAACACCAAAAATCCATGCCCGAAAGACCGCAAGGCCACGTCGCCCAGACGGCAGCGAGAGCAGCAAAGCCACGAACGGCACAGGCATGAGGGAAGAACACAGGCAGCTTAGCCGCAAGAACACGGCTGACCACCCGGGACACCATCACCCGCGAACCGGGAAGAACAGAACCGGATCAACGCAAAACGCGCTCCGGACCCAAACGCCGTGGCACGCAAACAACAGCGGAGGGCCGCCACTGAACACAAAAACGACACACCCCCGGCCCGACCAACGAAGCACCAACAAACCCTGGACCCCTCCAGAATGCAGCAGCCCCACCCCGCGCCAGAAAAAGATGGAGACTGCTGCCATCAAACAACCAAAACGCTTAAACCGAAGGAGCAAGAAAACTCAGCGAATCGACCCCCAGAGGCAAAGGCCCAAAGGAAAGAGCCGACGAAAAAACACACCGGAACCGAAAGGGCACTACCAACTGAGGAGAAGACAGAGCACGCTGACCAGAGACCAGGATGGTGCAAGCGGCGCACGAACAGGCCGGAGGTGAAATGACGCACAAGACAGCTGACTAACGGTGCAAAAGCAACACCAAGACCGAAAGCAAGCTGAAGCGGCTCCGCCTGCGCCGCACGAAAAGAGGCGACAGTATGTGGCAAGACGACGGCCCCCAACCCCCACTAGAAAACCAAGCCGAGAGTAAACCAAGCTAACAAGAGGAACCACCTAAGAAGGGACAGGAAAAGGAAGGACCGCCAAAATACCCCATACTGCCGCCAAGAGAAGCACGCAGGTGGGACACCTACCACGAAGCCACCCGACCACCAACCGGAGGCGAGACCACGAGGCAGAACATAAGCAGCCCCGACAAGGCCCCCCCCCCGAGCCCAGGAAAAAGGCGGAGCCGCGAGAAGATCTCGGGCGCGACCACTGAAACCCAGGCGGCACAAGGAGATGGAACGTCTGCCGAACAGAAAAACTCCGAAGCATGCAAGCCCGCCAGGAGTTCAGAAACGACGGGTCCGACGCGAGACATCGCAAGAACCCCCCCCCCAAAAAAAAACAACAACAACCGGCAGGGCAAGCGAGGAAAACCAAGAAGGCGGAAGGGTCGCCGCCAGAACAGGACCCGAACCAAGGGGCACGAACAACTGCAACAGACCGAGACAAAGAAGCACACCACAGGACACAGGCTGACCAATGCCTAAGAACACACGCAGGACATCCCTGCTGCAGAGGAGGCAGGCAGAAAGAGCTGAAGCACAAAAAAAAAAAAAAAAAAATTAACCAGGAGCACAACCAGGGGTGGACAATCAGGCAGGGACAAAAACCCCACGCAATCCCCAGGCACAAAAACGGCAGCAAAGTGCCACTCCACAACCGGACACAGGAACAAGAACACGCCACCGTGAAACACGGTACCAATGCACACGTGCAGCAGCAGCAACAGGCACCACTGCAACATGCAACATGTAAATAGCAGCTCCCCTCTGCAAAGGCAGAGAACGGAGCAGGCAGACCCCAGACAGGGCCAACGGAGACACGACAAAACCCTGCAGGCCCAGAAACCTGCACCAGGCGACCGACGGCGGAGAAACCCCGCTCGATACCTGCTGGATGAGGTACTGGGAGCTCTTTTACACCTCAAGCCCGGCCCAAGGTCAGGCCAGACTGGCCAGAGGATGGCCCACCAGGCAGCTGCTAGGAGCAGTCCACCGGCCCACATACCCCCACAACCAGGACGGGCCGGAGCTGCCATACGAAAACAGGCCAGTGCGCCCTGGAAGTCCACGGACGAACCAGCAAGAAGGCTTATGCTCGCAAGTAGGTCGTGTAACAAGCACAGACCACTGATGGTAATACAGTGTTCCCCAAAAGTGCCAATAGCACCACTGCACTCCACTGGTACTATCCCGCAAGTTCTACCAGATAGGCGGGACCCAAGAGCCAGAGCTCAAATCCTGCAAGCACAGCCAGGAGCCTCACCAGGTGAGTACAGAACCAACCCTACAACCCCCACACCTCAACATTAAAAAAGGAGGGTCCCCTGAATGACTCCAGCATGGGTTGGACATGCACATGAGGGGGACAGGAAGGGGTGATAAAGGGACAGTCACAGGTGTGCGAACGGTCTCAGTCGTAAAAATTTATACCTAAATAAAGACAGGTATATAAACACCGCCGCATCCAGCGCCCGGCCAAAAGACGCCAGACCGCAGAAACTCACCTGGCGAAGGGCGGCTCGAACTTGACACGACTCAACCGTGCCCAGAAGAACTTGGGAGCACCGCCAGGTGAAGACGCCAGAGCCGGACCCTGCCGGACCCGCAGGAGAACAGGGAGAGGCGAAGGAGGCGGTCCACACCCATGACACAGGGAAAACTGCGGTGTCCTCCCCACAACAGGGGAACCAGGACACCCCCGGCGCGAAGGGGCACATACCGCAGCCAGGGAGAAGAACGAGAGGCGAAGCACTGTAGCAAAAAAGGGCGCAAAACCCCAGCACTGAAACACCGCCCAGACCAAAACAAACTCCATGGCGCATGCGCAGAACACGCTGGCCGAACCGCACACCCTCCCTGCGGGAAGGCGCCAGCCAGGACTATTGCACGAGAAAAAGAGCCCAAAAAAAAGGAACCCAACCGGGCGACAAGTAGCCCAACCGGGCGACAAGTAGCCCAACCGGGCGACAAGTAGCCCAACCGGGCGACAAGTAGCCCAACCGGGCGACAAGTAGCCCAACCGGGCGACAAGTAGCCCAACCGGGCGACAAGTAGCCCAACCGGGCGACAAGGAGCCCAACCGGGCGACAAGGAGCCCAAACAGGGCGACAAGGAGCCCAAACAGGGCGACAAGGAGCCCAACAGGGCGACAAGTAGCCCAACAGGGCGACAAGTAGCCCAACAGGGCGACAAGTAGCCCAACAGGGCGACAAGTAGCCCAACAGGGCGACAAGTAGCCCAACAGGGTGACAAGAACTAGGAGCCGACAGACGTTCCAATAATGCGGGAAGTAGCGAAAAACCTTCCCGTACCCTCGAGAACACAGAAGCCAACACTAGTCCCGAAGGCACACGAAGGCGCAGGCGCACCCGAGATCAGAAGTCACGCAGAACCCCATCGAACGGGGAAACATGACAAAAACACCGTCCCAAAAAGCGGGGGAGGAAACAACCACCCACAGGACGGAACCAACCGACTCAAAGGCCAAGGAACCGAGCCCGGGGAGGGGCCGACGTCCAACAGCACGTACGGCGAGTGGGGAGGAAAGACCCCACTCCGCGTAACCACAAGCCCCGCCTAGAGGGGGATAAAAAAAAAAAACCCACGGGGTCTAACGGGGCCAAGGCCCCCCCCAAGTCAGCCCCTCCCCAGCCCCGGGAACCTACACGACAGGCCCCGGGGCCGAGCCGTTCCCCCAAAGCCCCGGCCGTAATAGAAAACCGGGGCAGCCGTGAAAACACTAAGGAAGAGAGCCCACTGGCAGACTCATACAACACGGCTGGAGGAACAGGCCCAAATGCCCCCGTCACCACCCCGGAAGGGGAAGTCCCCGAGACTGCCCGAGTCTCAACACCACCAAACACCCCGCCCTGAACCTACAGACGGTAAGGAACCGGATGCAGGCAGGAAGGGTGAACCAGGGGAAAGACAAGGGGGCGTGGATGGAACCGAAGCAACCAACACCCCCAAGTCCCAAAACGAACTACAACGGGGCAGCCCCGGGGCTCCCGGGGAGGAAACCACGAGAACGTTGCCACCACCAAGGCTCAAGTGCAACGCCCCTGCTGCCCGCACCCGCTTTGTTAGCACAACTGGGGAACCGAGCCACAACGAGCAACCAAACTCGCAGGACACCGGGTCGAAGGTGTCACCGACCCCACAGGCAGCAGACGGAGGCAAAACAGAGAGTCACCCAGAGACAAAAGGTGAGAGCAACCCTCAAACTCGCTGGAAGCGAGGGGGGGGGCTCTGGGGTCACATCCATCGGACCCGCGCGCCCCCAGGGGTTTCCCAGGGTCCCGAGCGTTTACTTTAAGAGGACTCGCGCTCAGGTAATCCCAGGCAGGGTACTGCTAACCGGCACCCAAGCTACCAAACAACTTTCTAAGAGCTGAACCCCCGGGACGTGTACACTCACGGGGACCTAGCAGGGGGTACCACCAGAAATACTCAGAACACAAGGGGCAAGAACGAAGGCAGACCCCCCCCCACCAGGTATATAAACAAAAGAAAAAGAAAACCCCGCAAGAGGACAGCGTACCCAAGCGGAACAGAGCCGGCCGCTATGATTGGTAAAGACAAGCTGCACAGTACCCCGCGCCCCACCAGTGCAAACACTGCCCCTTACTCTAAGGCGAACAAGGGAGACAGAACACCCGAGCACACAAAGAGCGGCCGAAAACCAAGCAGTAAACGGCCAAGCAGGGGCAGGACCCAAGGAACTTGTGGAAGGTGGCCCCAAGCCCCAAGGGCAGTACTTACAGGGCACCTAGGGAAGGGAACCCTAGGCGCATGCAGCCCGAGTACTGAAGAATCACTCCTGGCTCACGCACCACCTAGAAAACAGACACCACACTCTAGGTACAGTGCTGAAACAACCACTGGAGCCGGAGCACATAACCATTGCCTATAGCATCAGCCGAAGAACTGATGGGTGGATAGCCGGCGTGGGAGGTCTGGGGCTCCCCCTTCCCCCTCCCGGGGAGGGGGGAGCTGCGCAGACAGCGGCGCGGTGACGTATGACGTCATACTAGTTTCCTTGTTTTCTGTTGAAGAGTTCTATTCACTAGTTCGGCTTAGGTAGCAATTTTCACCAGAATAGGGGTTTGTTTTGGAATGCTTACCTTTCTGGATGCTTGACCCGGTCGATGGCAGACATAGAATGCTTCCAACCACACGGGGGTTTCTATAGGCCATTGCTCCCCTTGCCTCTCTGAGGGGGCCAGGTTCTGGCTCGTGGTCCCCGGTAGGCCCTAGAACTCCATACACATGACTGATGCCAAAGTCTGACATTAGCATATCAGCCGGTAAAGCTCCGGGGAGCCGACGGGGCTCCCCCCAGAAAATTGAACAAACTTGAAAAAAGAAAAGATGTCATAAAGGTTCGTTCAGTGTATGTTAGGTAGGCTGCTCCATTATATAAAAAATCTAATATACTGATGTTTCTCGGTGATGGAACGGATTAATTTTATTTCCATTACTTTAAATGGAGAAATTCGTTTGAAAGACGAGCATTTCACATGACGAGCTCGGTGCAGGAACGGATTAAATTCGTTAATTGAGGCTCCCACTGTACTGTACTGTACTGGGGGACTTCAACTTTAGGAAAATAGACTGGGTAAATATCCCCATGGGGTGATGAGACACAGAGAGCAAAACTGGCAGACATACACTTCTTAATGCAACATGTCACAGAACCAACAAGAGTGAGAGATGATCTACCAGCAACACAACTTGGTATTTTCTCAAAATGAAGCAGATGTTGAAAAAATAGAGCGAGATGCTTCTTGGAGCTAGCGACCACTGTGTTGTCTTACTTGAATACTGTACATAGTGGAGCTGAAGGAATTTATTACACAACGAAACCTATTGAAGAAGAGAGATTACAGACAAGGGGACTACAACAGGATGAGGGACTTTCTGTGGTAAATCCAGTGGGAAAGCAAAATGTTAGTGAAGATAGCAAATGAGATGATGAAATTCATTTCCTACAAATGTACCACTGCAATAAAACAGATCATACCACTCAAAGAGGAGGTGGATGAAAAAAGTAAACCCCTGGTTCAATAAGCAATGCAGGGAAGCTAAGGACAAAAAAATTAAATGGAAAAAGTACAGACATGGGAACAGAGAACAAGGAATGAATACACCTGAATTAGAAGAGAAACAGAGAGGCAATTTGAAACTGACATTGCTGCAAAAGCTAAGGAACAACCGAAGCTGTTTTATAGCCATATAAGGCGAAAAACAAGTGAGAGACCATGTACTCAGATTGAGGAAACAAGGGAGAGCTCTCACAAAGAATAATAAGGAGGTATGTGAGGGATTCAACAAAAGATTTCAGGAAGTCTTAACATTAGAACCAGCATGGAGACCAAGGTTGCAAAATGAAAGGCCACAAAAAAAATACCACATTTTTGGCATTTTTACCAAAACGGCATTGTAGTTACCGTGGAATAGGCAAAAAAAAAAATAAAAAATCGTGGGGTGCTAGATGTGATAAATAGGACCACACCTAATCTTACCATGGCTGCTGAGGAAGGCTGCAAAAGACTTTGCTACCCATTGTTCGATTATTTTTTTACAAAATACTCGAGACCAAGTCTCCCAGATGTCTGGAAAAAAGGCAAATATAGTCCCAATATTCAAAAAAGGGGACAGAAAGGGGGGGTACTAAACTACAGACCATGTCATTGACAAGTATTCCGTGTAACGTACTAGAGAAAGTAATCAGGTTTAGAATGGTGGAGCATCTTGAGCATGGATTTAACCGCATGGATTTAAAAATGGAAAATAGTGCCTGACAAACCTGATTGAGTTTTATGACAAGGTTACTAAAATAAGACAGGAAAATGAAGGCTGGGTAGACTTTTTCTAGACTGTCAAAAGGCATTTGAAAGATGGATGTACAAGATGGAGAACCAGGCTGGGATAACTGGGAAAACACTGGACTGGGTAAGGAAATATCCGATGGACAGAAAGCAAAGAGTGAAGGAAGAGGTTTCAAGCTGGAGGAATGTAACAAGTGGGGTCCCACAAGGCTCTGTCCTGGGACCATTGCAGTTCCTAATTTTTGTGAATGACCAACCCAAAGGAGTGAGCTCCGAAAGTTTCCAACTACTACTAAACACAAGGCAATAGCTATGTACGCCTGTAGCAGCCAGTGATTTTTTGTTTTTAATTTAAAATAAAAGTATCATTAGAAATTTGACCAATATGACAAAACTTGGTGGTTTCTACCGATATCAATCCATCAGTATGTACTTTTAGGTCTAACAAAGGCAAGAAAAGGC
Organism: Procambarus clarkii; assembly: GCF_040958095.1. Classification (NCBI taxonomy): domain Eukaryota; kingdom Metazoa; phylum Arthropoda; class Malacostraca; order Decapoda; family Cambaridae; genus Procambarus; species Procambarus clarkii. The sequence continues at coordinate 12,744,320 of NC_091174.1, forward strand.
TGAATATCAAGATTAGTTACCTTAATATAGTACCAACACTTGTTATTAATTATAGCAGTACCTGTACATCCAATGTCTTATTTTGGAAATTTATAAATAAATTGTTTGGCTTAAGATCATTATTAATATTAACATTGGTTTTTTCTCTCATTAAAATCTGCAAATATAAATATTGTCTAGCTGATACCTGGTAACTACTGTATTTTAGTCTCCTAATCTTAGAACCCTATAATTTCCTATGCTTTGAACATTTTACTAACTTGTTTCTAATCTAAAATAATAATACAAACCTAACATCCTGCTTGATACCTGCTTGAATTAGAATACCTATCCTATTCTAACAAACCAAACACAGCCCAGCCTAACATCCAAAAACATGTTGCTACCTGTTAAGGGGCTATGTACTCAAAGTGTAAATGGTTTTATTTAAAAAATTCACTAAGTGTAGTGTCAGTTTACACAGGAAATTGCATCTCCACTCAGTCTTGCTCCGAGACAATAATAAGACACTTGAGGCACCTATGTTCACAGGTTCGAGGTCAGGTCATGTCAGGTGACCTTGCCTTGTGGTAAGCTGATAAATGCCAACAGTGGTTATGTCTTTCCATCAAACATGCCACTGTCTAAGTATAATAGTAAGATAGCTGGGGGCTATCTCCAGTAGGCAGAGTTTAGCTCCTGGTTCCCCATGAAATACCAGAGAAGTTGTACATTATGATAGAGAGGAACCTCACTCTGCATTGAGGATTCAGCTCTGTAGGACAGATATCACACAGGGTTGTCCAAGCTGGCAGGGGGGGTGGGGGGCCCTTGACGGTCAATCAACCACCCGTCCCCTATCCCATTGTAACCAAGACTTTGGCGAGTTTGTAAGGTGATTTATTGTGTGTTTCTAAATTATATGTTGTGATATTCCAGGGGCAGCCTGCCATATGGCTCAATTTTTTTTTTGGGTGGTGACTGATTATTTACGAGTGAGAATGGTGACGTCACACTCGATGGTGAAGTCAAGGGAATAAATTATCCTTCCATATTCTTGCATCATATATAATAATTGAATATTCTTTGTAAGTTATTTTTTAATTATCTTTACACCTGATCCCCTAAGACCTTGGATTCCTTTCTAAACTTAGTACTTAGGAAAGAGTACTTACTAAAGATTCAGATTTGATAGGTAACTTCATACTTTATGTGGTTGCAGTTTCTTGCCTATAAACATAAATTATAATAGCTGCTAAGAGACTAGTTCCATTTTTTACCTGGTAGATTTACGAATGGATGGTGGTAGATCTTCCTTTACTTTAACTTTTTCTAATCATACTCTTCCTTCAATCCCCCCCCCCTTTTTGTCCCTTTCACTAAGTCTACCTTTCATCCCATCTTCTATCTCTCCTCTAAACTCTCCCTTTCATGGAACTCATTCCTCACTCTTCACCTCACTCGTCTTGACTATGCAGTCCATCTCTATTCATCTTCTGAATTGTTACAAACCCAAATTGTTACAGAAAATAAACACTTCTCAGTAAATAGCACTGTACTCCAGTTAAAATTCACTATAGTATTTTAAAATCACATGAGTAAACTATATTCACATTTGATTCTAAAAGTTTTTCGTTTTGAGAACAGTCAAGATATGTATCACTGCAAATCCTACAAACACTATACAGACTCTGGGGACAAGCAGGTTTTTACTCTTCTCATATTATCTTACCATTTCTTCATAAAATTAAAACAGTCCTCTTTCTCTACAAAGCATAACTTTATGTTATGGCTCATTTTAATTTGTTTTGCCATTTAGAGTCATTTATGCCAATGTCATTTATGTCACACAATTATATACTTTTTCTAATCTACAGAACTATGCAAAGAGCAACTCAATCACTTATCTAATACTTTTCAACTTACTTTAGGCCAAGCTCGACAAGGTGTTGTCCAATGAGGCGAACCATCTCTTGCTGTACCACACTCAACTTAGGGGAGGACTCCTCCTCTCTCACACCATTTTGTGACTCAGCAGTGTTACCCTCACACCCATCAGTTTGTCCCATACCATTTTGCTGCACTTCACTTGACCCATTAGATGCTTGTTGTTGCTGCTGTTGCAACTGATGTTGTTGATTCTGCTGCTGCATATTGTCTGTGGTTGAAGTGGTGTCCTCGGAAGATTGCTTTCGTTTCTTCCGTGGAGGCGGAGAGACTCCACCGTATTGTGGGTTTTGCCAGGAGGCCAGTGTGTCTACGTGAACGCCGTGGTGAAGCCACACCACTTCTGCTTCACACTCGCGAAAAATGACACCGAAATTACGGTGGTGCGCAACATTCACACCAAGACACCTCGATCGACTACCTTCTCAGCTGTGAGCTTCAATTTCGACTACACCACAACCTTTTGTAAAATATGAAAAAAACAAGAATTTCTTACATATTTCACGTAACACATCGTCTAAATGTAATACGTTTGTTTAAATTGTATTAATTTGTGTATATGCACTTCACTACGCAAAATTCTCGATGATTTTAGCAATACTTTATATTATAAATATTACTGGAACGTACCACTGTTTTTCTATTATTTTAAGCCCGACATCAAACACTATACAATATATCAAAACTCATGTTCCGACTTTAGATATTTCTTTATAATCAAATATAATATTCTAGCGACTTTATAATTTAAAAAAAGTAAGCTGAATAATCTTATTAAATATATTAAATTAGTATTTTGGTACAATAATGGTGGCGAGTTATTATTGGAACCTGGTTGTTGTTTTGGTACAGTCAGGAGTGTTCTTGTCTTTCTTTGTCGAAACATGGCTGCCAACCGCACAACCAACTTCAACTGCTACTTTTCCTTTGGTTTTCTTCATATATCGCTTATTTCTTAACCAAAATTACTTAATTTATATTCTTTTTAAATTGTATAGTAACCACAATGCAAAACGTTTACTATAAATAATGGCAGAATAACGGATCTAATTACAATTTTAATGTAAGTTGTTCAACCTGGCGCCTCTCAATGAACAGATCAGCTGTTTCTTATTTTGAAAAGTCTTGGGATTGTAGGTGTGAGCGAAGCTGTCTCCTGCCATCTACTGATAATTTGTTCCAATATTTAGCATATATATATCTATATATTAGCTTATAACCTTGGTAAGCATTATACAAATAACGTGCAGTGATAATGAGTCATAATTTGTTGATAAGTCTTGGTTCAAAGCTCAGGTGAGTTGGTGCTTATAGGTAGAATTTTTAAGTTGATAATAATACAGAACAAGGCATATGAATGTTCGGGCAAGGGCTCCACAGTTTATCCTACTCTGGTTGGCACCCTTCACAAACCACAAGAAGCTAAAAGCATGAACTAGTATAGTATATAAATTCTTGCGATTTTTCACATTTTTTCTTTTAATATATTTTTTCTATTATGCTAAATTCAAGATTACTTTTTATAATCAATTAATTTGAAGTTCAGCTCTCCATATGGTGATAACTTGCTTTCACCATAATGTATACATTCATTATTACTGTACATGTTCCATCATGTAGATTTTATTATTTTTTTATATGTACAAAAGTTAAAGATTAGTACTTAATCAATCTTCCCCAGCCAGGATACGAATCCAGGCCAAATCACTTGTGAAATGGGGCGAGTGTCTTATCACTGCGCCATGGGGGACTGCTAATTGGAATATGACCCAACCGTCAGTTGGGTTAATCCATATACAGTATATGATTCTAAAAATGTGCAACAATGTAGGAACTGATGAGCACCCAAAGAAAATTGTTGAAAATATTTGATATGGAAATAAAAATAAATTGTCAACGTTTTAAATGCTTCACCCACATACAGTACTTCAAATACATATAATTGTCAACAGAACCTAAACCCCTAACCTAACCTATGCCTAACTATACACAGAGAATTTTAATGAATAAAAATGTAAATTTACATATAAGAACTAACCCATTTTTAAAACGGTGTATGTAAAAATTTATGAATGCGTCTTGGGGGATTGGCAGCTGTTTATGCGCCTGGCCTGAGGACAGGTTGCTCTCAGTTTGGGCGTTCATCTGTTCCAACATGGTTGCACATTTTTGGAATCCTATACATGGGTTGAATTCAAATATGGTGCTGAACACCAATATTGAGCTAAATCCTAGAGAACTGGAGCTTGTCTCCTTAGCTGAGAGTTGATCCTGGGTGTGAATGGAAACTGGGGGCATTTCATATCTGGTTGCACAAGCAATCTGTTTTATTACATTTTAGATGCAGGTGTACAATGGTGGGCAGGGTTTGTGTGTTTACATCTATCTCAAACAAAGGGCCAAACCAACTTAATGAAATATACAGTATTACATTACTAACAACCAAAATTATTTTAAGCTTTTCTGGAAAATAATTTTCTTAATTTTAGTATCTACTGTGCACTTTTCAAAATGAGTCATTTTGAACATTTATAAATACAATACTGATAAATGGTTAAACAATGTTTGCTACAAAGTTCTGTACATTTAAGTAGACCATAATTAATTTTTATTTACAGTGCTTCTATATATTATAAATTTTAATACTTCTAGTAGGCCTACAGAACAGTTACTTGTTATATATATATATATAAAACCAAAACATGATCTTTCCATTCTGTATCCTAGGTATTTGTAAATTTTTTCTGAAAGAGGCTCCTGATCAATGGCTTGCTGAGCTACCTGCCTGGTTAGCTCTTAAGTTTAAAGCACTCCACCAGGCCTTTGTGTCACAAGTACTGTACTTATTAGGGACCAGAACCAGAATCTGGTTCCCTCTACAGAGGCAATGGGAGTCTGGAACAACTCTAGACACCCCAAAAAAAAAAAAATTACTAGAAAGGTAGAGCACCTAAAAACAAGCAGCTGCATGGAAAATATTGGTAACCCTGACACAAACTTTGTACACACTCATTGGGTTCATGATTTGTTTTCATTCCTGGACCTGCAATGTTGTCATTGTTGGACCTTGATTTTAGCTGAGCCCCCTTTGTGATGTGTGGCTCATCAGGAAGCAGATTTATTTATTTATTTATTTACTCGGCAAATGGGGTTTTGTTTCTTTGGTCCTGTGGGTCAATTGATTTGTCTTCAATCATCTCTTATGTCTAGCTTGGAAGGAAGCAGCAGGGTTCCAGAGAGGTCCTTTGGTAATATTGCTTGGTTGCCACGGTGTGGTTCATCGCATTCTTTGGCCAGTGGCGGCAATCCGCCATTACTTTTATGCTGCTTGGAATGCCTTGAAGTACACTTTGTTAGTCAATTTGGGGTCTGGTTCCTTATTCAGTGGCCCAGTTATCCAAAGGGTGGGTTTAGATTTAGCCAGCTTGTAGTCTAACTATGGATCCATGATGTCCACAAGTTTGTGGCTCTGTCCACCTTTTTCGTGCACAGGTGTTCTGGACTGAGATTGAGACTCGTGGTTTTTCGCTCTTTAACAGGGTGCTCACTTCTCAATATTTAATGCATGTTCCTTGGCAAAACTGGGCTTGTGTGGCATTGGGTCTTTGTTCTTCAGGGTGAATTAGCTTAGGGAGCTGCTGTAGGAAGCTCTCCCACAAATTTAGCATTGAATGTAATAAGACAGAATAAGAATGTAATAAGACTTTCTGGTAGGTCCATTCTGTGGCTTCCCATTAAAGTCTTTCCCTCTTTCTTGTGATTCTCATGTCATTTTTGTGCTGCAAATGGGGGAAACCAGAAGGTGCCTGAAGTTGCTAAGGAGGCTATCTGGTGGGGGGCAATTGTAACTAACTAGCAGTTGGATCTAGGCAATGAGCATGTAAATAGTTTATCTTGGTTACCAATATTTTCATACAGTTGTTTGTTTTTGGGCACTCAACCTTTCTGGTAGTTTTCCTTTTTGTGGGTTGATCTTGCATCCCTAGACTCCATTTCCTCTATTAAGAGGGGCCAGAATCTCTGGCCCTGGTTCCTAGCACTTGTGAATCAAAGGGTCTGTTTCACGGTGCTTCAGGTTTGAAGTAAAACCAGGTTGGTAGCTCAAGTATTCACTGTAGGGACATGCCAAAAATTGGTGTTTCATTGCATTCAATACTTAATTTTTTCTTAGAATTTGTGTGTGACCTGCAGCAATGGGAGAGCATCACCGACCATTCATGGAAAATCAAGTGAATGAAGAGGCCAGCGCAAGTAAGACATTTGACTGCACAATTCTAATACTGATTTTTCTAATGTGGTGTTGAGATAGGACTAGTACAGTAGTACAAACAGAATTTAGTATTTGATATTATTGTATGTGAAGATGAAACTTAAATTTCAGCCAGGATGATTAGGCCTAATCATATAAAAGTGATCTAAAAGCTGTCTAAGGCCTAACCATGCTATCTAAAGATTCTGTAGTATCAACATTCTCCCTAAGACATGTAAGCTCCAAATTGCTCAATTTAAAAGTGAGGAAGAGTCTGTTATGACACCACAAAAGTCTGGTCTCCGTGTGGGCTGTGAGAACAGAACAATTAATAAAGCTGGCCACAGGTAAATCACAGGACCAGATACAGTATATACTTTATTTTAAGTTTCAGTAGTACTTAGGAAACCTTACAGCTAGATAAATATAGGACACCCTGGATGAGACTTAAGGTACTGGCATCCTATCTGGACGGTTACCAGTCTCCAGACATCCATGACTTTAAAAAGTTTTATTTCCTATATTGTTCAGTAACAGGATGCCAAAAAATATTCCAGAGCATTTGTATTTATCACACAAGTACGTATGTAAATGTGATAGATATCAGCAAATGACATTTGAGAAAATATTTATGACCATTACTCTTGATATCCAGATACACTCATGAGAATCATAAGGAAAATAATGTTTTAATCATCAAAATAAGGATGTTAATAAACTAATAAATAAACTTTCTTGGAGACATTTCACTTGTTAGGACTTTTTAATGCTAAATTTAATTTAACTTTCCAAATCTCTGCACAGTAAGTGGGATGGATTAAAACCAACAAAAGTACTGTATTACTTTATTTTTTCTTTAGCAATCAACTGTTAAATTCAAGTTAAATTTACCTAGAGAAGAGTGCTTGTAACATATACAGTACCATTTTTCATTTCATAAACAAATAATATTGACCTTTTTCCTTTCTAGGTTTAGAAGGTGGACAATATACAGCTGACTGGTTTGTATGTGGATTGTGTGGATTGAAAATTTGTGATATTGAGAGTTACGTGTCACATATGGTGCTTAAGGAGCAATGTGTTCTGCATTTGTGTCCTTCATCTTCTATCAGGGATCTTCTTTTGCCAAGGTAGGCTATATTAAATATAATTTGAAACTTCAATATTCTGCCTCTGTATAAAGTGAAATAGAGGCACCAACCCACAGTTCATCCACCGTCAATTCAAACATTTGGAACTGCTGTACATGTATTTATTTTCCATCTGATTTGCCACCTTAGCCTCTGAATGGGAAAAACATGGGGTTTTATTGGTCACCTGTCTTGGGTGCCTCACTTGAGCACTGACCATCTTTGTTTTTGTCTTGTGGATGGACATTTAGAGTTTTTCTCCATTTATATCACTTATATTTTGTTAAAATACTGAACGTTTTTCCCATTAATGTGATGAATTTTTGGCTGAAAATACAGTACCTGTAGTTATTTTGTAAGTGGAGAGTGATGTCCCAAGAAATCTTGTGTACATTGATCACGAGGTGAGCGGGGCATCGTTTTTAGGAGGGACCCCTCAGTGGCTCCCTTGAGTTAGCCAACCAAATTGCTCTATACATATTATACCCCACCAGGTCCTTGCGAGTCATAAAGACCTATGAAAGCAGGGTGTTGTTTAGACAACTTTACTGTTCAAAAATGGCAAATACTATAGTAAAATCATTAAATATAGAAGAGTTGCATATCATTGCATCAGTACACTTGTGGTGAGATATCTCTTCACTCTGCCTTTTCTATAGAGATTTAATTTGATTTGTGAATGACCTATTAAACTCAGTACAGTACTGTTGTTCCACCCCATTAATTGAGGTCATCCAGGGCTTCAGGGAGTGCACTGACCTTTGCTTACAACCACCCAAAGTAAATATTTTGCATTTTTCAAATCATTTAAAAATATTGGCTTTAGTGAACTTTCATCACAGCATTTATTTTTAACATTTAATCTGCTTGAATTCAGACTCTTTATGCTCATTGTCTTCTTTTGACAAGGGATACCATTTTGTAGTCATCCATAGGCCTTTGATATGTGTCCTGTCTGTCTGCTATTGTAATATAGTTATAAAATAGCATGCTGTCTTATAATGTTAAAATTTTCAGATTTTCAAAGAAGAGAGCAGAAATAGAAGAAGCAGACATTAAACATGTTAAAGATCTCGTCCCTATTATGTATAAGGTATGTTTAATTAAAGGAATAACATATAAAGTAAATATGATCAAATTTACATATTTTATAAAAGTTGCCACTCTGCTCGTGCTCCAAATCAACAAAATATTAATAATTTGTTTTTTCACATACAAGACGTAAGGTTTTATGCATCTTCGGAAGAAGCTGGATAGGAGAATACTAGACTCATGGCAACACAATTTTGCTGACTCATCTTGTAATGGTGATCACTTTGATGCTTACCTTACCATGCATTTATCTTGTGTTCTGAGGATCAGCGTCCCTACGGCCCGGTCTGACCAGGCCTGATGGTTGGAGGACTGGTCAACCAGGCTGTTAGACACAGTAATTCCTTTTGTGCACAATGACACTATGGTCAAACTTGTCAAACACTTGTGTAGCAACTTTATAATATACTTGCTCCGAACTCTCATTAACTTATGTGCAGATAATGTGATGTGTTTGTTAATCCTACATCACCTATCTATAAGTTATCACATTTCCCTAGTGTTCAACTTTACAGTTGAACTGTAAAGTTGAACACTAGGGAAATTACTTCTTCCCATCCTGTAATAGTACACTATTACAGTTAATACTTCTTTCCAACCTGCTAGAGGATGGTCAGGTGAGGTGAAGTCTGGTAATATAAGCAGTTGACAGTGAATCATCATCAGTCTAACTCCAAGAGTGGTTCAACTTTCCCCTGGTGCAGCTCCCCCCTCCCCGAGGGGAGGGGGGAGCTGCGCAGACAGCGGCGCGGCAACGTGTGACGTCACACTAGTTTGCTTGTTTTCAGTTGGGGAGTTCTATCCACTAGTTTGGTTTTTTGGTAGCAATTTTCACCAGAATAGGGGTTTGTTTTAGGACACTTACCTTTCTGGGTGCCTGTCCTGGTCGATGGCAGACATAGAATGCTTCCAACCACACGGGGGTTACCATAGGCCATTGCTCCCCTTACCTCTCTGAGGGAGCCCGGTTCTGGCCGTGGTCCCTGGTAGGTCTAAGAACTCTATACACATGACTGATGCCAAAGTCTTACATTAGCATATGAGCCTGGGAAAGCTCCGGAGAGCCTCCGGGACTCACCCAGAAAATGGTGTTTCATTACATTCAACGCTGGTTTTTTTGGGGGGGAGCCTCTTGGTGGTTTCCTGAACGTATCTTTCTGAGATATTACACCACACTAATAGGTCAAATCAGTAATTGCAAGAGTTTTTGTTTAGTATCTGGGGACCAGAGCCAGACCCTTTACCCACCTCACAGAGGTGCAAGGAGTGAGTAACAATCCATCACTTCACTGGGAAAGCCTCCTGAAAGCCAGCAATGCATTATAGATAATTAAAGGGTTCACAGAAAATGTAGCCTTGAACTGCTCAACAGCTCTGAAAATGAAACACATGGAACAGTAGAGCCAGAAACCAAGGCCCTGCCTTGATTTCTGGTGCTTCTTGCTTGGTGTCCCTTGGATCCACCTCTTTCAGCCGATTGGCCCATTGACATACCTCACTGTTTCGACCTCTCCTGCTCTTCACATCTGGTATTTTTTATGTTGACCTATCGGCATTTGTATGGCAGCAGGTGGCTGAGTTGTTGGTGTCCCACCTGCATCTGTCTTCCTGGCAGCAGTATGAAGTTGTCTAGTAATTGTTTCTCTTCTTTCTGTCTCTCCTAAATGTTGGAGTTATCCAGCATGTCAAAGTTGGCTGTTTTTGAAGAATGAAGAGGTGAAATTGCATGAATAAATAAATGAAAATGCATGCATGTACTGTATTGGGAGTTAGCCATTTGTAATTCTTTGCACGAATAAACACCTCCAACCCTCCTTCCATAGCCACTCGCTGACACCACCCCACCAATAGGGTAAACACAATCTGGTCTTGTTCAAATGGTGTGTGTGTGTGCGCGCGCGCCACTAAGGACTTGTGAAAGCTGCCACTCTCAGCATTGTTTTCTTCCCAGCAATCCCACTCCCATACAGACACCCACCCACAACACCCACCTACGACGCCCTCCCACCCACTCAAGCTCCCAACACCCACTCATGACACCTATTCCCAACAAGTAACTACCCACCTGCCCACTAGCAACAATCACGAACCCACTCACTTATACTCACAACTAGGTGCGTACCCACTCCAGGCTGGCTGCATGTCTGACCAGACAAAACAAGTTGCAAGTGCCCTCTTACTGGTGGAATGCCGACAGAGAGAGACTCACTGTGTGACTGCCTGACTGAATCTCCATGCAATACTGAGATTGCCTACCTGCCTGCTAACAGCAGCAATTAGTACAGAGAAATAGATGAAGAAATGAACATAAGAAATGTAGAGAGACATACCTAGGCTAGGAATGGCAAGCATCAAGGAAAGCAACAATACAACTAGTTTGCTGCCAACAATAATTGTGTCAGCACTTAAATGTAAAATTACCTTGATTTATTAAAAGTTTGGGAGTAAAGAGAATTAGCTCATTTTGATTGTGATCAAGGTACTGCTGACTGGGATAATGTGGATTGCAGCATAACACCAGTGGCCATGTGGATATTTTGATTGATTTACATAAATATAGTGGATTGAGAGAGAGAAACTGGGACCTGGGAGGCTGTTCAGATGGATGAGTGTTCATAAAACGGGCTTTTGCATAATGGGAACTCCCTGTACTTAATATGATATTTTATTCATTGGGTTTGGTTTGAACGGCTCTGTTGTTCTCTGTGATTCATTTGTGGAGTTCAGTGGTTCCAGGCTTCACTTTCCAGGACCTTCAGTTGTCTGTTAAAATTAAGCTTCACTGAATTTCTTGATGCTTTCCAGGTGGAGTGGCAGTGTGTAATTTGCTCCTTGCTCCTCTGTAAGGGGGGCCAGGTTCTGGCTGTGATCCTCAGTAGGTTAACAGGAACTCTCTTGACTGATGTGACCAATTAGTATGGAGCAATCTTAGCTCAGTATCTTCAGGAAGTCACTGGGGTTCTAACAGAAAGAGGCATTTCATTATATTCAACCCTTGGTTTTCAGTGCCGGTATCTTTTATGAATGCTGGTTCTAGGTACAATACTTTCTTCTAATGTTTTGTTTTTGATAATGAGTTTTAGCATTCTTAAAGTTTGTTTGTGTGTGTGTGATGCAGGCACTGTTAGTCTGTTTGATTCCGAACATGTATTTATGTTCATTAATCTTCACATCTAATTTTTATTATGTGGATATATGGGTTTTCTTAGAATAATTTTAAGAGGTATGTCTTTGCTAAATTTTCATTAATGATTTATTTTCTATAGGAAACTTGTGATTTGAATGAAACCGATGTTAAGTTAGCTGTGCAAGCATCAGAAATTGAAACTGGCAGTGAAACAAGATGGAAATGCCAACTTTGTGGTCTTACATTTTCTAGACAAGCAGCCATCTTCAACCATTTTAAGCTCCAGGTATGTACATCTAAATTGTTTTTAGGATAATGGGCTACACTTTTCTAATAAATAATTTTCTAATAAACTAATATGCAAATCAGTTTAAAATATGTTTGTAATATAATATGCTTCATATTATTATTATCATCATTATTATTATTGAGAAAATCAGTAAGAGCCACGAGGAGAATTGGAACCTGTACTCTGGTTTACTCCCAAGCAAATACCTTAGACCACTACATCATAACATGGTCAAAAAGATTACAACCTGAGATTCAACTGATTACTCTAGGGTCCCTGAGGCTTCCATTGGAGCATAATCAGAGTTTCACACACTGCCTCCGTGCACTCTGGCTTGTAGTCTAGGAATTCTGTCTCGAATGCTTCAAATGCACAAAGAAATCACATTAACATGATGTATTAATGAGAAAATCATTATTTTATGCATTTTGTGCATTTGAAGAGAAGCGTTGGAAGTAGAATCCTAGACTACAAGCCGTCTTCTAGCCCAAGATCTCGTCCTTTGAATCCTGGCTTACTTTAGTTTACTTGTCAATTTAAGTAGTTCCAACTGAAGCCAGTGCAATCTGTAACTTGGTTTTTGTGAGATATATCATCTGCTAGACCTCATGATCTTTATTATGATTTATTATAGTGCACTCTACATCTTTTAAAACATTTCTCATAAGTAATCATCATGTTTTTTAGCATACAGCACCCAGCATAATGAGAGAGGAATCATCTGTCAGTGAGAGAGATATACAGGATGTGCAAGTAAAAAAAGAAATACCCATGGACTCCAAGGCGCCCATTAAACACATCGTTGCTGTAAAGTCAAAAAGTCATCATAAACATCTACATAATGATATTGAATGCCCAAGTAAAACATGGAATAAGCTTGTCTGCCACTTATGTGGTCAGACATTTAAAACAGTAAGTTTGTGACTTTTTTTGCTTTGCATTTTCTAGTAACTTAAATAATGTTATTTTAATATAAAATTAGGAACTTCCAACCTTCACAATACTATATGTCTGTGTAAATTTGCTCAAGATATTTCAGAATAGCTCAAATGTTCAAGATTTTAATAAATACTTGAAACATTTGCCTAAGAATTTATGCAAATTAAATTTAAAGCCATATTAGAAAAATAGAATGTATTCCATAGGTTCCAAAAGTCCCCCTTTTTGGGATTTGAAGACTCGTAATGTCTGCCAGTATCCTGCCATTGCTGCATTCTTCGCTAATATGTCCATAACTAACATTCAGGCTCATGTTTCTGGCATTCTGTTCGGATGTGTGTTGCTAGTTGCCAGTTGGATGTCCTACTTTTTATTTTGCAGTTGTATAGAGCTTTGGCACATTTCCAGCCACCAATGAGTGTTTTTCCCCCAAGTCGTCATTTCCTTTCTCCCATTCCCATGCATAAGCTCTCTCCCTCTTTGTCAGATTTTTTTTATTGATCTGCTTCTTTTCAGCAAAGTGAGTTTCCTCTCTGAGCCACTGTTTTAAGTACAGTACAGCACAGTATGCTCCTGAAAGCAACAAAGGGACCAGCCCAGTGATCAAGCATTGAATGTAATGCAATGCTCTTTTCTGGGCAACTCTCAGTAGCCTCATATTCCTGCCTTTCATTGCCCCTCTTTCTCGTAGGGGTGTAATGGGTTTTACCCATCACACCCCTACGAGAGTGGTATATGAGTACATGAGTGTTGGTACATGAGTGTTGTTGTTTAGCTGGACCCCAGGTGACCTGAGCTGCCATCAGGTGGTGAGTGCACCAATGGTACTGGCATTATGACTGTCACTGGCATACCTTACTGTTTTTCTCTTCCTAATCAAGATTCATTGTTTTGCTGTGTCTGTACTTTCCGAGCATTTTCACAGCTCTCAGTCAATCTCTGATCCCAAGCTTCCCTAATCTCTATGAGCACACTAGATTCTGTTCCCAATGTTTGACAGCTTTATTGAAATTCTAGATACCTGAAGATTTCATGTGGGGTTTGCAGTACTTTAGCCTAATATACCATGTTGCTATTAAGGGCCACCCAGAGCAGTGTGTTTCAATTTATTAAATGATAGATTTTTATGCATACAATATGGTAATATTTTGTAATTGTAGCATTTATTATGTTTTAAATGTTCAGCATATTTCTAACAGGAAAAATAATGATTAATAAGGTTTTAAAATGTATATTCAGAACAATCACAAAATACATTATGTTCCAGGGGAAAATACTACGGACACACATCGCAGTCGTACACAGCCAAGGGCGACCTTTCCATTGCACGTATGGAGGATGCACCCAGTCATTTAAGACAAAAGGTTCACTTACTAGGCATGAGAGGCGACACACAGGTAATATAGTTACAGGTGAAATGGTAATAACATTTTATGGATATGCTGGCTTAGAATATCAGATTTGAGTATCAGTAAGATACTCAAATGATGGTGCATCATGATGGTGCATGTAACCTTTTAGACAAATTTGAAGTCAAATGCTGATGGTCTCTTGACTATCATAAAAGCCTCTCATTGTATTAAGTAAATAAACTTAAGATTAAAATTTTCTGCTTTAGAAATAAGAAAAGTTTAGATATCAAAGAATTTTTTTCCAAAATCCCTTGTCTTGATTCAAACATTTAATGAATCAAGACACGATGTACTATTCACATTCGCCTGTTGAATCCAAATACTGTATATTTGTCTTTGATGCTTTTATATTATTCCTTGCCTTAACACCTGCACTATGCTTTTTTTTTAAATGGAATTCCCATGGTGTGCCAAAAATAAATTGCTTCAAAAACAGTATTTTTATTTTTACATTGTTAATTAGCACCCAGGAAACACAAAAATCTAAGTAAAAAAGTCTGTACCCCTTGTAGTTTAGTTGTAGTGCAAGTAAATGCAGCAACATAAATGCAAACAAGCTTGAATGGTCCCCCCAAGCATACATGCAACTGAAAATTCCACACCCCAGAAGTGTGGAGTTATTACTCAATAGTAATACGTGTGACCTCAGTCAGAAAGTACTGAACTAGCATCAAAACAAATGCTGAAGGCAGATTGTACTTTAATGACTGACCAGGGATGCATAGAGCAACTGCAGGAGTCCAAATTCTTGGCACTCCTTATCCACTGAGCCGTGGAGCTTCTGGGACCTCAGAGTAGCTCTTTGGTCCTCACATCAAATATATTTGTATTTGTTGTGTATGGCCATGAAAACGGTTCGAATCCAAGTAATCCAGGTAACATACAAAAGGATCACTTTTAAAACAGAAATAATGGCAAAGTAATAACTAGGTGCAAGGGTTTAGAAAGTATGAACGTAAAGGCACTTGTAAAACAAATTCAAGTATTATTTGAAGTCTTGTAAGTGATAATTTGCTTACTACAAATTTAAGTTAGTGACTTTATTGGAAATGCTTATTTTTATACTATTTCTGTCTTTGATACAGGTGAGAGACCATTCACTTGTCAGGAGTGTGGTAGGAGTTTCCGAGAGTCAGGCTCCCTAGCTCGTCACCAACAGTCTCGGGTATCTTGTGTGAACAAGGAAGATTCTCAAATACCTTTGTATGGGAAGACTCTTCCCCTTAACTCTTCTCATATAGAGAAGAAAGTAAGTATTGTGTACAGTATTTAAATTTAAGTTTTATGTAAAAGTTTTCACTTAATGTGATATTTACATGTTTTCTTAAAACACTTATGTTTTCTGAGCACTTGAATCAACTGAGTACTGTTTTTAATTTCATGTAAAAAAGCAAGCTTTAAAGTTATGTAAACCACTTTTCTAACCAGTACACTCAATCGATCAATAAAGCAAGTTCTTACTGCCCTTTTACTAGAGTGGTAGTACACTCACCCCATGCCTCACAAGCCATTACATTCAGATTCAAACCTTGGGTTGACTGGGCACCAATCCTTAGCTTGTTGCCCCTGCTCACTCAGGGACAGTCTGGTTGTAAACTGATAGTCAGGTTATGTTCCAAGGAAAATTAGTAAGCTAAGGCTTAATATGAGCTATGGGAAGGGGAAGTTTAAGCCTGCTAATAGGAGTCAGAGGTTATCAACATCTGTACCTACATGTGTAAAAAAAATCAGCAGTCAGGTAGGCTGACATTCTGCATCGATCCAACAGAAAATTTCACCCTGTTTCTACTAGATCATGTTGATGCTAGGAAGGCACTCGAGAATACTCACTTTAGTTCAGAATGTTGACATTAAAATCCGTACCGTAAAATCACAAAAGCCTACCTGTCACACATTTTATTATTGACAAGCTGCCAAATAACCAATAGGTTACTACCACTGCTGCCACCATATGACAACGTCCTTACTCAAAACTGTACTCCCTCCCCAAATACTCACATTTTGTCGTGACTTGCCTCAGGGTCACACATCTTGTATCGAGCCGATATTTTCACAAAAGTTAAGTGGCATATAATTTTCCTAGGGACTTCGTTCTGTTTGTGCAGTAGGCTTATGATACATTCATGAACGCATTTGTGTATTGTATCTATTATCAAGATGTTTGTGCTTGTGTATTTCCTTGCTGGTTAGTCCTTGGTAGGCATCCATCCATGCCATCCGTACTATATGCTGAGATAGTACCATTTACTAGATCATCCAGTATTTGGTGAATGTTCCTGGTCCTCGGTACCTTTATGTGGCTTTGAGTCATATCTGTCGGCCAGGGGTCTCATCTATGGCATGTCTCCTACAGTGCTTCCTCTTCCCGAGTGAGTTCCTGTGTGTTTTTCGTCTCAGTTAAGCAGTCCTTGTGGCACAGTGGTAAAGCACTCACCTCTCACTTCACGAGCAATTTTGCCTGGGTTCGTATTCTGGCCAGGGAGAACTGACTAGGTGCCAATTCTTAACTGTAACCTCTGTTCATCCAGTAGTGAATGGGTACCTGGTTGTTAAACAATTTGGTGGGCCATATTCCAGGGGAAAATTGGATTAAGGACCTGCCCGAAACACTGTGTGTGCTAGTGGCTTTACAAGAATGTAAGAACTCTTGTATATATAAATAACAAAAATAACGTTAGCTTCAGGGAGCCACAAGGAGTTTCCCCCAGAAATCCAGCATTGAATGTAATGAAATGGCAATTCCTGGGTGAGCCCCAGTGGCTCCTTGATCCCTGCTCTCCATTCCTGGTTATTGGGTGGATGCCTACATTTGCTGTATAACTGGTAGCTGGAGGGTGAGCTTCCTTTCCCCAAACAAACAGGAAAAGGTGGGCAAACGAGCTCATGCTAGTGCTGAAGGAATTTGATCTTTTGTTTACATAATTTGTGGAGTTCTTTCAGTGGGTATTGAGTCTTCGGCCACTCACGAAGCCAGTGATGGTTCGTTTTGACTCGATGACTTTCTGGTTGCCTTCTCCGGAGAAGTGGTGAAAATAAATGTCATCGTTCCCTGCACCTCTGTGAGGGGAGCCAAGTTCTGGCGTTGGTCCCTGGTAGGCCTGTAGAACTCCATGGCTGATGTGATTAGTAGATGGTATCATCTTAGCACATAGTAGCATCAACCAGAAATTGGCGTGTGATTGCATTCAACACTGGTTTTATTGCATTCAACACTTGATTTTTTATGCATTGTTTATATATTATTTATGTGTTCAGTAATTTTCTGTAAGAAAATTGCCAAAATTTGGTAATAAAACAGAAATGTGAACACTCACAATGGATTTGGTTTTTCAGATCTATCAGGGGTCATAATTTTACTGTGCATTAATTACTTAATCCTTTTTCAGCCCTGTATGCAGGATATAAAGATGAATACCATCTTAAAGCAAGAAGTTTTGGGCAATGTTTCTGATGATGATCTGCAGAAAGATTTACCCCTTTGGAATACAGAAGAAACTAAAAGTGTCTTAAGAAATGAGAATATGGCTACCAATGTTGATGGTAGGTACTTCTTTTTAATTATGTTTGAAAAATATGATAGTACTGTACAATAGGTGCCACTGTTGATCAACCTAGTCAAGTTTTCTAAATTCTTTTTTTGGGTAGGCAGATAAATGGTTATCAGTTTACATTAGGTAATTGGACTACCCTAAGTGCTCATTTATTGTTGCCCCTGCCCTGACAGAGTATATTCTCTAGTGGGTTTGAATGTTTGTCCCATAGAGACCGACCTAATGTTGCTGATACATTATGCAGCTGCATTCTGCGAAAGGTATCCACATTTATCTTGCAGGCTTCATTCGGCGTCAGTTCTTTCAGCTAGCATTCCTAGTGTCTGGGTGTCCTGTTTAGTCTTGGTCCTTACCTCCAGATCCTAGCAAGCTCCGCAGATTTTTGGTGTAGCTTGTTATGAATCAACCCGTTGAGCCTGTGCTCACTTCTCATGAGTTTGAGGGATGTCCTTTCGCTTTGTTACAAACCAAGGGTTCTGACCTAACTGCTGGGTGTATTGTTTGCAGTCATTTGTTTCTTTATTTCTTTTCTTTCTGTGAACCTTGAAGTTGTCTGTTTTGTGTCGCTTACTTTCTGGACGATTCCTTGGTGAGATTGGTCATAACAATTCCCTACTCTCTGCACCTCTGTGAAGAGACCACGTTCATGCTCTGGTCTCCGGTTGGAAATACAGACTCTTGGGGCTGATGTGACTTATGTATAGAGCTGCTTATATGAGCTAGCTTCTGGCAGCCACAGAAGCCCATCCAGAAAAGTACGTTGAACACTGCTTTTTTTTTTTTTTTTTTTTTTTTTTTTTTTTTTTTTTTTTTTTTTTTTCATCTTGCTTTTACCCATGTGTGCTAGAAGCAAATCTGCCTCTTCTTTGTCTTCTTTGTCTCCCCTTGAAAAAGGGGAGCCGGTCGGCCGAGCAGACAGCACTCGGGACTTGTGATCCTGTGGTCCTGGGTTCGATCCCAGGCGCCGGCGAGAAACAATGGGCAGAGTTCCTTTCACCCTATGCCCCTGTTACCTAGCAGTAAAATAGGTACCTGGGTGTTAGTCAGCTGTCACGGGCTGCTTCCTGGGGGTAGAGGCCTGGTCGAGGACCGGGCCGCGGGGACACTAAAAAGCCCCGAAATCATCTCAAGATAACCTCAAGATTGCTGTGACTGCTGGTTGACCTTTTCATCTCGATTCTATTTGTTTGAGCATTTTCAGGATTGCCTTGGCTCCTTAATCAGTGGATGCCAACAGTGGCTGCAACTTGTATTGTTCCCCTCTAGTTTTTTAGATTGTAGCCTCATAGCATTCTCATGTTCTTGCAACCCCCTTTGTTTTTGTGGCATACTTTTTGGGGGGGGATCAGAGGCCTCTGTTCCTGGCCTTCCCTTCCTCCTTTCCAGTCTTTGTGCCTCAGGGGAGATGAATGTTGTCTCCTTTCTTGTTGTCCTTTGGTTTGCTATGACTATCCCTAGCTGATGTCAGTGCCCATTTGACTCTTTTTGCAACCTGTTGTTTAGCAGATGGGATGTTTCTGCTTTGGCTACCTCATACCCCAGCTTTGGTGGTGGTGGTCTTAGGTTACCCTAAATCTTAGGTTGGGTTGTTCACCTGTATCCCTCTTGTGGTGTCTTTTTAAGAATTCCCTTTGGGGGCTGAGATTTTTTGGTTTTTGATCCATTGTTCTCACCCTTGTTGCCTTTTGATGTTTCTTCTTGTTCATTGTCTGGTTGCCAGGCTTCCTTCTGTTGGCTGGTGTTCATGCCTGGGGTGTGACTATATGGGTTTTGAGGATCTGTAATCCTCTTTATTTTTCCCAGTTTTCCGGGATTCTTGCTACACTTTTTCTAGTTACCACTAGGCAGTGATCTTCAAACTATCATTGCCCTGCTAAGGTGTTAGCTCTGCTGTTTCACCCTCCGTTATTTTCCAGTGACAATGACTGTATGTTTTGTTTACTGGGGTATCACATTTTTATTCAAGCAATATGTTGTTTTGTTGCACCTAGCTTCCTGGAGTGTGTTTTTTTGTTCTGGTTTTGGGTTGATCTTTGATCTCCAGGCTCACCTTCACCTCATAAAGCAAACCAGAGTCTTATCCGGGTTGGCAATGGATGGATCTTAGAGACCCTTTTTTTCTACCACAAACATGGCCAAACATTTACAATGCTAACTAGGATATATACATTTTCTTCTGTTCCCCCTGGACAGGGATAGGGATCTATTAAACATATAGTTCAGTGATTTGTTGAACAATCAACTCAGAAGGTGACTGTACTGTACTGCTTTTAAAATGCTGATTTAACCTACATACAGTACATAAATACACACTTATGTCTGTCCTACATAACCAGTGTTCAGGGTATCTTTTACTTAGTGTCATTAGTGTGTGTTTACAAAGGTGAGAGACGTGGTGTAAGGTTTAAAGGCTTTTACCCAATGTATCAATGTATAAGATCAAGACCAAGTAAATGTAATGCAAGATCAAGAATCAAGATCAAGATAAGCTAAGGGAGCTACTGAGGGGGTAGGTTCTTTTCATAAATGTTTGCTTTAGAACTGCCTTCTTATTACTTTCATTATGCTCTTGCATTATATGAGAAAAAAAGTTTTGATTATATCATAATAATATTTACTCTTATGTAATTTATATCTTTCAGGCACTCATGAAGTAGTGAAACAAGAGGATACCATTTCCCATCAACTACACCATAGCAGCTTACCAGATAACTCAAATACTCTGGTTCCTTGCAAGATTGAGATGCCTCTTATTCCTACCCCCCTAATTGAGGAGAAGCACCTTCTTGTATACGCAAATAAAAGTAAGTGAAACATCTCAACTAACAAACCTTTTTCAAACACACTTTTACATACTGTTTACATAAACATATATACACTTTCCCACTTTCCCCAAACATACCAGTGATACAAAGATGTGAGAAACAATTACAAGGCAGTGAGGAGTAGAGCAGAGAGAAATTTTGAAAAGGGGATTGTGGACAACTGTAAAACAGAACCAGGTCGATTCTATAAATTCATGAACAACAAATTGCAGGTAAAAGATAATATTCAGAGGTTCAAAATGGGAAGTAGATTCACGGAAAATGAAAAGGAAATGTGTGAAACTTTAAACAAAAGTTCCAAAGTGTGTTTGTACAAAATGAAATCTTCAGGGAACCAGACACAATAAGAATTCCAGAGAACAACATAGAGCACTTCGTCTAGAGACGAAGTGGAAAAAATGCTCAAGGAGCTAAATAAGAACAAAGCAGTTGGTCCAGATGGAGTTTCACCGTGGGTTCTGAGAGAATGTGCATCTGAGCTCAGCATTCCACTTCAACTGATTTTTTAGGCATCCCTGTGTAAAGGAGTTGTAGCCGATGTGTGGAAAAAGGCTAACCTCGTTCCAATCTACAAAAGTGGCAGCAAGGAAGACCCCCTCAATTATAGACCTGTATCAGTAACAAGTGTAATAGTCAAAATATTGGGAAAAATAATTAAAACTATATGGGTAGAACACCTGGAGAAAAAGATATAATATCAGACAGACAGTATGGTTTTCGACCTGGAAGATCCTGTGTAACAAATTTATTCAGTTTCTATGATTGAGCCACAGAAATTTTACAGGAAAGAGATGTTGACTGCATCTATCTGGACCTAAAAAAGGCTTTTGACAGAGTTCCACATAAAGAGGTTGCTCTGGAAACTGGAACATATTGGAGGGGTGACAGGTAAGCTTCTAACATGGATGAAAAATTAACTAACTGGTAGAAAAATGAGGGCTGTAATCAGAGGCATTGTATCAGACTGGAGAGATGTCACAAGTGGAGTACCACAGGGTTCAGTTCTTGCACTGGTAATGTTCATTGTCTACTTAAACAATCTACCAGATGGAATATAGAATTATATGAACATGTTTGCTGATGATGCTAAGATAATAGGGAAGATAAGAAACCTAGATGATTGTCATGCCCTTCAAGAAGACCTGGACAAAATAAGTACTGTATATGGAGCACCACTTGGCAAATGGAATTTAATGTGAATAAATGTGAATTATGGAGTGTGGAATAGGAGAACATAGTCCCACACAACTTATAAATTATGTGAGAAATCTTTAAAGAATTCTGACAAAGAAAGGGATCTAGGGGTGGTTCTTGATAGAAAACTCACCTGAGAACCACATTAAGAACATTGTGTGAGGAGCCTATGCTACACTTTCTAACTTCAGAATTGCTTTTACATACATGGATGGCAAAATACTAACGAAATTGTTCACATCCTTTGTTAGACCAAAGCTGGAATATGCAGCGGTTGTATGGTGCCCACATCTTAAGAAGCACAACAACAAACTGGAAAAAGGTGCAAAGACATGCCACTAAGTGGCTCCCAGAACTGAAGGGCAAGAGCTACACTGCCTTAATCGACTGAGCTACGACAGGGTTAAAAGTGTTGAAAGCGAAGTTCTACTGTGTCTGGGTGTCTGGGATGCTCCCGGACGCAGGTTCGAATCCTCGTCACGGCCCTTGCGGATTTGTTCAAGCAAGTAACAACTATGTGACAGTGAGCAGAGAGGCAGAAAGACACTGAGAAAGGGATAGCAGACACAAAAATAAAACAGAAACTGGCCTGTTTTATAAATTCATTAAAATAAATTGCAGGTAAATAATTAAACTCTGAGGTTAAAAATGGGGAATAGTTTCACAAAGAATGAAAAGAAAATTCCAAAACACTAATCTAACAATTCCAGAGTGTTTGTGTAAAAAGAAGTTCACAGAAAACCATATACAATACAAATTTCAGAGAATAACATTAGAGTACATTGAGGTGTCTCAAAATGAAGTGGAAAAAATACTCAAGGAACAAAACAGTTGGCCCCAGATGGAGTTTCAATTGGGTTCTGAGAGAATGTGCATCTCAACTCAGCACTCCACTTCAGTTGATTTATCAGCCATCTTTGTTTACAAAGATGGCTGAAAATGGCTGTCATCTTTGTTTACAAAGATGGCAGATACATGGAAAAAGACAGTCTTGGCAGATATATGGAAAAAGGCAAGCATAGTTCCAATCTACAAAAATGGTAGCAAGCCCTCTTAATTGTATCAACAAAAACCTGTATCTTTGACAAGCATGGTAGTCAACACATTAGAAAAAATGAAAATCAAATGGGTAAAAGATCTAGAGAGAAATTTTTTAATAACAGCTTGGTTTTCGAACAGGAAGATCTTGTGTAACAAACTTGCATAATTTCTATGATAGAGCCACAGAAAATTTCAGGAAAGAGATGGTTAGGTTGACTGCATTTATCAAGACCTTAAAAAAGCTTTCATCCGAGTCCTACACAAGAGGGTTTTTGGAAACTGGAACATACTGGAGGAGTGATGGAGACTTTTAACACAGATGAAACATTTTCTAACTGATAGAAATAACTGCAGAATGTTAGTAATTATGATGCTTTATTGCTCATTTGAACTGCATGAACATTACTCAGAACTTATGCTTTTTAGTATGTGTTGTTTGACCAGTGATTCAGATTTTTGTACCAAATTAACATCCAGTATTCCTTTATGGACCAATAATATGATCAAGGCCTTGATGATCCGGGGAAAACTGGATACAACTTTGAAGCATTTCTTTACACAAATTATTCATCCTTAGTTTTGTTAACTTCCCCCACATAATACACTTACAACATTTATTTTAAGGTACAGTCTTTATGGATAATTTTCTCAATATTAAATTAAACGTTTATTGTACAGCTGTTTTAAAAATTAATATTTATTGTGACACTGTTTTTCCAAATATATATTATTGATTTATTATCATTGTAATTTCCAGATATGGGCACTGAAGATCTTGGAGACATCAAACCCCCTCATTTGACCTCAGATATTATAAGAAAATCTTTTACTTGCCCTGTTTGCTGTCAGAATTACTGTAGAAGATCAACCCTTGCATCACACTTGAAATTACATCTTGGTAAGGTTATAATAAATGTGCAGTTCTTTTCAGTGTTTCTCACTTACATTCACCACCTCTCATTGGAATATTTGTTTCATACACAGATCTGCTAGGAATATGTGATATGTTAATTATGTTCTTGTTTACAGTTTGATGTTAGTTTAGTGATTATGTTTGTGTTCAGTGACATTAAAACAAAGATTCAGGGTTCTTTCTCCTGAATATTTGAGAGGCATTTTTAGGTATGAATGCAAACATAATTAACATATGCAGAATATTGTTAATGGTTTCTTCAGTTATACCACATACCTTTCATCAATGTATAATATAAACACTTATATAACTATATTTAGTCTATTATTATGATCATACAATGGTCAGTAGTTTAAAATCACTACTATAAGTTAGTGATGAGGAAAATTTCTGTATGTGATCTGCTTTATGGCTAATTATTAATTGCAAATGTGTTATGTAACACTAATTCCAGCAAATTTGAACTGTATTCCAAAAAGCTTTGTAGATTAGCATACACTTGGTTGCATCATTCATATTGAACAAACTATTATTTTAAGTTGGCTGCATTGAGAGATGTCACATTTAGTCATTTGAATAACAGAGAGGGAATTGAGCTTAGTGTTCAACTTCTTGTTGCAGATGATTTTAGTTTAAGTGGGCATCAGTTCCAAATATGCCAAAAATATACAATAAATGAAAACTAGTTCGATTTCAATCAAACTTTTTTGACGAGTTATATATGAAAAGGGTTTCATCTGGTCCAAGTCTCAGCATCGTAGCATAAATAGGAAGGGAGAAAAAAAATATTGAATTGTGTCAAAATTTTTCCAAAATGCTCAAAAATTAACATCAAACATAAGTGTCAACTGAAATCATGTCTATGACTCATAGCTATCACAATAGCAAATAATACAAATATTTAATAATTAGTTTTATCCAAAAATAATTTAGTTAAAAAAATATTAAATTTTTTTTCTCATTTGTTTATTGGAGGATTTGCATGAAACTTATACACCTGAATGCATGTAAGCCTATCTGTAAGGGTGCCAATTTTGGAGGAAATTGGTTGATGTCAACCTCAGCCACAGATGGCAGAACCTTAGATTTTATTTATATACTTATTTATTTTCAAGTAACATAAACGTTCCTATAACTCTTTCATTTTTTATTCAGTTTACATGAAACTTACACCTTATATGTAGAGCTTGTTTCTACAAATCTGTTTCTACTTTTTTTTCCTGAATTCATTTACTGATTTTA
Organism: Procambarus clarkii; assembly: GCF_040958095.1. NCBI lineage: Eukaryota > Metazoa > Arthropoda > Malacostraca > Decapoda > Cambaridae > Procambarus > Procambarus clarkii. Next base: position 12,769,250 of record NC_091174.1, read on the forward strand.
TAATTGTAATAAATCATGATATATTTGCATAATTTTTTTTATGAAACTTTGACTATTTTTATTAATAAAAGTAAACATATTTTGGAAAATCCGCTGAAACCGATCCTTTTATTATATGCTAATGTGATAGAAGTGTCACAGAAATGATTTAATTTGAAACTTGTGGTTGTAATTTCGATTTGAAAATGTGTAAAATTTGTTGAAAAAAAATCTCCCTTTCTATTTAGGCTGTAATACTGAAGCTTGGAACAATTGCAGCCCTTTTCATATACAACTAGTCAAAAAAGATTTGTTGACACTGAACAATTTTTAAAAAACTAACTGATGCCCCCCCCCCCCTAAAAAGATATGAAAGAAAAATGGGTTCAGCTCCTACCTTTACCAGATTCTACCAGTAAAATGTATTAAAATGTTTTTAATGTATTCTTTGCGGCTGCCAATTAACATGGCTTGAGATACAATCTGTGACACCAAAGTCATTGGTTGGTTAGAAGGAAACAATTCTGCCTAATATGACTTGCCACAAATTCCCAATAGATACATATGCTGTACAAAGTTGTTTAGTACTCTAAGGGGGGTAGCTCTTGTTTAGGACAGAGTAAATAAATTCTATAACAATAATGACTTTCAAACAGAGAAGCACTTCATAAATTCAGTGATTTTTTTTTATTGGTTTTGGTAGATTTAATGTTACTGGGAAATCTCGCATAAAACCTTGATAAAACTGTCATCCTGGGCTGCTGTTTTGGTAACACCATTAAGCTCTCTTACCTTACCTAACATATAAGAAAATGTGTACTTAAGGCTCATCAGAAATTTGATTGGTTAGTATGTATACAGATGGTTTGGTCTTTTTTTTTTTTTAAGACAGAATTGTTGTATATAATACTGAGTTCTGTTCTAAAGAGAAATCCCAACATGATTTGATTTTCCTTGTTTTAGTAGATGACTTAGCATCGTCTTTGTAGTGGTAATTTAGTATGTTTTCTTACAGAGGAATGTTATGAGCTAGTACCACTAAGCCTAAGAATTGTGCCAGGCTTCAGAGAAACATACTGAGCTACCAGAAACTAGGACCAGAATTTGGTTTTCTTTATGAGGTTCTCTTTTTGGGGAGTTTAGGAATTGGAGATATACCCAAAACAAGGAAAATGTCCAGAAAGCCAGATGATGCACAACAAACCACTTCTTGAAAGAAGGAAATTAGGAAGATGAAAAGAAGGCAGTTGATAATGGTGGCAAAATAGTGATCTGCCAATCTGGTCAGATTTCCTCAGTTTTGGGTCGATCTCTGATCCCCAAACCTTGTTCCATCTCACACTGTGAGCCACATTCTGATCCTGGGTCTCAGTAGATCACTGTGTGACTTAGAGGCCTGACATAATCTTCAGGCTTAACTATATCAATGCATAAGCACCAGGCTGCTATTGAGAGCCTACAGAAAAGGGCATTCCATTACGCTTTGCATTTGTTTCATGATAGTCTGGAGACCCAATGATTCAGTACAGATACAGATATACCTGTACAGTACAGTACTGGTACAGATATTAATAAAACACAGGTACTCTACTTTTAAAACTTCCTTCTCTTCTCAATACCATCAAAAGAAACTAGTATCACCACACACTAAAATCCAAAATTAAAATAAGTTTCTTAGTATATTGACATTATCACATTCTCTGCTGGTTTTATGATGTGTGGGCACTATCTAGTAAAGTGACATTATAGTCCCTTAGGTCATGCCCTTATTCCTCCTTTACTGTAGCATAGGTTTTTGCAACTTTGTTATTAAATATTTTTTAAAGTGATAATTATATTTCACTGTTTAAAAATATTTTTTTCATTATTTTTGGGGGATGTTATTATCACATTAAATTGTTCCTAACAGATGAACTTGGAGAAAAGTGCAATGAATGTGGAAAATCATTTGCCACACAACAAGCACTCTCTCGACATTTGTCCTCCCACTCCTCTGTACGTCAGTTTGTATGTCAGCTGTGCAAAAAAGCATTCAAACTTCTGAATCATGCAAGAAGTCATCTTCGGACACATACTACCACCAAGACTATACCATGCAGATACTGCAATAATTTATATAAGACTAAAGTAAGTATTGCTAATGGAACTTCATACTGTACTGTATTAATTTAAGAGATACTGCACTGTACAGTGGATTTCTAATTATTATTTTGGAATAGAACTCCCATCCATTATTCTCTTGAAATCAAACTTTTCTGTGTTTACACCTCTGTAGCATGCCTCAACCTGTATCACTAGATTATGTAGGACACTGGCCACACCAGGCTGCCAGTGACAATGGGGGCCTTCTTTTGATAATTACTTCCTTGGTGGTGACAATCTCAGCACACCAAATACAAACACCATCTTCACTTGCTTTTTCATTACAGTAGGGAAGCCCATTGAAATCATCCTGTTACCAAAGTGAATTACCCAAGCAAAAATAAACCTCAAGAACTTAATCCTTTTATGAATATTGTTTGGAAACTAAATATTGTGAAATGACTTACCATCCTAATCCAAGTATGCTAATTGCAACCATGTGGTGTGGCCTAAGTTACCCTTAAGTCAGGGTGAGAAAACACCCTTTACATTCATCTTGTGTTGAGTTGTGCCAGTGTACTTCCAGCCTAATACCAACTGACCTTCTTAATTATAGACCTGTATCATTGACAAGTGAGGTAGTCAAACTATTGGAAAAAAAATCATTAAAACCAAGTGGATAGAACACCAGGAGAAAAATGATATAATAACATACAGTATGGTTTTTGATCTGGACGATCCTATGTAACAAATTTACTTAATTTCTTTGAGACAGCCAGAGAGATTTTACAGGAAAGAAATCTTTGAGTTAACTGCATTTATCTGGACCTAAAGAAAGCTATCGACTGAGTCCTACATGAGATGTTGTTCTGGAAACTAGAACATGCTGAAGGAGTGGTAGGGAGGCTTTTAACATGGATGAAAAAATTTCTGGCAGAAAGTGACGCCAGTATTCAGAGGCAATGGATTGGACTGGAGAAATGTCATGAGTGGAGTACTGTACCACAGGTTCAGTTCTTGTGCCAGTACTGTTCATCATCTACTTAAATGATCTTCCAGAAATAATACAAAATTATATGAATATGGTTTGCTGATGATGCTAAACTTCTAGGGAAGATAGTAAATCTAGATGATTATTATGCCCTTCAAATGAAGCTAGATGAAGTAAGTGCTTGAAGCATCATATGGCAAATGGAATTCAATGTGAATAAATGCCATGTTATGGAATGTGGAGTAGGTGAAAATAGACCACACACAACCTACAAATTATGTGGAAAGGACTTAACCCTTAAACTGTGCAAAACATCACATGACGTGTGACATTGAAGAGGAGGTATAATTCAAAAAATATTTGAATTATGTAAAAATTACTTAAAAATGTTAAACAAATCTGCAATTTATTGGCTTCAGCTTCATGAAACTTTCATCAAAATATTTTCAGAAATTGATTTTAGACAAATATTTAAAAGAAAAAGAACATTTTGTTGTTAAAGAGAACAGCTCCTATTAACTGGAACTGATGGATAATGCAATAATAAAGAGATACAAGCACCTGTCCCACGCACAAAGAAGAAGAATAGAAGTAAGAAGTGTCCACAAATTTGATATACAGCTGGTACCTTTATAGCATTAGTGAGTAATACATAATAACAAATAATAATGAGTAATTATGTTATTATGCTCTATTTTGTCTTATATCATATAAATACATTGCCCAATGTTATTATTAGTTACTTTCAACAATCTCCAAAAAATATTTTTTAGGGGATTTTTTTTTTTTCCTCCGTTTATTATTTGAATTTGTTTTAACCTTTACATCCTGGAGAATGCATACTCATCACTAACTATGTGAAGCCACAATTAAATTGGTCAACAAATAAATCAGTTACAACTCTCTGAACTTGGGACTTGGAATTTGTTTTGGCTGATTTTTTCACAGATTTCAAACTCTATTTTCCTTGTTTCTTTAGGTTGTTTTGATGATTAGGGACCAGATTAGGGCTTTGAGGGGGGTATTTTTTCTTTACTTCATTTCTGCACACGTTGACCTACAACTTTCACATACGTGAGTACGAATGCCAAACAATGTTTATTATAACATACAATTAAATTCATGAGTTAAAACTGCCTTATTCATTGTCGATAAATTCAACTCCAATTATATCTATAACTAGAATTTCAACTTTCTTCAGTATCCAAAAATATAGTTTCTGACCAATTCTCACCATTTTTACATAGTGTGTGCACAGCTGTCTGTTTTACAATCCCTATAGAATTCATTTTTCATAAACTCTAAACGTTTGAAGTTACAAATTTTTGTTGTCTAAATTTGCGCATATTTCAAATGCCATATTGACGTTTTTTTTTTTTTTTCTACAGTAAACTACACTGAAAACCTATATTCTAAATACAGTATATGAAAATGAAGATCATATGCTATTCTGAGAGCATAATAACACCAAATGAACAGTTGGTGATATTTTTATATTTTTGCAGCTGATTTCAAAATATGAAGTTTTCAATATTCAATTTTATAATTATTTTTTAGTTTCTTGTTTTTCAAGATACACTGGTATCATTTAGACAAAGTTGGAGCATTTGCCTAGTAGATTATGCACAAAACATTTGAAAGCGTTTCAGAAAATTTTCAAAACCGAGTTCAATTTCACACATCATTTGACATTTTGCGCAGTTTAAGGGTTAACCCTTAAGCTGCTAAGGGGTCCTGAGGAGATTAATACCCCTGTGCGCAAGAAAAAAAATATTATAAAAAATATTTTTGTCTTCTAAAAATTATAATTTGTGTTCCCTGAGCACAGGAAAAAAAAATCGTGGGTGACAAATTTTGGGCGCAATAGGCCGAGGAAGTCTGGTAAAATGTGGGCGTTGACAGAGCAGTTGTCAGAGGCAGTCATCGTTACCCGAGCTGTCAGGTGGGAGTTGCCACAAAGATGATATTACCTAATTATTTCAATGTGTCTGATTGATTTTTTCTTAGTTTTTGCAGTAATATTATTCAATAGTGTGTAGTGTGATAGATTTATATAATAAAATGTGTGAATCATCACTTTACTCAAAAGTATGGTGTTCATATTAGTGATTTAATTATTACGTTCATAAAACAATAAACAAATAGTTTTGCTGTTATTACACTATATACACGCATTATATATGGGTATTTACTTTGTGTTCACCATAGAGAACCACTGAGCTGGTATGGTGAATACAGACAATAAGAGGTGGCCACACAGTCAGTAAACGACACTATCTCCCTCCCTCCCTCCCTCAGCATTACTCCTCCCACATAGCGCTAATTATCACAATAATTATGCTATTACAATCCTGGTCATTTTTATCACAGTCAGGGGTCATCTGTAATACTGTCATCGCTTAATTATAGCAGTTATATATTTATTTTTACATTTTTAGGCGATGCTGTGGTCACAAGCTTAACAGCAATGCTGTTAGCTAAGGCTGCGTGTGCCAGCCTTGGTTGCTCCCACAGTACTGTGGCTATCACACTGGAGAATATTGCCCACGATTTTTGTAAACATAGCATCTATTTACAAGAGCCCTGAAGAAGCTGGTGTGAACCCACATAGCTGCTGGCCATTTGAATCGTGTCTGGCACCCTATGGCGTATATATACGTCATGCGCACGGTGGGACATGTTACTCATGGCGTATATATACAGTATATGCCATGCGCAGTTTAAGGGTTAAAGAACTCTAACAAAGAGATACAGAGGTGGTTCTGGATAGTAGATTGTCACCGGAGGAACACACAAAGTACATTGTGCGAGGAGCATATGCTGCACTTTCCAACTTCAGAATCGCTTTTAATTACCTTATTTGCTGGTGTATAAGATTCCCTTTTTTATTTTTTAATGTATAAAAAAATTGTCCTGCGTCTAATGTGGCCATATTACGGATGAGAGACCAAGAGCCGAACAAGCATACTGGGTAAGTTCACTAGGTACAAAAATCGTTGCTAATAATAAAATATTGAAAATGAGCCAAATTATTTCAGTAAATTGTGTTACTAATAATAAAATATTGAAAACAAGCCGAGTTACCACAGTCTGTTATCTCAAAATTACGAAAAATAGCTTACAATACGTCAGCAGTTATGAGGGAAGCTCACATCTCATCTCCATACATAACCCATGCCTGATATATGTCATGCATTATTTAACGACTGTGTTACCTATAAGAACCATTTATTCATTATCTAAATGAAAAATGCTCCTTGAAATTTGAAAGGAAAGTTAAAATTTCATCCACCTATCAGTCATTTGCAATGAGTGAATCACAACAAACCCAGGGTGCTGTGATGGTGCTCCACCACCGGTTGCACCACCCTGGTGGCCTGGTACGACAACAAAACATCACATCCAGAAATGTGATGTTTTGTTTCACATCCTGTATAGCAATTCCCTTGCCTAGAATATAAACAACTATCCAGCTGATCTTAGAGGAGGTAAGAGTTGGCATACAATAACCACTTTAAAATATCTTTCAATAAATGTATGATGAAACATATTAAAATAATAGAGCCACAGAGATTTTACATTAAAGAGATGGTTGGGTTGACTGCATCTATCTGGACCCAAAAAAACGGCTTTCGACAGAGTTTCACATAAGAGGTTGTTCTGGAAACTGGAAAGTATTGGAGGAGTGACAAGTAAGCTTCTAACATGAATGAAAAATTGTCTGACTAATAGAAAAATGAGGGCAGTAATCAGAGGCATTGTATCGGACTGGAGAAATGTCATAAGTGGAGTACCACAGGGTTCAGTTCTTGCACCGGTGATGTTCATTGTCTACATAAATGATCTACCAGTTGGAATACAGAATTATATGAACATGTTTGCTGATGATGCTAAGATAATAGGAAAGATAAGAAACTTAGATGATTGTCTTGCCCTTCAAGAAGACCTGGACAAAATAAGTATATGGAGCACCACTTGGCAAATGGAATTTAATGTGAATAAATGCCATGTTATGGAATATGGAATAGGTGAACATAGACCCCACACAACCTATAGATTATGTGAGAAATCCTTAAAGAATTCTGATAAAGAAAGAGATCTGGGGGTGGTTCTAGATAGAAAACTATCTCCTGAGGACCACATAAAGAACGTTGTGCGAGGAGCCTATGCTATGCTTTCTAACTTCAGAATTGCTTTTAAATATATGGATGGTGAAATACTAAAGAAATTATTCATGACTTTTGTTAGGCCAAAGCTAGAATATGCAGCAGTTGTGTAGTGCCCATATCTTAAGAAGCACATCAACAAACTGGAAAAGGTGCAAAGACATGCTAATAAGTGGCTCCCAGAACCGAAAGGCAAGAGCTACGAGGAGAGGATAGAGGTATTAAATATGTCAAAACTAGAAGACAGAAGAAAAAGAGGTGATATGATCACTATGTACAAAATAGTAACTGGAATTGATAAAATCAACAGGGAAGATTTCCTGAGACCTGGAACTTCAAGAACAAGAGGTCATAGATTTAAACTAATTAAACACAGATGCCGAAGAAATATAAGAAAATTCACTTTTACAAACAGAGTGGTAGACGGTTGGAACAAGTTAAGTGTGGTGGTGGTGGAGGCCAAAACCGTCAATAGTTTCAAAGCGTTATATAACAAAGAGTGCTGGGAAGACGGGACACCACGAGCATAGCTCTCATCCTGTAACTACATTTAGGTAATTACACTAGGGTGCCTGGTGGCTGAGTGGACAGCACTCAGGACTCATAAACCTGGGGACCTGGGTTCGACTCCCAGTGATGGCGGTAAACAAATGGGCAGAGATTCTTTCACCCTAATGCTCCCTGTTACATAGCAGTAAATAGGTACCTGGGAGTTAGACAACTGTTACGTGCTGCTTCCTGGGTGTGTGTGTTTGTGTGTGTATGAAAAAGAAGTGTTGATTGACAGTTGAGAGGCTGGCTGAAAGAGCAGAGCTCAACTCCCACAAGCACTACTAGGCAACTAGGTAAAGACATGTGCCTCCCACAGACGTGTCCATTCCACACTCTCATACTTGTCCTTTTCACAGCCACTTGAGACATATCCACTTCACGAAAACATTGTGGAAAGCATTGGCCTAGTTAGGACAAAGTTGTATCACAACAGATGCAATGATGACCTCCAGTTTAATGAGTGCCTAGCTCAGCAAACTCAATAGCGTATTCCAGCTATTAAATCAGTGACTCATTTCCAGGTCAATGACTTGGTAAATAATGCTACAATGATCTCAAATTCGGTTGTTAAAACCAGTGGAACGGTAAATTAGAGGTCCTTAAATTGAGTGAAAAAAAGTTTAAAATCTGGAAAACTGGGACCAGGTAATGGGGGCTCCACTGTACTGTACATACTTTATATTAAAGCTTCAAGAGATTTCTTACAATAATCCTGATACCTTTCATTTCAGAGTGCTAGAAATATGCATGAAAGAACTCATAATGGTGTTAAAACTTTCATATGCATAGAATGTCGGAAAGCATTTGTAACTAAAGCTTCTCTGATACGTCACTTAAGAATTCACACTGGCGAAGCTCCTTTCCATTGCCAGTATTGTGGTCGTTGCTTCAAAGAACATGGCACTCTAAGCAGACATTTGAAACACAAAAGTAAGTTTATATAATTCTTTGTAAGCATTTGTAACAAATTTCTCACTTGTATGCACACAGACCAAAGAGTCAAAGCTCAACCTCCGCAAGCACAACTAGGTGAGTATAGAATTTGATGTAATTGTGCTGCACTTATTATTGAATGTGAAAACACTAAATAATGCAAACAAATATTTAACTCGGGTATTACTGTTGCAGCATCATGATACAGATACAAGTACATAATGTTATCATGTTCTTAATGGGTTATAAAAATTTGGCTTGTTAGACAACTCTGGCTATTAGGTACAGTATACTATATATATTCATATGTCGTATGAACTGTGTATGAATTAGGATTGAATCCTAATTCATATATCCTTATTAGGAACTGACGAGTGGAAGTGTGTGTGGATCAACAGATCCCATCCCCCATTTTCCTTTCTATCTCTCACTGTTTCTTTTATTTTTATTTCCCATTCTCCTCCCTTCAATCTCAGCTCCCTTCCTATGTTCTTATTAGGAATGGACAAGTGGTAGTGTGTCTGAGGATCAACATACAGTATCAGTGTTCAGTGTAGCAATTACTGAAATGGATGTCTGTTGAAACTAATGTTTAGGTCATGTCTGCTAGATATTTAATATTTTTTCTTATTTACATGTTAGTCACATTTCTCCATTTGTGCAATTGTTATATATTTAAAGTTATTTTTTTCTTGCAGTGCCATGTGCCCAACAAGCCTCTATGGAAGCAAAAACTGGTGATGTCGGGATTCGTCTTGTTAAAGAGACAAAGAATCAGAAAATAGCCGAAATTGAAATTAATGATAAGCATCCAAAATGTAATCAAGAAATTAGTCGTGATCAGAAGAATAATAAGGTGATTTGTTACTGTGAACTAATCTTCATACATAATTTTATATTTCAAATACCCGTATATAGTTTCAGACATTGCAAGTTAGTTTATAATCTATTTCTAGGGGGAGCCCCTGCGGCTCCCTGGAGCTATTCATGGCTGATATGAATACCCTAACTATTTTGCATCAGTCGATGTGGGTGGAGTTCTAGGCCTACTGGGAACCACGAGCCAGAACCTGGCCCCACTCACAGAGGCACGAGGAGCAATGGCCCATAGAAATGCACATGTGATTTGGAGCATCCTATATCTGCCATCGACCGGGACAGGCACCCAGAAAGGTCAGCGCCACAAAACAAACCGTTGTTCTGGTTAACAACGAAAATCATCAGACAAGTGGACAGAACTCCCTAAAGGAAAAACGAGCAAACAAGCATGACGTCACACGAGCCGTGCTGCATGTTTGCGCAGCTCCCCCACTCCCTGCGAGGGGGGAAGGGGGAGCGCCAGACCCCCGCGCCGGTGATCCTCACCCCAGTTCCTCGGCTGATGGGATTGTGCACCGTCGTGTGGCTCCAGCTCCAGTCTTCTCTCAGTGCTGTTACTTGTTTTCAGTGCTGCTCTTACGGCGGTCGTGTGAGCTGGGAGTAATATTCTCAGGTACTCGGGCTGCATGTGCTTAGGGTCACCTTCCCTGAGTGCCCTGTAAGTACCGCCCTTGGGGCTTGGGGGTTCCCTTCCACAAGAAACCTTGGGTCTACCTCTTTTGGCCTTTCGCTTCTTGGCGTTTGGCCGCCCTGAGTGTGTGGGGTGGGTTTCCATCTTTGTTGCCTTGGGGTAAGTGGTAGTTATTGCACTGCTGGGGCGCGGGGTACCGTGTAGCTAGTTTCCCCCTTTAACAGCGGCTGGCTCTGTTCTCTTCGGGTACATTGTCCTCTTGCGAGGTTTTTCTTTTCTTTTTTGTTTTTGCCTGGTGGGGGGAGTCTGCCTTGTGCTCTCTCTTCCCCTTATATTAGGGTCGTTGTGTTGTGGAACCATCTACTTCGCCCTCGTGAGTGGACACGTCCCATGAGTTCAGCTTTGAGCAGTTTGCTTGGTAGTTTGGGGCGCTGATTAGCAGTACCCTGCCTGGGATAACCCTTAGCAGACCTAGTCTAGGGGCCCTGGGAAACCCCCACGGGGGCACTCAGGTCCACTGGGTGTGACCCCTGCGTCCCCTCTCACATTCTGCGAGTTTGAGGGTTGCTCTGTCCCCTTGTCTCAGGGTGATGCTCATTGTTTTTTCCTCCGTCATGCTGCCTGTTGGGTCAGTGACGCATTCGACCCCGAGTCCTGTGAACTGTGTTTGCTTGTTTGTGGCTCCGATCACCCAATTTGTTGATGACATTCTTCGGGTGTGGGCAGCTCGCATGTTGCCGGATAGACATGCGCAGACATGCGGCGTGGCTTGTGTGACGTCATGCTTGTTTGCTCGTTTTTCCTTTGGGGAGTTCTGTCCACTCGTTTGATAATTTTCGTTGTTAACTAGAATAGGGGTTTGTTTTGTAGCGCTTATCTTTCTGGGTGCCTGTCCCAGTCGATGGCAGATATATAATGCTCCAAATCACATGTGCATTTCTATGGGCCATTGCTCCTCGTGCCTCTGTGAGAGGGCCAGGTTCTGGCTCGTGATCCCCGGTAGGCCTAGAACTCCAACCACATCGACTGTTGCAAAATAGTTAGGGTGTCCATATCAGCCATGGATAGCTCCAGGAAGCCTCCGGGACTCACCCAGAAAATGGCGTTTCATTACATTCAACGCTGGTTTTTTATGCCATATCCTTTATCAATATCATGTTTGAGTTGTCTTGGATATATTATTACATGTAGTTATATGGGCTAAAACTTTGCCATAATCCTTATTTACAGAGCTCTGCACAGAACTTACATATTCTCACAAAGTGTTTTTGTTGATAATAGTTACTTTTAGTTCTTATTGGTTTCTAAGCTACAGTTCCTCAATATCTTCCTTGAGCCTGCGGGTTTAAGAGACATTACCTGATTTTAAGAGACCTGATTTTAATGACATGTTGAACCACCATGACCAGTAAAATTCCAAAGAAGGATGGAAGGGAACTGTCAGGGAAAAGTGCTAATCCATTATGACTATACAGTATAGCACTGGGAAGGGGTCAGGATAAGGATTTGGGATGCAACGGGGGGAGGAAATGGTGCCCAACCACTTGAACGGTTGTAGATTGAACACCGACCTGCATGAAACCAGACTGTTGCTCTACCGTTCAGATAATTCCAAAGAGCCTGATGCCATAATTGGGGGAAAGGAAGGTAGTGGCAAACCTAACTCAAGCCACTACTGAAAGACCAACTCACTGTCATGCAAAAGAACAAACATCAAATGGATTGCTCTCCTTAGCACCCATTCTTGGTGGTTGGGCATAGCTTCACATTCTTCCAGGCCTGACACCACTACAGTTTTCCAGAGTAGGAATTGGTGACCTCGGCCAACAACAGTCACTCTTGCCTTCCCATTATTCCACCTGTTGAGTAGAGGAATCTTTTCACCTTGCAGTTGGCGGCATACCAGCCAGCTGCTGCATTAAGAGATTGGGCCTTCCAATTTAGTCTTGCTTACTCAAGCTGTAGGGCAATTGAACTCCAACTGTTTTATTAGGACTTGTTTGGCATCTGTTCCCAGTTCCTAAGCAAGAAACTGTGTGTCAAATACTCACTTTATTCTTGTCTTTTCAGATCTCAACAGGTTGCACAGCATTCTGGCTGTCTATTGTGTCCCATGTTTACCAGGTAGTTCTGAGCAGTTTGTGGCTCATTTCCCCTGGATCTTCACAGTGCCTATTGGCATGTTCCCATCCACCTTGGATTCTGGAATTGGCTGGAGTTAAGTGTCTCTCTTTTATCGCCGTCAGTCCCTGGCAATCATCCCTTTGCTGCTTGTGAAGGGGGCCCAGATTCTGGTCCTGATTTCCAGTAGGCATTTGTGGGTCCCTAGAGGTCTAGTGCATTCCCCCAAGGTTTTCATACTTCAAGATTATTGATTTGTTGAGCTGAGAGGCATTTTATAACATTTAACACTGGATTTTTCTCAATTTGGGATTCCCACGTTCCCCTAACTTTGTTGAGAGAATAGATTTTGATCCTGGCTGCCAGTAGGCTCAATTGAGTATCATAGGCATCTTAATTCATTTGCTTTAGGGAGTTACTGAGTGGTTGCAATAGGAAAGGGAAACTTATTACATTCAACACTTGATTTTTGCAAACAATGGGAAATGGATTGAATAATTTAAATGAGAGGTCAATACAGTACAGTATGTGCCAAATTAATTGGAAACTGTAATAGATTTTAGTAAAGACAGGACACCACTTGGTAATACACTTGGTTAAATGAGAGGTTAGTACAGTACAGTATATGTCAAATTAATTGGAAACTGTAATAGTATTATGTAATAGATTTTAGTAAAGACAGGACACCACTAAGCCGGTCGGCCAAGCGGACAGCACGCTGGACTTGTGATGCTGTGGTCCCGGGTTCGATCCCGGGCGCCGGCGAGAAACAATGGGCAGAGTTTCTTTCACCCTATGCCCCTGTTACCTAGCAGTAAAATAGGTACCTGGGTGTTAGTCAGCTGTCATGGGTTGCTTCCTGGGGGTGGAGGCCTGGTCGAGGACCGCGCCGCTGGGACACTAAAGCCCCGAAATCATCTCAAGATAACCTCAAGATATTAAGTACTAATTATCCAGGATGTGTGAGAATCAGAAGGAAATTCACCCATGTCCAATAGTAATGCCTAACTTCTGATATAAAGCACCTAGAAATTGCAAGTGTAGTGAGAAAACTCTTAGGAGAACCCTACTGCTGAGCGGCATGAATCAACCAGGTACAGGAGATAACGCTGGTCACCAGTTGGTGATAGGGAACAGACACACATCACAAAACGTGATTTCCAATATAAGTTTAAGCCCACTTCATAAATAAAACAGTTTTTTAGTAATAAAATGAATAACTGAAAGTATTGCTCTCTGCTAGTCAACAACCTATGGCTGAGGTAAGTCTGGATGGAATGTGAAAAGGTTGGGCTTTGGGGGGTTTTGTTAAGGTGGTGGTCTGTATTAGTTACCAAGTGGAAAGTTAGATGATTAACTAGGAGACAGCATGATGATCCCTATGTCACCAAGTTGTTCCTAGGAATATTTTTAGGTTCCCTACATTTTAGGCTGGATTGAGTTTTTCCCAGTGAGTCTGTGTGCTAATGGTATGGTATGTCAACCTGCTTTCACTGCGACAGATTCCAACAAGATGAGTAGTATCTTCCTGTAGAGTTGCTGAAAGGGACAGCTCAGATATATTATTTTAGTTAATATTCTCAATTGACTTTGTTAAGCACTTGAATTCTACAATGTTTTCCTATTGTGCATCATTTCTCAGTTCACCACTTGTATTATTCTGAAACGTAACACAGTTTACATATTATATAATAGTGATACAACCACTGAATCCAAACCATTCTTTTACCTATTGTGGTCACTACTCACTTCTCAGTCAACTAATAAAACTATAACATTAGATTTGATTCCAGCAGATTGTACAGAGACTATCCCCTGAGCCATCTGCAAGTGATTTTTCCAGACATCATAACATGCAGACTGCAGTCTCATTTAGCTCATCTTTACTTGAGAAAGAGACAGGTTTCTTGGTACTTGGCAACCACACACCCAGCAGTCATGAACTCAATACAGATGAATATAGTAAGTGTTAACTAATATTAATCTTATTTATATTGAACATAAGAATGATGTAAACTGCAGAAGGCCTATTGGCCCATGTGAGGGAGCTCCTATCTATATCCACCCAATCTCACCCATATATATATATACTGTGTGTCTAACCTACGCTTGACATAATCAAGGGATCCAACTTTATTAGGATCTTTACTAAAGAGGAACTTAACAGTATGACTTCAGCCAAACAAGTCTATGTTGATAGAGAAGAGGATAAGTTGACTAATATATACCAGGGAGGATGTTATTAAACAAATAGTGTCGCTGTCTACCATATTTAATAAATCAGTAGAGTCAGGCAGAGTGCCAGTCATGGAAGGTTGCTAATGTGATACCAATTTTCAAGAAAGATGGATCACCTGCATCAAATTATCGGCCAATTAGCTTAACGTCTATTGTGGGAAAGTTACTTGAATCTATAATTGAAAATACCATTCGTCTTCATCTTGAAAACATAGATTAATAAATGTTCAACATGGTTTTACTAATGGGTATTCATGTTTATCTAGTTTGCTATCATTTTGTTCCAGCATGGTTGAGGCAGTTGATGGTGGTAAGGTTTGTGATGTATGCCTTGACTTTGGCAAGGCTTTTGATGCAGTGCCACATGAGGGATTGCTTGGAAAGATGAAGGCTCATGGTATTGGGGGTGCTATATTGGGTTGGATATGGGGCATGGCTATACCAAAGGAAACAAAGAGTTAGTATAAATGGGGTTGAGTCAGAGTGGGAGGGTGTTGTGGGTGGAATGCCTCAGGGCTCTATTCTGGGACCTCTGTTGTTTATGATATGTATAAATGATTTTAATTCGGGTTTGAGCAGAAATATTTGCAAATTTGCCGATATGAAAATCGGGAGGGAGATAAACATGGAAAAAGATTCGCTATCACTTCAAGACAATCTAAATAAGGTTTTAAAATGGCCAAAAAATTGGCAGATGCAGTTTACTGCTAACAAATGTAAGGTTTTGAGGCAGCTCTTATTTATACAATTATAATAATACTTACTATAATTTCAAACATAGCCTTCCCGGTTTGGTGCCTTCTTTTGATAATTACTTACTTACTATTCAGTTTGTATGATATACTACATTCCTCTGCTTTGGTTAGAATATTTTTAAACAAGTTAAACTGTACAGTATTTTGAATCCATATCAAAATCTGTTCTCATGTCTCCCGCTAGGTTCATGGCTCACTCCAAGACCGGCCCACCCACCCCCATGCCCACTTTCCCATCTATTACATGAAAAAAAATTTAGTCCATTAAAATCAGCTTTTTGGAAATCTGGGACTTTAACATAATTTTCTCCAAAAATCTTTTCCATTCTATGATTTCTTTGTGATCCTTGTTCCCTAGCTCACTCCCTATTTTGATGTCATTAATTTGTCTCCTCCTGTTAATTATCACCAAGTCTAAAATATTATTTTCCTGTGTTGGTTTCATAATGTTTTGCTTCAGGAAGCAATCGTCTATTAATTTTAGAAAATCTTCTGCTTCGTTATTCCCTGTTCTGTTAAGTCAGTTTATTTCACTAAAATTAAGGTCACCCATGATACAAATACTATTTGACCTAGATTGCTTATACAGTATATATTACCATTTTAGTGAATTATATCGTAGTGAACAAAATGTTTGTTTTTACCAATGTGTGTGGGAAATGAGCTATAGGTATTGACCCATTCTTTTAGATGTCTGGTGTGTAAGGGAAGACTGCTAAAAGTTAACATGGTTAAAATGAATTATATGGAGGTGGAAAAGAAGGAAATTCTGTGTGAAGTATATTTGAATTGTGAAATTCTGAAAGTAGTTATCAGATAAATACTTGAGATGAGTGACTGATAACAGAGGAATTTGGTTGATGTTTGGATGTGAAACCCAATGTCTGCCATGACTTCTGATTAAACGGAGTGGCATTTGCTCAATGACAGGAGATTGTATCAGGACCATGGTATCCGCTCCGGTTAACCCTTTCATGGTTAGCACTGCTGTGCTAGCTAGCCCAGTCTTTAACCCCTTTTGTCTGCTTCTTCCTTTTTTAATTTTTTTACATCCTCTCCTTCCTGAAGAGACTGCTTTTTGCTATCCTTTTGACCACTGCTGCTGCCTTTTGGACACTCAGTGTAATTACCTAATTACAATTACTCAATTACCTAAGTGTACTTACAGGATGAGAGCTACGCTCGTGGTGTCACGTCTTCCCAGCACTCTGTCATATAACGTTTTGAAATTACTGATGGTTTAGGCCTCCTACACCTTCTCACCTAACTTGTTTCAACCGTCTACCACTCTGTTTACGAAAGTGAATTTTCTTATATTTTTCGGCATCTTTGTTTAGTTAGTTTAAATCTATGACCTCTTGTTCTTGAAGTTCCAAGTCTCAGGAAATCTTCCCCTATCGATTTTATCAATTCCTGTTACTGTTTTGTAGGTAGTGATCATATCACCTCTTTTTCTTCTGTCTTCTAGTTTTGGCATATTTAATGCCTCTAACCTCTCCTCGTAGCTCTTGCCCTTCAGTTCTGAGGGCCACTTAGTAGCATGTATTTGCACCTTTTCCAGTTTGTTGATGTGCTTCTTAAGATATGGGCACCACACAACCGCTGCATATTCTAGCTTTGGCCTAACAAAAGTCGTGAACAATTTCTTTAGTATTTCGCCATCCATGTATTTAAAAGCAATTCTAAAGTTAGAAAGTGTGGCATAGGCTCCTTGCACAACGTTCTTTATGTGGTCCTCAGGTGATAGTTTTCTATCTAGAACCACCCTTAGATCTCTTTATCAGAATTCATTAAAGATTTCTCACATAATTTATAGGTTGTGTGGGGTCTATGTTCTCCTAGTCCACATTCGAAAACATGTCATTTATTCACATTAAATTCCATTTGCCAAGTGATGCTCCATATACTTATTTTGTCCAGGTCTTCTTGAAGGGCATGACAATCATCAAAGTTTCTTATCCTTCCTATTATCTTAGCATCATGAGCAAACATATTCATATAATTCTGTATTCCATCTGGTAGATCATTTATGTAGATAATGAGCATCACCAGTGCAAGAACTAAACCCTGTGGTACTCCACTTTAGATATTTCTCCAGTCCGACACATTGCCTCTGATTACTGCCCTCATTTTTCTATCAGTCAGAAAATTTTTCATCCATGTTAGTAGCTTACCTGTCACCCCTCCAATATTTTCCAGTTTCCAGAGCAACCTCTTATGTGGAACTCTGTCGAAAGCCTTTTTTAGGTTCAGATAGATGCAGTCAACCCAACCATCTCTTTCCTGTAAAATCTCTGTGGCTCGATCATAGAAACTGAGTAAATTCGATTCACAGTATCTTCCAAATCGAAAACCATACTGTCTGTCTAATATTATATCATTTCTCTCCAGGTGTTCTACCCATATAGTTTTTATTATTTTTTCCAATATTTTGACTATTACACTTGTCAATGATACAGGTCTATAATTGCGGGGGTCTTCCCTGCTGCCACTTTTGTAGATTGGAACTTTATTAGCCTTTTTCCACACAACTGCTACAACTCCTGTACATAGGGATGTCTAAAAAATCAACTGAAGTGGAATGTTGAGCTCAGGTGCACATTCTCTCAGAACCCATGGTGAAACTCCATCTGGGCCAACTGCTTTGTTCTTAGCTCCAGGAGCATTTGTTTCACTTCGTCTCTTGACATCTGTTTGTGCTCTATGCTGTTCTCTGGAATTCTTATTGTGTCTGGTTCTCTGAAGATCTCAATTTGTACAAACACACTTTGGGACTTTTCGTTTAATGTTTCACACATTTCCTTTTCCGTGTATCTGTCCCCCATTTTCAACCTCTGAATATTATCCTTTACCTGCAGCTTGCTTTTAATGAATTTATAGAAAAGTCCTGGATCTGGTTTACATTTGTCTGCTATACCGTTCTCAAAGTTCCTCTCTGCCTCTCTCTTTACTGACGTGTAGTTGTTTCTTGCATCTTTGTATTGCTGGTATGTTTGGGGGTTTGGCCTCTTTCTATAATGATGCCATGCTTGTGTCTTTTGATCTCTGGCCCTCTCACAATTTCTGTTGAACCAACCCTGTTTCCTTGGTCTGCATGTCTGTTTTGGTAAGGATGTTTGTGTGCCTTCATTGTATATTTTGCAAAATTTGGCATACATCTCATTTATTTCCTTGTCTAGCAACATACCAATGAAAAAAATTCTTAGTTCCCCATAGCGGCCTCTCTTGAAATCGAGCTTAACAACTGTTTCACTGTCCCCATTCCCTACTAGATTATATCGCATTGCGTATTTAATGTCCAAGAGGACGTGATCATTCTTTCCCAAGGGAAGAAGGTACTGGATGTCAAATACCTCTTCTTCTTTCCTGGTGAATACTAGATCCAGTACTGACGGAACATTCCCTTTCCTCATTCCTGTGGTCTGCTTGTTGTGTTGATACATGAATGTCTCCATGATGAGGTTTACAAAACTGCCTGTCCAAATGTCCTCTGTTCTTGCCTCATATGCCTCCCAGTCTATTGCCTTAAAGTTGAATTTCCTCAGTACCAACAATCAGGATTTATCTTTGTCAGCTCTTACCGTAATCTCTCTCATGACCATTATGAGGCCCTCTTGTTTGTCATCCAGTTCTTCCTTTGTCTCTGTGTTGCCTGCTGGTAGGCTGTAGGCATTTAAAATTATTAGCTTATAATCTTGATTACAGACCTGCAATGCCATTATGTCAATATCTCGGGTATTCAAATATTAACTCTCTTACCTTCAGGTGTTCATTCACCAGCACAGCCACTCCTATACTATTTTCAGGAATATGTTCCCCTTCCCTTTGTTCTTTACACCCCCTTTCTTTAATGCTTTGTCTTTATGTACCATTTCACAAGCTTTCCAGTCCCTGTCACTTTGTAGAAAAAAAGAATTCCTTTCTTCTTCATTTGTATCCCCATTTAGATGTTTCGCTTCAATGACGATATCCCCATTTAGACATATCAGTGTGTGAGCATGCTTATGCACATGAATGTGTGTATGAGTGAGATTGATGAATGATGCGAGAAACTAAGGAAGGGAGAAAGGGAATAGGGAAATCAGACAAAGAATGGTAATACAATATAACATTCGTAAACTTTGTGTGCATTAAGATGTTTTGTCTATGGTATTATTTCCTCGTACCATTGTTTATGTTTAAATGATTCATTCCTCTCCAAGAATGTCTGGATAATGTACTGAAGCATCACAATCTTATTTCAGATATTCAAGAAGATGAACATGAGAAACCATCATATATTTTTATTACTAATCATAACTGTGGCAGTTTAGAACCTTTGGAGACTTTTTCTTTCATTGCTGACTCATAAATGATGAAACAGTAAAGTTGTATGTGTGTATTGTAAATATATTATGAATTAAAGATTATCTAGAAACAGCCATTTATTTTTCCACTCAAGATAAATTTGATTTTGAGATATTTTAATAATTAAAAAACTAGAACATACAACTAAATATAGAGGAATTTGTATAATCAAAAGTTCTGAAAACTGGTATAAATCATTCATATTTTGTCCTAATTTTATCTTTATAATAAATTTCAATATACTGTAATATATGAATTTTGATTTTTTTAACTTGTATTTTTGCTTGGGCTATAAATATGGCAAGTGATGAACGTATATGGAGTTGGCCGAGTCCTGTTAAATGCTGTGAAAAGTTTCTAATGTTTAGGCCGAATTAGAGTACAGTAATTGGAGTATGTAAAATTTGATGTATTTAGATGCAGTTCTTTTAGCAGAGAGTGAGGGATTTATGTAGACTAAAAAAATTATTGATGTTAGAGAAGGTTGTCAAATGTGAATGTGAGCAAAAGTGATAGTAATATCACTTTTGTGATAGTATTTCTGGAGAATGTGATAGTAGTAGAAAGAGAAAATAAAATGTGTGTAAATGGTGAAATGATTTATAACTTTAAATACCTAGGATGTATGATTTATAAAAATGGAGAAAGGTGAAAGAAGAAAAGTGACTGGTTAGAAAAATCAAGTTAGGAAGAGTTGCAGCTTGAGGACTGCATGAAGGAGTGATACCCTTATATGCTGATGTAAGACAACAGTGTGGTGTGATTTTGAAACATGTATAAATAGATTAATAGAAAGATAACAATTTAATAAGTATATGTGGTATTAGGATAATAGAGTATTGAATTAAATGTCATGGAGAAAGATTGATAAACTGTGCTAAACGGCATGACTGAGAGAGCACTACGATGGTTTTAGCATGTTGATTGAATGAATGATGGTAGTATGGTGAAGAGTGTACAGTATTCAAGTGAATGTGATTGTAGGAGGAGGAAGGCAGAGAATATGATGTACATAAAAAGTGAGAGAGTATGTAAGGAGTAAGTAATTATCAAAAGAAGATGCCAAGTTAGGAAGACCATATAGCACAGTCTTTGTCACAGAATATTCAAAAGGTGCTAAATATCACATAGGATGCCAGTATGAAAACAAAAGGACATTAGGCAAGTAACATCAAACGTATTGGATTCACCAAGGATTCTACAGGACATTGGGAAAGCATGAAGTATGGTCATCCTGAAAATTGAGGCATTCTAAGAGGAAATGCATGACTAAGTGTGACAACACACTTCAGATAAGAAGGAACAGGGAATTGTTCCATTAAGTTTCTGTGAGTTCAGTGTGTGTGTACTTAATACATAACCTAGCTGGAACTGTTTGCCATCATTTTTACAGTGGTAGGAAGATAGCCAAGAGAATAGGTCAGTTTTAAGAGTGTATAGTTTGTTAGATGTAATGCCTGACCAACGATTTGCCAATGGTCGTGAATTGCAGAATGAGCCTTCGTTCCTAAGTCAGGGCCTTGCAAAATTTTCAGAAAGGTAGAAGACTTCACCATGTGAGTCAGGATCTTGCAAAATTTTCAGGAAGGTATAAGCCTTTACCATGTGATGCAGGGCCTTGCAAAATTTTACTAACATGATACTCCATGAGGATAAGGGAAGAAGGGAAGATATTGCAAGTGTGAATAGAGAATCTTGTAAATGAACCATACTTACAAGAAAAGGAAAGTGGTCAAAGAATGGCACAAGCAGGACAAGGGAATGTTGCAGGAATCATGTGAGGTAGCGAAGGTAGTAATAATTGCAACAATCTCAGAGACAGGATGCTGGTCTCAACATACAAACTCTGGGTGAGGGACGAATGAAAGGCAACAGAGATGAAGCATAACCTAGTATGATGCAGAGCATCAAGATGATGAAGGGTCAAGGGAGCACAAGACAGCACAATAGAAGAGTGCATTCATCAGCTACCTAGGAAGAGCATGATTAGACGTAAGTACCTTAGAGCATTCAGTTCAGAGGTGGAAGATATAGGACAACTAAGACAGACAAGTGTCAAAGATCATCCACATTATCCTCATAAACGAAGGGACTTCCATAGAGCAACGGTAGGGGGTGAGGAGTGACATGCTTCCAAGTAACAGTCATAGCAAAAGTCTTAGTTGAAGTAAACTTGAAGCCATGATTGGTGGCCCAAGATAACACTATCACCGGTCAATAATTTTCCAAAACGTCTGTTCCTAAGATGTAAAAAGAGTTGTTTATCATGCATTTTGATGTGCTGAATTCAATTATAATAATTAAAATTGCTGATTAGGTATCGTTTTATGTGGAAAAGGTGTAACAAAATCTTGCTTTATTCAACACATTCTGTAACAAATGTTCAAGAACTGTAATTATTCATTCAAAATTATCCACTGCCATTAATTTTAGTCGAAATATTCTCAGTTAATACTACTGTATAGGTAGCAATTACAGGTGATTGTAACCTTTCAACCACCGTCCACTGGAAGAGGGGGTGATGTGCATAATTAGCTAATCAAATTATGAAACTAACACACCGCAAATGTAAGTTGCTTAGCTTAGACCTTAGGGCACATAGACTGTTCTTGTGGTCGTTCTTGAACCCATTGTTGATATGAAAATAAATTAATTAAATTCTGTAACTGTAACTTATCAAAACTGAAACTTGCTTATCTAAATAAATTTGGGGTTTAATTCCTGAACCCATTATGTGCTTCTGTAACCATTTTCCACTACAGTACCAACCATAGGATTGGTTTCGGGTGCACAATAAATTAAACTAAATAACTCCTCAAAGTGCTATATATGTATACTACTGATACCTCAACATTTCCTCTAGTGCTGCTACGATTACAAACAATTTATCGTAGTCTGTACAATTTCATACATAAGGA
Organism: Procambarus clarkii; assembly: GCF_040958095.1. NCBI lineage: Eukaryota > Metazoa > Arthropoda > Malacostraca > Decapoda > Cambaridae > Procambarus > Procambarus clarkii. The sequence continues at coordinate 12,791,842 of NC_091174.1, forward strand.
AATCACACTAATGTGATACATCAATGAGGAAATAAATTGCAGCACGCACTGTGGAAATTCGAACAACCAACATGGGTACTCCTAGCTGAAGTTACAGCCTCGCTCCTGTGCAAGGTAATTCCACTACGGGCTCACCATAACCCGTGCTACATGGAACTTTTTGTTCCAAGTAGCTGAATCTAAAACAATAACAGCCTAGCCGCACTCCTTAGACCACTGCACCATGATATACATAAATAATATAATCTAGGATTCACCTGAATCCCTCTGAGGTTCTTCATACATCGAGCTGATACCAATTCAAGTTTTTACACTTGCTAGCATACACTGGTGTGGTATAGGAGGTTCCTCCACCTTATGCTCCCTTCAAATAAACAAGGAAATCACACTAACATGAGAAATATCATTTGGAACAAGGCATGTAGCTGGGAGTACTCAGGTAAATGTTGCTGATTCGAATCCCCGCATTGCTTCCACCCCAAAAATTCTTATTCTCATCGATTGATTGATTGATAAAGATTAAGCCACCCAAGAGGTGGCACGGGCATGAATAGCCCGTAAGTGGTACAATTTTTTTTTTTTTTTCTTCTCAGTATTCTGAGGTTGCATTTAACCATCAAGCTGTTATCGCGGGGAGGATACTTCATCCCTTCCATGTGCTATATAGTCGAAATGGCTTGGCATTTCTCCTGATGGTTTCCTTCCCACTTGGGCCCCGGACTAGCGTAATCTCAAGTAAAACTGCCTTCTAACAGAGCCAAACTTTTGGCGATGCCTGCTGCTTTTAATATTTTATTTATTTGATCAAGATCCCTGGATTTGAGTAATAGAATAAGGGAAATTGGAAAAAAATATTAATATAATTAATAATTTTAATTGAAATGCATCATTTCACTAAAATCCTTGGGTTTTATATAGACTTGTATTACTATAAATAGTGACTTGCAGTTGTGTGGTGGGTGAGTGAGACTAAAAACTAATAACAATGTACTGTATGCAGGGCTGGAATTAGGAGCTGAGGAGCCAAATTAGGGAACTTTTTGGCGCGGCCTCCAGAATCAAGCATTTACGCAGCTACTCATTTATTTATTTTTAATTTATTTATTTATTATATATTATTTTTTTGTTTATTCATATATAAGATACAATGTGTTGTTAAAGGGGTACATATATGCTGGTAGGTGAGTAGTATAGTTGGATTCGTTCTCGAATCCCGGACGAGACAGAAAAATATGGGCGCGTTTCCTATTACCTAATACCCCTGCAGCTGTTTATCTAGCAGTAAACAGGTACCAAGGAGTTATAGTCACCTTATTGTGGGGCTGCATCCTGGGGTCATACATAATTTGACATGGAGGGAAGGGACCTCGATATATGCTAACATGTATGTATGTATGTATGTAATATACACACACACTGGCTGTCTGTACCCGGACACAACGAATTAATTCTTTCAAAACTATAGTACTAAAGTTCTGAACTTACCACATTTATTTTGTTGTTGTTGTTGTTTTAGATTTTGCTACTCAGAACGAAATGTCCATATAGCACGGACTATGGTGAGCCCGTAATTGAGTTCGGTTATTCGCGATAACCTTGTTACTCTGATATTTGGGTCAAAGTTTTAAATGGAGGTGGGGTTTCCTCCTTTTTCCCTGTTTCTCTTTCGCTTCTGTTTTAGTGCACTGGTAATAACATTATCTTGGTGGCGGATGTAGATGCAGAATGTTCACTAGTGAGTCCCATTCGTCAACGGTTTTTCTAATCATTATAGTCACTGTGGAATGTGCATTTAATGCAGCTACTGTCGTTGGATTAATGTTGAGTTTGATGTGCAGGGCTTCAGTAGTTTCATATTCCAGTAAGTAGTGCAGTAGTGGCGCCTCTGCTTCTGTTTCATAGATATGACACGACACTCTTTAAGTATTGGATTTATTACCTCCCAGCAGCACTTGTAACCAAGTCTAAGTCTGTGTATGGCTACTGCAATGTCTCTGGATATCTTTTTGTCAGGCTTGAAAGAGTAGTACCCAGTGGACCACATTTATCTCTAGCTCTGCTTTTCTACCTCTTAGTGCTGTTACTGCCACATTTATCCTAGTGCTCCTGCTCATTTTAGTGCTGATACTGTAACATGTTTCTTAGTTTGTCTTTTCATCTTTTATTGTTGCCACCAGAGGCGGCTAGTTTATTATGCTGTGAGCGGTAGCGCAAAAAAGGTTTAGAGAGCGCAAAAGGTCTTTATTAGGCCTCAATGGAGATTATTACATTAACAATTACATCTATCCTGCACACCGTATAATTATAATGTCAGCTAGTTATAGATTTTTTATTTCCATATATGTATTTACAATTAATCATTATAATTATATAATTGATATAAGGTCTTTTCGCTAATACATAACTATTTTACATAAATAAATAAATAAATATAAATATGTTTATTCAGGTAAGGTACATACATACAAGTGATGTTACATTAATGGATTGATATATAGATAGAGCTAGTACATACAATGCCTAAAGCCACTATTACGCAATTAGTTTCGGGCAATATGGTAGTTACCTTACCTTACCTTTTACCTTACCTTACCTTACCTTACATATGGTAGTATTACAGGATTACGGAAAAGCTGCTGTTTATTATTAATAGTCTTCACACTACAGTACATCGAATGTTTCTTAATATTATATGTCATTTAGTTAGAAGCGAATCTTTGAGTGCAAAGTAATACAGATGGTTTACCATTTCGTGCAGCGTGAGTTTAGATTTATGTGTAAATGGCTTAGTTTTTTCAGTTAGATGTAATGTTCTAGTGTGTTCCTGTCTATGTCCACACGCCATACATTTGATTTCATCTAAAATCCTCTATATATAGTGTTTTTACCGCCAAAACGATCGTCTTAAAACAAACTGCCTGCTACTTTCACATATATATCTAGCTCTGCCGATCCACCGCTATTTATCTATTGCCACATTTATCTTAATGACTATGCACCTCTGAATTATATTTTTTCCGCTGATTTTCCACTTCTTAATGTTACAATAGAAAAACAATAATGGTAACATTACCATGCATGCGCCTTGTACGAGAAAAATGTCTATTTCACTTAATGCATGCATGTCACTTACTTCATATATATTAAAAACAAATTATACTTGAGAATTTCGTGGAACTCTTTGATTATTAAATAACATTAACTTAGATGATCATTTGACCGGCGCTTCTGCAGCTTCCGTCTGTTGACACCGGTGCGTGCTGCAGGATTCTTGTTTAGCCACGCTTCTCAATGCCTCTCTTACCAGTAAGGTGATTTACAGTTACCTCGGCGTCTTATATAGGTTTGGGATTAACTACAAACCTTGTCCAGAGCAGGTGACCTCTGAAAATGACAAAAACTTGAGATATCACTATAACCAGAAGGGAGATGAAATTCACCCCAGTTCCCAAAGGTAGCCTATATATACATCTTTACTCAATGTATTTTGCGTTACGTAAGCGAACACAATCTAACAACCGATATTAACATAATTTTGCTTTGTAACATATGTTATAAGGCGATTTACTGTACGTGGGCTGGATTTCACCAGTGATTGCAGCCAGACTTCCAGCTAACAATGGCGGTGCTCATGTAATGAGTGGTATTTTTCAGAAAATATATATTTGTTTAAGACCGTTTTGTCTCCAGGTTAAGTTTAGATTGGATAGCCTTCTATTGCGCAGATTTGAGTTAAGAAGCTTATTATATTTGATTTTAAATGAAAATGAAACATTTGCCCACGCTGAGAAGCACAAATTGAGGCCTGGCCGGAAAGGAAATATTTATCCAAATATATGATGTTCCGCTAGGTGTGAAATATTTACTCTATAATTCTAGCTGTTCAATTAGGGCGCCACTAATACTATGTATTGCTGACAGTTCAAAATACAGTGGCAAATGGAAAGTTAATTTGATTGCATTGCTGACGAATTCTATAGTTTTAAATACTTGATGTGTTTGGTACTTTAGGATTGGTATGTTTTCCATAATCGGGTACAGAAGCCTACTAGGCTTGAGGTAACTCTTAGGCTGTCTATTGACCTTAACTAGGACACAACCCACAACAGTTGCATAATTGCCGGGTACTTATTCATTGCTTGCTTAACAGAGGCACAAAAGTAAAGGAAACATGCCCAACCGTCTCTGTCCCTTCTGGGGACTGAGGTACTAAGCCAGGTACTTTTTATTGCTTGCTGAACAGAGGCATAAAAGTAAAGGGAACATGCCCAACCGTCTCTGTCCCTTCTGGGGACTGAACCCTGGATCCTTTGTTGTGAACAGAATACGTAGCCTAATGCACTACAGTCCCTCAAATATTATCTTTGTATTCCACTCATTCAAAACCGAAATCTGTAACTGTTTTCGTGAAACTCTAACCATAATATGCAAAATAACTTGCGCAAGTACTTGCACCAGCCAAGGATGCGCTTGTTTTGCTCTTCAACAAATTTCATGAATCACAACTCTATTATAAATGGATACTTCGGTTACTAGTTTGAAGTACTTTATTGCAATCCCCGTGGCGCAGTAGTAAAATATTTGCCCGGTACTTCCGAGGGCTTTGGCCTGGGTTCGTATCCTGGCCTGGAAGGATTGACTGGGCGCCAATCCTTAACTGTAGCCTCTGTTCACCCAGCAGTGAATGGGTACCTGGTGGTTAAACGATTTGGCGGATCGTATTCCGGAAAAAATTAGGATTAAGGTCCTGCCCGAAACGCTATGCGTGCTAGTGGCTGCACAAGAATGTAAGAACTCTTGTATATATAAATAAAACACATTTAATTTACCTGAGGGGGCCACCATCTCTTTAATGACCTCGACGGGGGCAGGAAGTCGGCGGCTTGTTAAAGCCCTCTCCTTTATTTTAAGATTTTAAAATTGACTTTTCTGTTAATTTACAAATCACTTTATTTTCAATAAATACATCAATTCTTAAAGCTGTAACGCTTACTCGAAGTGTATCTTGTGCTACCCACTTCCCCAATATTAGTACGTAATTAAGACATAAGTCTTCACCAGTGTAATCACTTCTGTCAATTTATATTGTAGTTGTATATTGATATAAAACTTTGCTACAATGTACATTTTTATCTTACTGATATATTAGATTAAGGAGCTCCCCGAAACGCTATGCGTGTTAGTGGCTTTGTAAGCATGTAAAATGCTATGTTAGTGCATGACTGCAAGTGTACCTTTATTCAACTTAGCACTTTAGCTATATTAATTAAATTGAAACTATATGCTGTACCAAAATATTATATATTTTTCACGCACCAATTTTTTTTTTAATTCCTAATGTATTTTCTTATGAATAAATACATTTGAGCCCATTAACCCTTCCTTAAATTTGGCCACTGCACCATCATAAATATTGTCATTATCATATTTTTCAGTATGTCTACTCTACTTACCAGGGTTATGTTACGGCTATTTACGTGGCTCAACAAATGGATGTACATACTATCGACAATCAATCGGGATTTCAGGTAGGTGAATTTTGTCCATTTTAATGTTTGACTAGCAGCTCTTAATAAAACTACATCAACAATCAATCCATTCTTTCAGACTGTAGTAGGATTCAGTCCTGAATTTTATGTAAATTTTAGATTAGCTAAAATTCTGTACTTGTATAAGGCTAAAATTCTGTACTTGTATAAGGTCTTAAATGGATAACTATTCTTCAGCCTTAGTCGTCAGTAAAACTATTGATAAATTAAAAAATGCAAAGCAAAGTCCTCAGAATTATTTTAGGTTGTTAAATAATTACCTAAATTCTTACGCGAACAAAAGCTAGGTATACGTTGCTTTCATATGATATTTAAAGTCGATCTTTATAATAAAATATGTGACTAACAGTTCAGTGATTTTTTGCACTACTATTTTGAAAAAAAAAATTAAAATTACTAAATTAAGAGGATGTTGTTCTTTCAGAAATTTTAAGTACTGCAAAAAGAAACTTTAATCGCGCAATACCTTCTCATTTGCAAAGTTCTCTGTTTGTTGAAATCAACACCTAACGATGAAGTTGAAGTTCAGTTAATTTATTATGCACCCCATACCCATTGTGTGGGCGGTAGTGGAAAGAGTTACCGAGGCACATAATGGGCTCAGGGACTAAATCCCACAATTCATATAGCTAAGCAAATGACAATCTTGATGAGTTAGTTACAAAATTCAATGCACATCGTCACATCAACAATGGGCTCGAGACCGATCACAAGTACAGTTTCTAAATTAAGCAACTGACATGTTGAGAGCTAGTGTCACAACTGATATGTTTATCCTGCAACCCTCCCCCCCCCCCATCCAGTTGACAGCGGTGTATAGGTTACAATCACCTAAACGATGAAAAACGCATAAAGTGTAGGATGTTCTAAAGTGTAAGTTGGAAAAGGCGATATTACGTCCATGTGGCCAACGATCCAGTTATTAACAGGACCCTGAAGCATTCTCTTAATGGGCTAGGTTTGTTTATTTTAATGTAGACCTCTTTTGGTGATTTGGTGAATATGATATACTTTATTTTTAGGAACATGTTCGTTCCTTTGCCCTTCACTCCCCCCCCCCCCTCCTCCCTCCCTTTCCCTTTAACGTTTTAGTTGGTTTGGTTACAGGGACCATCTCACCCGATATATTGATATATGCAATATATATGCTGTGTTGTTATCATCAAAACAAATGGCATTGATTGTATAAACATTGTCTTTCAGAGGTCTAGTGAGCTACTTTAGATTGCTGTTAAAGATGTCTTATATCACGAGGAACAACCTCTGTGTCCCTAAACTTTTCGAGAAAACCGTATATAAGAAGAGAGATAAGATTGCATTTTATTTTGAAAATGAATCTTGGACCTTTCTTCAGGTGAGTTATTTTTTTCAGGAAGAGTATTGCATAGTTTTGTCCTGAGATACCTGTTATGTGTGACTCATGAGTTAAATATACATTTGTATGTATATGGGGCAGAAAAGGGGAAGGGTGCTTGTGGATGTGAGGAGGAGGTGGGAGGGAGAAACGTGAAAGGAAGGTTAGGGGAGGAAGGGAGAAACAGACATGCAGACCCGGGCACCGCCGGATACTGCGTTTAGTGTTTGTGACACAAAAATAAGAGCAGGAAATAAATTAATACTTTAAAATTCCTAAATTTCTACCTAGATAGGCTTTTAAATGGACGAAAATTTGTCAAAGGCAATTTAATTCTGACAAATGTCATATTTTAAACTTATCAGATGATAAAAGTTACCAGATATCAACGGAATAATGTTAAAATTGCTAAATATGACAACGAAAGAGATCGGGATATCATAATTAATAAGGATCTTGAGTGAAAATAACAATGTATAAACGTTCTAAATAAAGCAAATAAGGTACACAAATAGAAGTGTTAGTAATATGACAGCTGAAGTCATTCTTGAGTTATATATCTTCCTCTTGTTATGCATCATATAGATTGTGCAGTTCAGTTTTGGGCAATATACTATAAATATATATGTATTCTCTAGATTAATATTCTTCAGAATGAACGTACAAAGAAGAATGGTATTCTCTAGAATGATATTCTTCAGAATGCGTACAGAGAAGGATGGTATTCTCTAGAATGATATTCTTCAGAATGCGTACAGAGAAGGATGGTATTCTCTAGAATGATATTCTTCAGAATGCGTACAGAAAAGAATGATATTCTCTAGAATGTGTACAGAAGAAGCGTAATATTATCTAGAATGAGTACAGATATGGATGATATTCTCTAGAATGCGTACAGAGAAGGATATTATCTAGAATGCTTAAGAGAAAGATGATATTCTGTATATTCTAATCAGTGTGGGAGAAATAGCAACGTTCACAGAAACATTCTGGTGACTGTTACTGAGGTAAGATTCCCTTACCTACTTACTGAGGTACTAATTCCCATACGAATTAAAGTAAGATTAATTCCCCTACAAAGTACTGTAGGGAATGACCCCTGAAACCATAGTGATGCAGTATGAGAAGAAAGTTATTGTGATGATCGGTGTCAAAGGCCTTACACAGGTCAACAAATAGACCTTTGGGGTAAGTATATACAAGTAAACTACTAACTTGTAAACTCACAAATGAAAAAAAAATCTTATACATTTAACTAACTAATAAAAAAAATAAAAAAATTCTTAATTTATACGCTATTAACGTTTTTTTTACTTGCCTTGTAATATGCAATTATATAGGTGGAAACAATAGAACTAAAAATTATCTATATCTATTAATTTTAAGAATTACTCTGTCAGAATCCCATTTATAAGTTCTGTATAACTAAACCTATAATACAGCTATATAACAGTTGTATAGGTTAACTTTCAGACTTATCTGGAACGCGTTATGTGTAATTAGAACTTAATTAAAAAAAATACGAAACTACAAATGTGGACGTGTATTTATCTCAAATTTTGTCTGTGTGGGGAATTTAGTACATGGCCAGGTACAGAAACCAATTACAGTTATTCAAATAAGTTATTGTTATTTTACTTCTTTTAGGTTGACGCTTTCAGTAATAAAATTGGTAATTACTTTGCTGACAAAGGAGTGGAGCAAGGAGATGTGATTGGAATTTTAATGAAAAACAGTGTCAAGTACATTTGCATATGGCTTGGACTTTCCAAGGTAAGTTGCCTGAATGTTGTTCATGTTTTAATTGTACATTATACATGTACTGTATGTATATTTAAGTACACTGCACACTTGTATTTAGAAGAAAATTAGAGAATGAGACACCCAACCCACACATCTGAAAAGAAAGGAAGTGACGACGTTTCGGTCAGTCCTGGATCATTATAAACTCGTTTGATTGATTGATGAAGATTAAGCCACCCAAGAGGTGGCACGGGCATAAATAGCCCATAATATTCAAGTAAGAATATAAGGTGAGACGCAAGAAGGTAAGGAGTAAACTGTAGGTGCTAACATGAAAAGATAAAACTGCAGAAGGCCTACTGGCGAAGAGAAACAGGTGAAATATTGACAAGAGACCGGTCGGTTTTCTAGAAATAACAACCTTCCTCGTCGTTATCAGCTTGCCCTTTCCTCGCTGAGAACTAACAAAACTTTTGTCACCCCTTCCTTCTGACAAAGGCAATACGGTGGTTGTCCTTAATCATGTGGACAACCTATAGAAGGTTAATGTTTTGCTCTGATTTTCAGGCTCCTCTGGTTTCTAACCATTTGGATCACCTTAAAATTACTTTTAACTGTAAACTAAGACAGCTCTCTTGTCTCTGTCCTCCTGACTTTGATCTCGTCAAATGCTTCCGTGACATTTGTCCTAATCTTCCTTATTTCTCTGGTCTCCCTAAAACTTACAAACTTGGCGTTTCTTTTCATCCTATTATTTCTGCAATAAACTCTGTCCGTTATCTTCTTGACCCATCGCTGGCCAAAACTCATTCCTCATCTTAGTACTTTTTTCCCTCCCACCTTCGTACACTCTCAGGACTTCATCAACAGATTGCAACAACCTGCAACCTTTGCATAAGATGTTTAATCATAATGTTAAATATTTTTCATACAGATGTTCTCCTTGATACTCTTTCTTTCCTTCGTTAGAAGACGACTGAGGGCTTTCTTCATCTCCCACTTTCTACTGACGTGTTCCTCGATCTCATTAGACTAATATATACATATTAGTCCCGGTGATAAAGTCTGGTTCATGCTCGACTCACAATTGGGAATTCCAGGTTCGAATCCCAGGCGGGACAGAAATGGTTGGGTGCATTCCCTATGCCCCTGTTCACCTAGCAGTAAATAGGTACCCATGAATTAGTCAGCTCGTTGTGGGGTTACATCCTGGGGAGGGTCAGCAATTCGATCTTGGGGGACTTCGATATAAGCCTAACATGCAAATATTATTATAGGAACAATAGAGGTATATATATTCTGGATGCCTGCCCTTGGCACATTGAATTATTATAAAGGATCTGCTCTTCTTAACAAACGTGATCAGACTTAGCTTTATCTCTTATTTCGTTTCAGTCTCTACTGTTGCTATATCTTTTGTCTCACACGTTCTTTTCGCCAATTAACCAGAAATTTTCTTTATTACTGTTAACTCCTACGGTTTACTTCTTACCTTCTTGACTTTCCTCTGACATTCTTACCTTATATATTGACTTTCTTTGCCACTCTTTCTTTTCACGACTTGATAATAGTCCAGGACTGACCGAAACGCTGTTACTTCCTTTCTTTTCTTATGTGTGAATTGGGCGTCTAATTTTCAGTCCGTTTATGTCTGTAAATTATTGAATTGCTGTATAAGTGTTTAGGAAGAATATTGTTAGTCTGCTATGTGTCCTTTTGGAAAATGACACGAGTAAAAATAAAAGCGAAATTAAAATAAATATGTAAGAAAATATTGGAAGTTGACTTTATTAAAATGTTTTATGTAATTATAAAGCGTTGTCATTTAGTAAAGTTAAAAATTGTTGCAGTAATTTAAACCGAAAGAGAAGTGTAAATATTGAGTCGGAAAGGAATAGAGTAGTGGTATCCATAAAAAAAATCTAGCGAGTACAGAGTTGTATAAAATGTATGGAGAAGGATAATTAATGGGGAACAAAATAATTGCTGGATGTTGATGCCAGTTTAAATAAATATAAAAGTATGTGCAACAAGAATGAAAAGTAAAACAAATGCCTCAATATAAATTTTCCAGACATAGATATGCAGCCCATCCTCCGAATATGGGGAGGTAAATGTAACGGCACAAGTAAGTGTAATTATGTACTATTCCTAGCAGTTAGGAATTGTATTTATTACACTTAGTATTAAACCGTACTGTCAAATAATCGCCAGAATCGCACCAAAATATTGTGAATATTTGAGTTTACCTGAAAAGCTGAATAGAAAACCACGACCTAACCTAACCTTTTTAGTGTATGAGGACAAGCTGATGATTGATTGATGAAGATTAAGCCACCCAAAAAGATGGCACGGGCATGAATAGCCCGTAAGTGGTGGCCCTTTGGAGCCATTACCAGTATCAGTAGCTGATACTGGAGATCTATGGCGGTGCGACTGCACCCTACGGAGAGGTCGTGACCTCTGAGGACAAGCATTTTATTGCTTCTTAAGTACAATTAGTACTTAACGTGTAGCTATATTGATATTACAGATTTATAAAACTAATAAAACAAAACTAAAATATTTCAATAAATTGTACAGTAACTCAGGATATTTTCAAATTTTATATAAAATCTCTATTGTTTAATAAGACTGAAAAAGAAGTTCTTTATATTTAAAACTTGTGTGTGTGTGTATATATGATTGAATTTGAAAACTTCATCAAACACTCAAATTCTGAGTGTTTTAATAGAAAACGAGGAGAATATATAGGGAGGTAAATGTAACGGCAGACGTAAGTGTAATTATGTACTATTCCTAGCAGTCACGAATTGTACTTTCACGAATTGTACTTAGTATTAAACCACACTGTCAATTCGGAGGATGCCTGGTAGGTGCAAATGGGTACGAAATGTTTAAAACATATTAATACTCCATCCACAGATCATTCTCTCTCTCAAACCATATACACTGATGGTTCCCTACACCGCCCCACGGGTGCAGCTGGAAGTGCTGTTGTCCTGACAGTTGGTGATAGTTTATATTTTGAGTGGTGAATCCGTATAAACAGCTTTGTCCTCTACCCTCAGACCGAACTATTTACTTTACTTCTTGCATTCAGATGTGTACAAGTCTCCAGAACTTGACATATTATAATGACATCAAATAATGAAACTAACTCACCGTATATATAAATTGCTTGGCTTAGAGATTGTACTGGTGTTTATTCTCAAACCCATTATTTATATAATACTGTAATATACATTAAAATCTGTAATTAGCTTATCAATACTGTTATTGCTGGGTAAGTGAATTTTGGGGTATAGTCTCTGATCTTGTGTAACTTTTCCACTTCCGCTCACAGAATAGGTGTGGGATGCATAATAAATGAACTAAACTAACTAGATGTTTCTGTAAGAGATAAGAATCGATGCAAAATATTCAGATGGAAATACACGCGGATATGGATATTACCATATATTTTACTCACACTTGCTCATCTCAGAAGATGGTATAGACAAAATGTTTAACTCAAATTACTTGACGTCCTCTTACACCTCTATAATCTATTTTCAGCCAATAAGGAAGCGAATCTGCGTTTTGGACGAAGAAGGTAGAATGCAAAGTGATTTAGAAAATATATATAAGATGACAAAATCAGTTCATATTTATTGCCTAATTACTTAACTTTCACTCTAGATCGGAGCAATACCAGCGCTTATCAACAGCAGCTTGCGCTTAAATTCTCTGAAGACGTGCATCACAGTGGCATCTTGTAAGGCTATTATTTATGAAGCAGAGCTACAGCAAGGTACGGTATCTAATTCATCTTATTCATCACCTATGAAGCTTTCCTATCTATATCATAAACAAACTCATTGAGCTACCTCTTTTGTGTCTGTATCTCACTTCTTCTCCCTATAGACTGGCACCATCTTCAGCTTTCATTATTTGCCTGAATTTACATGAGGGCCACTATGTCCCTAGTGGCCTCGACGAGGACAGGAAGCCAGTAGCTTGTCAAAGGTCTCCCCCCCCATTTGGCCTGTTGATTTTAATCGAGTTGGATTTTCAAATTCAGCAGTGTTTTAGCATTTACGGCTTCGGCGGGAAGGCATTTTCATAGGATTATAACGCCATGAGTGAAAAAGTATCTCCTATTTTCCATCCTGTATTGTGGCTTGTTGAGCTTTAAATCGTTACTCCTTGTTCGTGTTACATCTGACCTTTTGAAGAAATTGTCTGGATCAATATCCTCTCAAATTGTTCAGCATTTTAAAAGTTTCAGTGAGATCAGCCCTGTCATGTCTGGTTTGTAACGTTGTTAGCCCTGTAGCCCTCAACGGTTCTTGATATAAGAGTCGAATTACTTCAGTAATTATTTTAGTCGCCGGCATTGAACTTTCTCCAAAGCAGATATGTTTTTCTGAAGATGAGGTCCCCGTGCTTGGATACAATAATCCAAGTGTGGGGGGCACCAGAGACTTATACAATTGAATCACTATTTTCTTTTCCTTGAAGTTAAATGTTCACTGTATTATTCATAGGGTATTTTTTTTTACTGCATCTCTCACTTGTTGTGCAACTTTTAATGAATTCTGACCCAAGGTCTTTTTCTTCATCAATCAGCTGCAACATAATATTATTAATTTGGTAGTTGTGACGGGGGTTGTTACGCCCAACGTGCAGGGTCTTACATTTTTCGATATTAAAAAGCATTTGCCAGTCTTACTGAATTTTGTAACTAGCTCATCAAGATTGTAACTTGCTTAGCTAAATGAATTGTGGGGTTCAGTCCCTGAGCCCATTATGTGCCTCTGTAACCCTTTCCACTACCACCCACAAGGTGGGTATGGGGTGCATAATAAATGAACGAAACTAACTAACCAGTCTTCTGTCCATTTGTGGAGTTCATACAAGGCTTCATGATGCCTCTTTGTAAGGCTTCAATATTATTTTCGTTTCCCACTTTATCGTAAATCTTAGCGTCATCCGTAAATTTGATCATGTGGTTTGTAATATTTTCATCTATATCATTGATGTATATGACAAAAAGCTTATTAATACCTAAGCTTATTAATATAAAAAATGATCAGAAATAATATTTACACAAGACGTATTTATTGTAACAAAAGTGCAATTTGTATCGGTTTTAATTATAACTCATACACTCTATCTTTCATATTTCAGCAATTAGTGATATTCTAGATGATGATGATGACGAAGGAGTCTCAAGTCTTCCATTGTATGTGTGTGGTGCTGATGAGAGGGAGCTGACTATCAAAGGTATGAATATAAAATGTGTGATTATATATTGTATTATTTTGCACCTTGTCTTATGATCCACGCCACCATAGCTCCAACAACTATGAAATAAATTACTGAAAAAAAATACGGCAGTGGGAAAACAGTGTTAGAACATAAGAATAGAGGAATCTGGAGATCTATGTAAGAATAGAGGAATCTGCATAAGATCTGTGTAAGAATAGAGGAATCTGCAGAAGAGCTGTGTAAAAATAGAGGAATCTGCAAAAGATCTGTATAAGAATAGAGGAACCTGCAGAAGATCTGTTTAAGAATAGGGGAACCTGCTGAAGATCTGTGTAAGAATAGAGGAACCTGCTGAAGATCTGTTTAAGAATAGAGGAACCTGCTGAAGATCTGTGTAAGAATAGAGGAACCTGCTGAAGATCTGTGTAAGAATAGAGGAACCTGCTGAAGATCTGTGTAAGAATAGATGAACCTGCAGAAGATCTGTGTAAGAATAGAGGAATCTGCAGAAGAGCTGTGTAAAAATAGAGGAATCTGCAAAAGATCTGTATAAGAATAGAGGAACCTGCAGAAGATCTGTTTAAGAATAGGGGAACATGCTGAAGATCTGTGTAAGAATAGAGGAACCTGCAGAAGATCTGTTTAAGAATAGGGGAACATGCTGAAGATCTGTGTAAGAATAGAGGAACCTGCTGAAGATCTGTGTAAGAATAGAGGAACCTGCTGAAGATCTGTGTAAGAATAGAGGAATCTATAGACGATCTGTGTGAGAATAGAGGAACCTGCAGACGATCTGTGTAAGAATAGAGGAAAACGCAGAAGATCTGTGTAAGAATAGAGGAACCTGCTGAAGAGCTGCGTAAGAATAGAGGAATCTGCAGACGATTTGTGTAAGAACAGAGGAACCTGCTGAAGATCTGTGTAAGAATAGAGGAATCTGCTGAAGATCTGTAAGAATAGAGGAACCAGCTGAAGATCTGTGTAAGAATAGAGGAACCTGCTGAAGATCTGAGTAAGAATAGAGGAACCTGCTGAAGATCTGTGTAAGAATAGAGGAATCTGCAGACGATCTGTGTAAGAATAGAGGAACCTGCTGAAGATCTGTGTAAGAATAGGAGAATCCTGCAGAAGATCTGTGTAAGAATAGAGAAATCCCTCAAAAGATCTGTGTAAGAATAGAGGAATCCTGCAGAAGATCTGTGTAAGAATAGAGGAATCCTGCAGAAGATCTGTGTAAGAATAGAGGAATCCTGCCGAATATCTGTGTAAGAATAGAGGAATCCTGCAGAAGATCTGTGTAAGAATAGAGGAATCCTGCCGAATATCTGTGTAAGAATAGAGGAATCTGCAGAAGATCTGTTGGCCCTTGCGAGGCAACTTATTTCTATCCAACACTACAATTATATACATATTTAATTTATACTTTAGATTTGAAATTTTATTGTTATGAAATATAAAAAAATTACTTTTTAACTTGGTAACGCGTTCCTATTTCGTTTCTTAATTTAATATACCAAATTTTAATTTATTTTCCCCTCTTACTCGACACTTTTTTAGGGAATGTAAATTAAGTGTCAGTATCTCTCTTTACAGGGACCGATCCTAATGCCTCCCCTATGTTTTTAACTGATTTTGCAATTTACTATTAATTATCTGATGTATGATACCTTCGTTTTTTCCTAGGCTTACATCTCTTTATTTGTGGCTTTGAAGTGCATTTGTCAAATTTCAGTTTAGATTCTCCTGTATCGTTTCTGCATCCTTGTCTGAATGCACTGTATGCGCTGTTTAGTGATGTCGCACATTTACGGGGTTGGCATTCACTCCAGCATGTGAAGCATTGATGTGTGTGGTGAACAGTAGAGGTGTCGGGATTAGAGCCCTGCAACACTTCTTGCTACTCTCACCCACGCTCACTTTATACCGTTTGAGATGACCCTCTTGTTGCATGTGCTTATCGATGATCTGTTGCAATTTAAGGGATTTTATCCACTACTTTTCGCATATGTACCTACCCATCTCTTGTGGAACCAGAGTTTAATTGTAAAATATTGTATTCTTATATAATCTACTGCTTCAAATATGTTTATAAAGAGCGGATATAAAATTTATCAGACAGAATCCTCCTTGAGCGTTTCATAAATCTTTTATTTAAGATGAATACTAATGGCATTTGCTTTTATCACTTCAAATAATGTTCTCTCATGTTATATTAGCTTATAGATTAAATACTCTTTAATCTTGTTAGCGTGCATGAAGAAGACCGCTAAGACGTGCATGGAAAACTTGCCTATCTTTCCACCACTCTGCTCTCCTTCTGTCTCTCTCTACTTCAAATTTGTTTCTCTGTTTTATTTATCTTTTTTTCATTTATATATTTTTCGTGTTTATAATTTATTTATTTAGTTTCCCTGCTCAACTTACTTTATTAAGTTTTCATTTATTTTAGTAAGGAGTTGTATTTCGTTCACCACCTCTAATAAGAACATAAAAAACATAAGATTGTTTATGTTAAAAAACATAAGAATTCAACCCATGGTGGACAGGCCACCGAACTGTCAAACCTCCTTTCTCTTCATACCCACATCCTCTTCCAGAATTTCACCTCCCCACTCCTCTACCTCCCCCATCCTTCCAAACCCTTTGGACATCAAATCCATAAGAATTACTGCGGAATACTGGGTAACTATCATATCACATCCTCTCTTTCATTGTGTTTGTTTCTTCCCCTTCCTAACCCTTAGTTTGGTCTTGATAATGATCGGGAAGGACGCAAACCTTCTGTCAATGTGTGTGGGTTTGTTGTTTGTTTTGTCAGCCACGTTAGTGTGACTTATTCTTTGCACGTGCCAGTGTCAACTAGCAGGAGGCAGTGCCATATAGTAAGAGTGAAATTGGTAGTTAAGTCCCATAAATAATTTTTTGTATAACAAGTGAAGCATGTGTGACGATTTAACATCAAATCAGAAGTTTCATTAACTCATTACATGTGTGCTTGGATACAATAGTCCAAGTGGGGGACTCACCGGAGATTTATACAGTTGAATAGCTACCTTCTTTCTCTTGAAGTCAAATATTCATTTGACTATTATTAGGGTTTGGCTGGTTTTATTTTTAACTGCAGCTCCCACTTGTGCAACTTTCAATAATTGATGAATTATGACTCCAAGGTCCTTTTCTTCATCGATCTGCTGCATGGTAAAGTCGTCGATTTGGTAGTTGTGATGTACATTGGTATGCCCCATGTCTTGCATTTTTCGATATTAAGAAACATGTTTCCACACATGCTTTAGTATAGTCATTTAACATCCCCCACTAATTAGTTATTTTATAAGAAGCTTGATTATGCATAATTGCTTACAAAGCTACACACTCAATTGTTAGAAGTTATAATATTTCTGGAGCTCCTCGGGCGTCGAGCATGAAGCAAGAATGCATTGGAGAAGAAAGCTGGCAGATCATTGATCTCTTGTTTTTTCGATGAGCTGAAAACCTACATCTTCGTGACGTGATTGTTATGTTTGAAGTACCATATCATTGTCTTCTTACAGCTCAGACCATGTAAATCGTGTCTGCCAGCTTCTGCCTCACTGCAAATATGCTTGAAATGACCAACAAAGCATAAATCAACTATTATCTTGTTTCAGTACGGTAATTACGTTTAACCAGTGTTTACACTACAAAATGTTCTAATGGTGATGTCACATTATTATATGATTTCGACTAAATACATCAGATTGTGTGGACCTGGATGCTGACGTCGGTGATGCAGCTATCACTAGCCCTCCTCAGCTTAAGAATATCAACATCACTGATAGTATGATGTATATTTATACCTCAGGAACAACTGGCTTGCCTAAACCTGCCATAATTAAACATTCAAGGTAATTAGTTGTTAAGTATAAATTGTAGTTGATTGCAATTTGTTATTTAGTGAAGTCATTCATTTATGTAAATACTGTGTATGCTACATGTATATTCCTATCCATTTAACTACATGTATATTCCTATCCATTTAACTACATGTATATTCCTATCCATTTAACCGCCTGTCTCCTCTTGTGCCTCCATATTTATTAGTTTACCTTCCTCACTGCCCACAAGATGGGTATGGGGTGCATAATAAATGAACTAAACTAAAAAAAAACTTCCTCATTCGTCTTCGAGTTTGTTCAATGTTTCCTACCTGTTTAATATTCTTGTCTAAAAACAATTAGTACTCAACCAGCATATATTATCCACAAATATTACTGGCAATACGGTGCTGATGTTGCTGAAAAAGTGAACTTTCAGGCCACACAGCGAAACCAATAACAACCTCATATATGCGCTTTGTAATATAAACTGGAAATCTGAATTAAATAATACACATTATATAAATTCATCAACTGACATCTTCCATGCCAAAACCTTAAGCCCCTACAACACACACTGTCATCTTCTCACCGAACAAGTAACTAGCAAAAGATTAAGCAAACCCTACCTCACAAATGGTATACATAAAACAATTTACAAAAAACATGAATATGAAAAACACAGGATTGGCCTAGTTACAAAGGAATTAGCAAAAATATACTCATCTACAGTTACCAATATACTACGAAGAGCTAAAATATCATATTTTTTAAACAAATTTAAGGATCCAAATGAAGCATGATAAGCACATGGAAAGCCATCTCAAATATCCTAGGATCCAAACAACGCTCAGGTAATAAACATTAAATTCAACAAAGATGGCAATAAACTGGCAACGGATTTAGAATTAGTAACTGATTTTAATAGCCTCATTTCCACAATTGGCATTAACCTTGATATAAATATCCCAGAGACCCAGAGGTATTTACCTGTATTTACATGAGGGTTATTATCTCTAGTGGCCTCGACGTGGATAGAAACCGACGGATTGTCATAAGTATGACAATCCCCATTAATCCTGATTTTATCCAGTTGGATTTTTACATTTTGTAATTTTTTTGCATTGCAGCAATGTTTTAGCATTTAAAGCTTTGACGGGTAGGCCGTTCCATGGGTTTATAACACTATGGGTGAAAAGCATCTGCTGTTTTCTGTCCCACATTGGTCCTTGTTGAGCTTGAAACCGTTGCTCCTTATTTTTTATCAATTTGACTATTTATGGAAGTGGTCTGGATCAATATCACGCAAATTGTTCAGCCTTAAAAGTTTCGACGAGGTCAGCCCTGTCATGTTTAGTTTTCAATGCCAATTAGCCCTGTGTGTCTCAACCGTGCTGCTATGAGAATTGACTTAGTTCTATGATAATTTTTGTCACCCGGTGCTGAACTTTCTTCAAAGCAGATGAAGTCGCCATGAGTGGATTCAATAGCCCAAGTGGGGATTTGCCAGAGATTTATACAGTTGAATAACAACCTTTTCCTTGAAGTCAAGGGTTCGTTTGACCATTCCTAGGGTTTGCTTGTTTTTATTTTTACCGCAGCTCCCTCTTGTTGTGCAACTTTCAGTGATTGATGGATTCTGACTCCAAGGTTCTTTTCTTCATCAATCTGCTATAAGATAATGTTGTTAATCTGGTAGTTGTGATACGCATTGTTATGTCCTACATGCAAGGACTTGCATTTTTCGATATTGAAAAACATTTGCAAGTTTTACAACCATTTATGGAGTTCACATTGATTTCTTTGTAATGCCTCAGTATCATTTTAATTTCCTACTTTACAATAAATCTTAACGTCGTCTGCAAATTTGATTATGTACGTTGTAATATTATCATCTATGTTATTTATGTATATGACAAATAGGGTTGGCCCCAAATAGAACCCTTACGGTACCCCACTCACCACATTTCTCCAGTCAGATTCGCTTCCATTTAGGGCGACCCTTCGCTTTCTTTGTTTTAACCATTGTTTTATGCATTCTAGTATTATCCATTTATTCCATGTGCTTTTAATTTCCTTGCAAGTCTTTCATTTGATACCTTATCCAAAACTATAGTGAAGTCCATGAATACTTCATCTACTGGAAGCCCTTTGTCTGGATACCTGGTTACCGTTTCCAAAAATGTGAACAGGTTAGTAAGGCAGGATTTATTTTGAACAAAACCATGTTGCGTTGATTTACTAGATTGTTCACTGTGAGGTGGTGAAGGAGTCTCTCCCTTTGGATTCTCTCCGTGAGCTTGCAAATATGAGATCACCCTGATTGGACGGTAGTTTCCTGCTGAGCTCTCTGCATTCTTTAAAAATAGGGGTGACATTTGCATATTTCCAGTCTAAGGGAACTATCCCTTGGTCCAGAGATTGTCTGAAAAGAAGTTTCAGTGGTAGACAGCGTTCATCTGCCAGTTCCTTTACAACTTTGCATTGAATTACATCCACACCTGGGGCTTTTAAATCTTTTAGATTGTTAGTGCTCTTCCTGATTATATCGCACGTTATGCGAATATCCCTTAATTCGTTCTCTTCATCTGCTTCAAACATTTATTTGGGTATTGTAATGTTTGATCTCTCTCTATTATATTGTATCCAGTGTGAGCACTGGATGTAAAGTATGCATTTAATGTTGGCTGCTCATTTATCGCCGTTATAATTTGGTTGGTTCTTCCTAAATGGAGGCAATGAACATCAAACATAAATAAATATATTTTTGATATTCCCAGGTCAGATAATCTATGCAAACATGCCGTGCTAAAGGCATATTTGGACCTAATAAAAGGACCCAATAGATGGAACGCCCTTCATAATGAAGTAAAAAAATGAACTATAATTTATTCAAAAGTACCTAAGTTTATCACCCTAGTATCCCACCTTTTGCTACTAACTCACCCAGTATTTTACTATCTAGAAATGCAACCACGTCAATATCATTTCTTTTTTCACATCTTTGTATTGACAAAGACAAAGTAATTACGTGAAATCAGTTTTTGCTATTATGTGCATGTCATTAATTTTATTTTTTTTGTATTTCAAGATGAACTATTTCACCTTTTAGTTTTAAATTCATTGTAAATTCTATGATTAGCTTTAGAACTTGTCTGAAACACTATGCGTGTGGTGGCGATGAGTCACAATAACGTGGCTGAAGTAGTTTGACCAGACCACACACCAGAAGGTGAAGGGACGACGACGTTTCGGTCCGTCCTGGACCATTCTCAAGTCGATTGAGAATGGTCCAGGACGGACCGAAACGTCGTCGTCCCTTCACCTACTAGGGACGGGAGACATCTCCCGTCCACGAGGCTAACCATAGCCCGTGCTTCTTGCCCCGCTCCTGTGCCAGGTAAGTTACGGGCTCACCATAGCCCGTGCTATTTGGAACTTGTTCCGAGTAGCTTAATCTATAACAACAACTTCACCTTCTAGTGTGTGGTCTGGTCAAACACTATGCGTGCTGGTGGCTTTGCATTCACCAACATATGAACTTTCATAACCATTGTACTTTCTTATAGTTAAATAAATAAATAAATAAATAAATAAATAAATAAATAAATAAATAAATAAAGGAATGTAAAATATTCAGCATGCCGAGGGGTCGTACACTAGATCACTATGTTGAAGAATATACATTTATAGATAAATACAAAAGTTAGGAAATTTGTAATGTTAATCCTCATCAAATTACATGGATGCATGGAGGTTCGAAAACTTTGCACCAAGGATTTAATATTAAACTTACTTTAATGTAATACATAAATGAGATGTAATGCAAATATTTTCATGTAATAATTCTATACGGTAGTATTTAGTTATAAATGGCCAACTTATTTTAATGCAATAATTATGTTAAGAGAGCAGGATGTATGCTGTGTGTTTGATTATTTACGAGCTCCTCGAGGGACTTGTTAAAGAAGAGGGTAGTAATAATCAGCCACTCCGTGCCACTGAAGTGTAATTATATTGTATCACTAAACCTTCCTGAACTTGAAACTCTGATCAGTGTAAGATTGTATTGGATAAAATCAATTTATCCAGTTCAGTCCATCTTCTAAAAATTATAGTACTTATAGCTATTACCTTTTATATTATCATACCTATATATGATTTGGCAAAAGTTTACGTTTTGTATTATTCATTTTTTAGAGGAATTTTATAGAAAGAAAGCAACAAACAAAACCTAAATTTTCCTAGGCCTAGAATAGTACAATCACGTACTAAATTAGGCCCACGATTTCGTATAGTTGGACGGGCTCGGTTACGTTGATGGTTAAGCTATTGCATATTTTATCATGGCGTTTAATATTTCAGTAGTACAAAACGTGGTCTTTTCGGGTACAACAGTCAATATTGTTTGCATTCCCTCCATAGTAGCAATAATTACTGCAAAATTTGGAGTAAGTTCAATCATTAATCCCACCATTTTGCTCCCGTATGATCTAAGTGAGGAAATACCTCTGTCCATTTACCCATCTCCTTACCTGACTTCCACGTTATCAACTAAATTCTAAGTGCCCCTTAAATAGTTTGATGTCTATATTTAAACTGTAGCTTGTTCAGTAATTATGTTTTTTTTTATTATTTTAACCTGATTCTCGTCTAGTTATATTTTTCCACCTCAGGTTTCTCAACTTCACCTGCGGCGCATATTATTTAGCCAGTTTCAGCCCAAGAGACGTGATATACAACCCGCTCCCCCTATACCACTCTTCAGGCGGGATAATGGGGACTGGCCAGGCCTTGTTGTTCGGCTGCTCTGTTGTACTCAAAAGGAAATTTTCAGCATCAGAATACTGGACAGATGTCATCAAGTATCGTGCAACAGTATGTTCCATACAAAGTTTGGTTTATATATACTGCATAGACATTTAATGACTGAATCTACTTTGAATGTTTATATGTGATTTTGTAATTATGAGATATAAATCCAAGACCTTAGTAGTACTAATTATAAACATTAGACAAAGCTTCTATAAAGCATTGAATTCAGATGAAATGATCCTATCTGCGAAGTCTTTTATTATTGTGTCTGTATATTATGGAGACTCATTTAAAACAACTAATCTAAAATACATATATATTTGTCAGAATTGTAATGAGTTGTAGATATACTCCTTCAGAGCCACTTTAAAATTTTAAAGTGAACATACGGAAAATAAATACCTGTACTGAATTAGACCTACAATAAATTTGGCTTTGCTTTATGTTGCGTTTATTCCTTAGGCTTATTTAAATGACATACGTCATTTGTTATATATAATCACACTGCGGCTTATGTCAATTGACGATAGCTCTTAAGGAAAAAAATATAAAAGTCTGCTTATAAATCACTAAAATTTCTACGAATTTGCATATCTCTGACATATCACTTAATATGGCATATCACTTAATAAGCGTTGTTATAAAGCGTTATTATACATCAAAGTTGTTATGTTTAAGAATTTTGGTGCTTCGCAAACACTTTTAAGGCAAGTATTTTTAAAACAGAACTTTTAAGAAAATGAATTTAAATGAGTCAACAACAATCATGTATTATTGTTGTCTACACAAACAGTGTTTAAATGATTGTTGAACCTTTTAGCTTCAGTAATCTTAAGGTAATTGAAATTCAACATTGGTTGAATTCCTCTCCTTTGGTTGAGACTTCTCTCTGGTAGTCATAAAACAAAGCTTTCCTGGGTACATAGTCGTATAGGTATTACTCCGATTGAACTAACAAATTCTGTCGGTAAAATGGCCATTGATGCGTTTACCATCACCCGAAAACGTACTTTATATTGCTCTTTATACATAGTAAACAATAATGCTTTTCGAAAACATTGGAAAAATAGGTGGCTAGTGTTACACAACTTCAGTCCATCATAAAAGTTCAGCCTTGTTTGAGTCATACTCACCCACACTCAGCGTGTACAAGTGCCAGGGGGTACTTAGGCTAGGCTGCATACATTTATGGAATGAGGTTGATGTTAGCCTTTATCTGAGTGTTTAGGTGTTATTTTAGTCAATCATGATGATGCTCTAGTGCAATCATATCTGTCAACAACGCTTTAAAGATCACGTGACAAGGTATAGCCAATGGGAGGAGAACAATGGGATCATGTGTCATCGAGGTCATTCATGATTGTGGCTCAGAATGTCACTTGGGATTTCTGACGTATGGAGTGTGGGTGCTCGTCTTTGGTGCTCTGTGTTCATCAGAGTCTTCGTCTGTTTGAGGCCCCATAAGCAGGCCAAAGTCAAAGATTTATTCAGAGGTGAGCTCTAGTGAAGAAGTAGATACCAGAGGACCCACTCTAATGGAGACCTTCACGACAGTCAGAAGACTTTTGTGCAAGACTGATAGACAATTGAACGACGGTGAAAGCTTTATTTTAATATTCTTAGGGAAACATCTCAGTTACCCATGGTAGCAACATTCTGTGGGGAATATAATTCATATAACTCTCACAAAATTAATTTTTTGTTAATGAACCCAGATTACAATACCACCTGTTTTTTCCACTTCATATTACCTGTTCAATAAATAAAGTTTCTCATTGTTTCAGTTGTGCCTTTTTTATTTTTTATTTCGTATTAATTCCTATAAATTACATCAAATTGAGCACCCTGAATGCATTGTAATGGAAAATTAAATGGTGTATTCTGTTTATAATGATCAGATTGGACTGTACATTGGAGAGGTCGGGCGTTACCTGCTCAACACACCTAGCAAGCCGGAGGATACTGGGCACAAGGTAAGGTGTGCGCTTGGCTTGGATTTACCTGGGTAAAGTTGCCACATTTGGATATGTGTGTAAATCACGAAAATAAACACGTGATTAAAAATGTGACAATGTCAGACCACGGAGGAAAATTGAAACAGGAATTTCCTTAAGTACTTTCGTATATTAATACATCTTCAGAAGGAGAACAGAACTTCTGTTTCAATTTTCCTCCGTGGTCTGACACTGTCACATTTGGATATATGATACCTGGTTGATGGGGTTCTGGGAGTTCTTCTACTCCCCAAGCCCGGCCCGGGGCCAGTCTTGACTTGTGAGAGTTTGGTCCACCAGATATATATGTCGACATATTATGCAAGAATTACTACAATACACCTGTGTTGTATAACTGAAGTCTCGTCAGCAGTGTAGTTTTGTAAAGTCTTAAGTTTGTGTAATGTTCTCGAATATTGCAGCCTTCGTTTCTCAATATCGATTCTCCGGACTTGTTTATGTAATTATAATTCATTTTAATACAAATGCAATATTCATCCTTAATTTATATTACCATAATTGAAATATGCTGCTTTCTAATCTGTGACCTTTTATTTAATTTTTCAGTCTTCTATAATTGGCTTTCTTCAATTATTTTCCACACTTTTATAATTTTTAATAAACTGTTTGTAGGTGCTTTATGTGTCTGTTCTTGTCTTATGTGTAGACATGTGCTGCATACTCTCTCTTTAACGCCTCTTTATATACAGCCCATCCTCCTGTTGTGGTAGTACTTATAGTAACGGTGACGACTATAGTGTATATACCCACCTACAACGAAATTACAAAGTAAAAATCGGTACTATTGAGTTGGACAACCCGGAAACGGGTTGTCCAACTCAATAGAACTTAATTTTCTACTTAAGCATACTCTTGCTTAAGTTCTCTTTACTTAAGGCAGACATATGCAGCATACTCTCGCTTAAGTTCTCTTTACTTAAGGCAGACATATGCAGCATACTCTCACTTAAGTCCTCTTCACATATGCAGTATACTCTCGCTTAAGTCCTCTTTACTTAAGGCAGACATATGCAGCATACTCTCGCTTAAGTTCTCTTTACTTAAGGCAGACATATGCAGCATACTCTCACTTAAGTCCTCTTCACATATGCAGTATACTCTCGCTTAAGTCCTCTTTACTTAAGGCAGACATATGCAGCATACTCTCGCTGAAGCAGCTTCTGCCTCTCATTAAATCTGTTTTACATATGTGGCATTATTAAACTTTAATTTTATCTAATATTCATTAGTCTGGATTATAACATGACTTGCGTTGTGTACATGTCAAACCAACGTTGATGTCTCGCGCACCAACACTACACGTGATCATTTAGAATGTTAGAATGTGCAGCATCTTTAAGTTGATGTGTAGAGTATGTTTGAGATGGTGTGTAAAGTATGTATGTGGTGGTGTGTAAAGTATGTTTGTGGTGTGTGTAAAGTATGTTTGTGGTGGTGTGTAAAGTATGTTTTGAGGTGGTGTGCAAAGTATGTTTGAGGTGGTATCCAGTACCTATTGTACTTCATGTTTGGATAAACATTCTCCATTCTCTTTGTTTAACCAAGATGTATATTAGTTCAAAGAAAATCAGATGTTATTTATTATAAGCCATATCTTTAGATTTACTTGAATATCTTTCATTTGTGTTTTCTCTACACTCATTACTCAGATTCGTTTAATGTTTGGCAATGGTCTACGCCAAAGCATATGGAAGGATTTCATGAAGCGATTTCATATACCCAAGATCTGCGAATTTTACGGCTCCACTGAAGGCAATGTTAATACAGGTAAGTCATATATTTTATAATATTAAAGATATTGATCATTTATGTGCTGAATTGATCAAGACTGAGGTTAGTTGTAATAATGTTCATTTTTTAAATATATATACTTCTTGCAGAAATAGTTAGGTGCACTGAGATTTCTTCATACTTTGGGAGTGGTTTTTGCACCTTATCTATGAGACGGGATAGACTAGAAGACACTAGGAGACTCGAACCGCCGACCCCATTGTGTGAGGGGGAAGCTCTTCCACTGAGCTATTGGTAGACCCAATAGGAAAGATCTCAAAGGCTGGAAACCCCTGCCCAACTGAGATTTTATACTTTCCCCGCCTCCCTCTAAAGCACTTAGGAAATTAGTGATCCACGCCCATGTCTTATAAATTGTGACAATATACTCACCTTGAACTTGGAAGAGTTCAAGGTGAGGCCTAGATTTGCTCTTTGTTCCAGAAATATTCTTATGTCTTCCAGGAGGGAGTCTGGGTAACCAGCTTCTTGAACCATCTTTCAAGAAGAAAATGTTCAGCTCAGTGTACAGGTTTTCGGCGACTTCTATAATGACTAGGCAGAGAGAAAATAATAAATAATGGAAAATAATAATAAAATGGAAAGTTAACATTTACATTTTTTTCAACAGTGAACACGAATGGTAAGACCGGATCTGTTGGCTTTATTCCACTCTTTTTGCAATCCACGTTTCACATGGCTCTCCTCAAGATTGATGACGAAACACAAGAAGTTGTCAGGACTTCCAATGGACTGTGCATCCGCTGTAAACCTGGTATGATGCATATAGTTTGTGTAAATATTACGATTTTGTTTTTGTAACTGGTTGCTTTGTTAGACTGTTAAGGAAAATTTGTTTTCATTATTAAAGATATTGTAAAAGAAATATTTGAAAAATATGTTTTTATTTATTTTTAGTATATTTATTGTTATAATATGAAATAATATATATCTGCATTCTCACTGAGAGAATCCCAAAGGAGGGAATCATTCAACATCTCAATGTGCACAATATAGTAAAATCAACTCAACATAGTTTTGTTCAAAATAAATCCTGCCTTACTAACCTGTTCACATTTTTGGAAACGGTAACCAGGTATCCAGACAAAGGGCTTCCAGTAGATGAAGTATTTATGGACTTGACTAAAGTATTGGATAAGGTATCAAATGAAAGACTGGCAATGAAAGTACGAGCACACGGAATAAATGGTAGAATACTAGAATGTATAAAACAATGGTTAAAACAAAGAAAGCAAAGAGTCGCCCTAAATGGAAATGAATCTGACTGGTGAAATGTGGTGAGTGGGGTACCGTAAGGTTCTATTTTGGGTCCAACTCTATTTGTCATATACATCAATGACATAGGTGAGAATATTACAAATCACATCATCAAATTTGCAAATGACACTGATATTTATGGTAAAGTAGGAAGTGACAATGATATTGAGGCCTTACAAAGATATCTACATTAACTCCACAAGTATTCGGAAGACTGCCAAATGCTTTTCAATATCGAAAAATGCAAGTCCTCACATGAGGGGCATAACAGTGCACATCACAACTACCAGATCAACAATATTACAGTTCAGCAGATTGATAAAGATAAGGATCTTGGAGTCAGAATCCATCAATCTTTGAAATTTGCACAAGTGGGAACTGCAGTAAAAAAGAAAGGCATCCTAATCCTAGGAATAGTCAGATGTAACTTTGATTTCAAAGAAAAGAAGGTAGTTGTTCAACAGAATAAATCTGTAGTGCGCATCACCTGGATTATTGTTTCCAAGCAAGGAGATCTCGTCTTCAGAAAGACATATCTGATTTGGAGAAAATTCAACACCAGACGTCAAAATTATTCCAGAACTAAGTCAACTCCCATACCAGGAACGGTTGAGGGCCTCAGGGGTAACAACGCTGCAAACCAGACATGGCAGGGTTGATCTCATCGAAACTTTTAAAATTATGAACAATTTGGAGGATATTAATCCAGACCACTTCTTCAAAAGGTCAGATATAACACGAACAAAGACAATGCCTTTAAGCACAACAAGCCTCAATGCAGAACATAAAAACAGGAGATGGGTTTTCATCCATTGGGTTATAAACCCTTGGAACCGCCTACCCGCCATTTTTGTGTGTTTTACATTCCTAGTTGCAGTTGGTAAATTACAGCCTACCAAGGTAAGTGGTAGGTTGTAATTTCCCAGCAGTCTTTTAATTCTTTTGAAACGGTATCTATATTTTGTTAAGAGACGTGATCATTTCATGAACAAGTTAGTTATTAGAACTGAGTTGTGATTTATCTGTTGCTCAGGTGAGTGCGGTGTATTGATTGGAAGGATAAAAATGAATCATCCAATCCAAGGTTTCGAAGGATATGTAGATGAAGAGGCAACACAAAAAAGTATCATCAGGAATGTCTTCAAAGTAGGGGACTCTGCCTTCCTTTCAGGTAAAATTACTTTAAATATACAGTACTTTATAATTGATTTTGAATACAATATAATTTCAAATACTGAATGTCTCGTCATAATTTTTAATTGCATTAACGTATTTTTAAATTATATAACTGCATAGTAGATGAACGTGACAGGAATGACAAATGCAGTAAATCAGTTTTACTAGCTATTCATGTCCGTGCCACCTCTTGGGTGGCTTAATTTTCATCAATCAGTAAATAAGTTGACATGACCTGGCAGACACAAATTGTGTCAGTTATGATGGGGGTGAATGGGGCTGAACACCTAAGTGTAGAAATGGAAATGGAATGTCAGATTTAGTTCCGGGAATCATTCATAATCGCTTTCGTAGTACAGTACTTTTTAATTAAGGGCACCATGCCGTAATTCAGTATGAAAATGTGAAGAGCTCATTCACATTAACTTACTGTTTTAAGAAACCACGCTGAAAATCTGATATAAATAGTTTATTTAATAAAAACAAATAATATACCTGTGTAATCTAAAGTTAGCCTACTATATCCACCATAATCTTGCAACATTTCCTTGTAATACATGCGATGTCTTGAATGGAATAATATACCCATGTTTAAACATTCACGACGTACTCTGCATCAGGCTTGTAACCAGAGTATAAAGTGCTTGAAATGTAAAACACGTTTAACATTTGCTAGAAAGATAATCTATCAAATATCCGGTAACGTAATGAGTGTTGTTTCCGGTTAAGAAAAAGAAGATATCTTTTCTTAGTATATACATGGGTTATTAGAGTCAGACTGTAAATCAACATAGTGACATATGAATCAAGGAAACAACCATGAAACATTCTTTATTGGTAAAATATTCTGACTGCAATACGTTAATATTCACAAATTACAGTAGCATTATCCTTCAACACACCCGTCACATGACTACTGTCAGAAGCCGTCATGACTTCATTTACATCTGGGACAGCATGCAAGTGACATTTACAGCAAATGTTGCTTGTTACCCTGCAAATGTTTATAAAAGTCGACAATAATGTTTACGCAAGTAAATATAAGAATTGTACTACTTAACAAGTATACGACAAACGGAATTTATTGACAAAGTCAACCTCCAGCTCATATGCTGGAGCTTGACCTCTAGTTCTCTCTCAAAAGAGAGAGTGTGAAAGAGCAAGTGAGAGACAGCGAGAGCAAGTGAGAGAGAGAGAGCGAGTGAGAGAAAGAGAGAGAGAGAGAGAGATAGAGATAGAAATATTAGCTGCTACAGCCTTCGTATGACTTACCTAAATAAGAAATAGCGCTGTCGCCACTCTGAGTTTACCAACTAAACTAACCTAACAGGGGACCGGGGAGAGAGAGAGAGAGAATTAGGTAGCTAAATAAGTAAGACTGTAAGTTAGTTAGTTTAGTTTAGTTCATTTATTATGCACCCCATGCCCATCTTGTGGGCGGTAGTGGAAAGGGTTACAGAGGCACATAATGGGCTCAGGGACTGAACCCCACAATTCGTTTAGCTAAGCAAGTTACTTGATGAGCTAGTTACAAAATTCAGTATAAGTCGTCACATCAACAATGGGTTCGAGATCGACCACAAGTACAGTTTCTAAATTAAGCAACTGACATATGTGGAGAGCTAGTGTCACAATTGATATGTTTATCCTGCACCTCCCCCCTCCCCATCCAGTGGGCAGCGGTGGATAGGTTACAATCACCCAGTTACTACCTACAGTTAGCAAACTGGGGATATTAGGCTAAAATTTCTGGTAGCAGATCATTTTGAATGAAATATTTACACATCGTTGGAACATTAACATTGGTTATAGAATTGTCTCTAAATTCACGTATCTTTTCGCACTCCATCACAGAGTGACGGAGGGTGTGCGAATAATTTTGTTGACACAGTTTACATTTGGTCAGGTCTACATCGGCAGATAATGAGAATTCCCAGAGATACTTGTAACCGAGTCTAAGCCGAGCAATAGTAACATCTAGAAATCTGCTGATTTTATTGGATGAACCATAGATGTGTGGCTCCTCTTGCATGATAGTATGATGATAAATGGAATTACTGGTGTCAATTTCACTTTGCTTCAGATCTACAAGATCTTGTTGAAGTTCCCGGTGTACTGCTGCTCTCAGATTGCTCATTGACAATCCAAGGTTACACTCAGCGGCTCCTTTAAAGGCAGATTCTTTGGCTAACTTATCAGCTCTATCATGCATTCGGAGGCCAACATGAGATGGAGACCATATGAAATGGACTCGTAATCGATACAATAATATACTATTAAAAGGGGGGGGGGTTAACGCAAGTTTTTATAATCATTAAAGGCCATTACATTCTTGACCCAAAAAAAACTTTAAAGAAGCAAAATACGTTTTCTTTAATCGAATTGTAAACATATGAATTATTAAATGCTGTAATGCAATGTAATACTGCATATACATTTACATGTAGAATTAACAAGTACTTCTCTTTAAATCTCCGCCTTACTTTGTAGCACCATAGGTTTGCCATAAACAGACAGCCGAGTTTGCATCTAATGGTTTCTTGCTGTTTGAATTACTTTGTAATCGACAATCGACTTGACAATGGTCCAGGACGGACCGAAACGTCGTCGTCTCTTCAAATTCTAGTGTGTGGTTTGGTCAATACTTTGTAATCCTTTGTAATGTTTTGTTGACAAAGATAGGAACTAGCATTTGGAAATTGGCACTTCGACTCTACTTCCTTCACCATAATGTTGATATGTATTAAATGCTAACTTATCTGATGTCTAAGAATATTGTGTTTCTTTTAGGTGATCTCCTGAAGATGGACATGCGGGGATATTTGTACTTTGTTGACAGACTAGGAGAAAATTTTCGCTGGAAGGGTGAAAATATTTCCGCTCTGGAAATTGAGGATGTTGTCTCGAAATTCGCGGGTCACACTGATGTTGCGGTATATGGAGTTGAGGTGAGTTGAGTGACATTTTACTATACTGTATTTGTGTCCACTGAGAAATGTTTATTTCTTTCCATCTACCTACTCATCATTCTATATGTATATCTATCCATCTGTCTATCTATACACTATCCATGCTTCTACTTATCTATCTATCTATCTATCTATCTATCTATCTATCTATCTATCTATCTATCTATCTATCTATCTATCTATCTATCTATCTATTCATCTATCTGTTCATCTGTCCATCCATCTACCCATCCACCTATATATCTATCCATCCACCTATCCTTCTATCCATCCACCTATCCATCTATCCATCCACTTATCCACCTATCCATCTATCCATCCACTTATCCACCTATCCATCTATCCATCCACTTATCCATCTATCCATCCGTTTATCCACCTATCTATCTACTGTCTGTCTCTGTCTTTATCTATGTCGGTATCTCTCTGTATCGTTGTCTCTGCCTCTTTCTTTCTCTGTTTGTCTGTCTCTGCTTTTTGTCTCTGTCTTTGTCTGTCTCGGTATCTGTCTCTTATTAAAAACTATAACTGTCTAATATGTGGGTGGTCGCTAGTGAGAGGAGCTTATTGGAATGAAATACTAGAAAAAAATAGTTACTCCTTTACTCTGATAGAGGGCCGTGCTTGAGAAACCTTTGAAGCTGTGAAAGTATCGTCTGTTTAATGCGAATATCGGCAAGTTATTTATTTTATGTATTTATTGATGCATATACAAGAAAATACATCTGGTTGTGAGAGTGCATAACATTGGTGTTCTTACATTCTTGCAAAGCCACTAACACGCATAGCGTTTCAAGCAGGTTCTTATAAATAAATAAATAAATATGTTTATTCAGGTAAGGTACATACATACAAGTGATGTTACATTAATGGATTGATATATAGATAGAGCTAGTACATACAATGCCTAAAGCCACTATTACGCAATGCGTTTCGGGCAATCTAACAGATAACAGATAATCTAACAGATAAAAGTAAGTATATTAAAAGATACAGTGTAGTAGAATTTTTTTCAGGTTCTGACAATCCGAGCCATTGCCAGACAGAAAACATGACATATAAAGTGAAAGTACGACTCCTCGGAGTCTACAAGCGCTCTGAGCGCGAAATTGCAGCAGCCATTAACAAGGCAACATCAGTGGGACCATTTGACGTCCATGTGCATGGTAACGAGGCCACGGTAATCGTGGCAACTAAAGCGGATTGATTGATTGTTGTCGCCGAAGGCAGCTAGTTTATTGTGCACCCCATACTCATCCTGTGAGCGGTAGCGCAAAAGCATTACAGAGGGCACAAAAGGTCTTTATCAGACCTCATCTTAGATTATTACATAAACAATTTCAACTAAAGCGGACCTTCAGAAGATCCTGGATCCGGAACGCCGGGTCCCACTACTGGAGGCGAACCTCTCACCAATTCCTCCCAAACAAATCACTGCCAGGAAAACTACACTTGTGAACAGGCTGAACCGCTGGTTAGCGGGTGAGACACCCGACACCATAGTGCGGTAAGTGAACGGAGAAAACCCTACTCTGAAAGCGACGACAGCTCTACACATCAAGACTAACGATGCCACTCGACCCACGATGAAGATGAACTTAGAAACAGCAGAACAGGCCCAGAAAGCAGTGAAGAACTGTTTCTAGTGCTTTGGAATCACCTCCTCCCCAAACCACCTCGCCATGGAGAAGGTCTACAACGTGAGTCAGTGCTACAAGTGCTTCAGCTATGAGCACTTCTCCAACAAGTGTCCAGAATAAACGGCTAAGTGCAGCTCATGCTCCGGTACTTACAACTACAGGGACTGTACCGCCAACTCCAAGAAATGCGCGAACTGTGGAGAACAGCACGCCACCAGCTCCTACCTCTGCACAAAAAGGAAGGAGGAACTGAAGAAGATTAAGGAGAAGCCCCACCACGCCCTTGACCATCCAGAGGCAAGTCGCCGCGCTCTTAGACCTTGGATCTGACCAGTTCCCGAGCCTCCCTTCTATAAGCCAGATGCAGACTACGACCGTACCAGTCCTACCAAACAGTGGCTCCTCCCAACAGATCACCCGGCCTCCACACTGGGAACCTAATGACCA
This sequence comes from Procambarus clarkii, assembly GCF_040958095.1. Classification (NCBI taxonomy): domain Eukaryota; kingdom Metazoa; phylum Arthropoda; class Malacostraca; order Decapoda; family Cambaridae; genus Procambarus; species Procambarus clarkii. The sequence goes on from NC_091174.1 coordinate 12,825,705, forward strand.
ACCAGCACCCTCACGGTCCCTTGCATCACGTGCAGGCAATAATCCTGGTCTTATTCGACTAGTGGAGAGGCTTGCCGGACCAGACAATCAACGATTCGTCAAGAAACTCAACGAGCTGCTCCTAGCCAACGGCCTGGACCCAATCATCGCCCCGGACGCAAGTCTCACTGCATCCACTACCACTCCGCAGGCTACCACCAGGACGACCACGAGGTCGATCTCAACACAGACTCCAGAACCACCCAAGAACCAGGCGGCACAGACAGAGGTATTTTCCTCTCCTCTCCCAACACTCCCACCATCACCATCTCAGCAGCCGCACTAGCAGACATGAAGTCTAGAAATACGAACAGCACCACCAACGCTCCTGAAATAGCTTATACAACTAATCCACGACACCTGATCCTACCTCAGGCTGCGAGACGAAAGACAAAACAACCAAATACGGATGTTACGGACTCCTCAAACGAGGAAATCTTAGTAGGAGCTCCACCGCCGCAGCACAAATACGACACCTACTCGGTACAGGACCTCGTGGAGGCCACCTCACCAAACTCCAACGATAGCACGGCTCAGCCAAAGTCTCAGCCAAAGAAAAAACGGAAGACCTAGAGTGCTACACTAACCCACCAGTTCCATAACTGTTACAGCCAGCCCTCTGAGGCTGAAATCCACCATGAACTCCCCCCCCCCATCCATTCCCAGATCTCTAGTATCAGCTATTGACACAGATAATGACTCCAAAGAGCCTCCACTTAGCCTGTGCTCCTTGGAACATTTTGTTCTAGGTAGCTGAATCTAAAACAACAATAGCAGATGTTGACCAGACCACACACTAGAAGGTGAAGGGACGACGACGTTTCGGTCCGTCTTCTGCCATTCTCAAGTCGATAGTGATGAGGGAAGGAGATGAAGCAGAATAGAGAGAGATAACAATAGCAGAATTTGAGTACAACATAATAACTATAATGTAATTGATAGTATTGATTATACTGGTGAAGTTGTATGTCTTTAGTGCTAATATTGGGGGAGTGGGTAGCACCAGATAGAGTGTGCGTTAGAAGCACAAACTCAAACAAATTACGTACTTTTTGGTTTTACTATTGAATAAGGCATAGTTTGGACAATTTTTTTTACTTCACTAGGGAGTGAGTTTCATAGACTGGGTCATTGTATTTGCATGGAGTGTTTACACAGATTTATTTTGACTCTGGGGATATCAAAGATATATTTATTTCTGGTGTGGTGCTCATGGGTTCTATTACATCTATCAAGGAAGAGTTTCAGATCAGGATTAGCACTTAGGATCAGGGTTTTGTACATAGCCTGTACAAAACTATTTATGTAAATAGCACAAGAGAATGTGTGGCGTGAGTGTGTGTTTAGCATGTTTAGGGATTTAAACAGAGGAGCTATATGTTATCTGAAGACAGAGTTTGTTATATCTTGAGATGATTTCGGGGCTTTAGTGTCCCCGCGGCCCGGTCCTCGACCAGGCCTCCACCCCCAGGAAGCTGCCCGTGACAGCTGACTAACACTCAGGTACCTATTTTACTGCTAGGTAACAGGGGCATAGGGTGAAAGAAACTCTGCCCATTGTTTCTCGCCGGCGCCTGGGATCGAACCCAGGACCACAGGATCACAAGTCCAGCGTGCTGTCCGCTCGGCCGACCGGCTCCCTATAGGTCTGATAGCAGATTTTTGCTGAGTGATGATGGGCTTGGCGTAATTTGCAGTGGTTGAACCCCACGTACAGATACCGTATGTAAGAAAGAGATAAATTAGCGAGTAGTACATTGAAATAAGAGCAGAGTGGGGAAGATAATATCTGATTTTAGAGAATATACCGACAGTTTTTGATACTTTTTTGGCTGTGTTGTATTTGGGTGCTGAAGTTGAGTCTTGTCTATGTATAGGCCAGGGAACTTTCCATCATTTTTAATGCTGATGTTAACAGTGTCTATCTTAAGGTGAATTTGGTTTGATGATTTACTTCCAGGTAAAATGTAGAAGGTCTTTTGTATGTTTAGTGTGAGTTTGTTGGTTGACATCCATGAGTGAACTTTTTAAATTCATTATTTACAATATTATTTAGTGTGTGTTGGTTGGGATCTGAATAGATGAAGGTAGTATCGCAGCAAATAATAATAGGCTTAAGAATGTTAGAGACATCTGGCAAATCATTCATGTATATAAGAAATAGGAGAGTTTCATAAATGCTGCCCTGTGGCACTCCTACGGGCACCAATATGATTTATTGGTACATTGATTGTACATATTGATTGGTACATATTGGTATCTGTGTATTCTATCCTCTAAATTATACCTAAATTATACCTAATTATACCTATCTATACCTCTAAATTACTGAATACTATAGAATGATTCATTATATGTTGCTATGAGACAAAGGGCGCCAGCCATTTTGTGACCCAGACTGCTAATTCCCAGGGGGATGCGCCTTGTGCTCCAGTCAGGTCACTACCACGTTACTCCAATCTTCCCAAACTCCCATGTCTGAGAGAACAATACTGGATAATTCTTGCGGTTTGTTACATCTGTCTTTAAGATATGATCTAATATAGTTCAGAGCAAGGCTTCGAATTCCATAATGATGGACGTCTAAGTTTTTATTTATTTATTTATTTATATATACAAGAGTTCTTACATTCTTGTACAGCCATTAGCACGCATAACGTTTCGGGCAAGTCCTTAATTCTAATTTTCACACACACGCCCATCCCCAGGAAGCAGGCCGTAGCAGCTGTCTAACTCCCAGGTGCCTATTTACTGCTAAGTGAACAGGGGAATCAGGGTGAAAGAAACTGCCCATTTGTTTCCACCTCCGCCTGGGATAAAATCCGGACCCTTAGGACTACGAACCCTGAACGCTCTCCACAAAGCCATCAGACCCCAAGATTATGAGTTTACACTATCAAATACCGTTCGGGATATTGAAGAGGCCATTTAGGCACTCATTTTTGTCACGGGCTGTGTAGATTATATTAAGCAGACAGACCCCCGTCTCCCCTCAATGTTGTAACTATGTTCAATACACACTATTTTGTCACTAGAAACGTCTTCATACCATATCCATCCCCATCTACCAACACCCTTCCCATCCCCGCCCCCCCCCCCCCCGAATAACTTCTCCAGCTCCTCCTAGCACCCACACACCCTCCCTCGTCTCCTTCAAATAGCCTACGTGCGGTTTTTCATAAATGGCAATACTATACGGAAGTGGTATGGCATGTTGATTAGGACTTCCAGTGACTACTCTTGTAAGATGCTGATGGTTAAGTTGACGTCTCACACTTGCAGTAAGTACTTTAACCTGGCTTGGGTTGACCGAAAAATGCCAAACTTCATTAGTCGCTTTTGTGTATTAGCCATACTAGTTAGTTTAGTTCATTTATTATTATGCACCCCATACCCATCTTGTGGGCGGTAGTGGAAAGGGTTACAGAGGCACATAATGGGCTCAGAGCCATACTAGGTATAAGAACTCACGGTCATTCGAGTGGAAACCTGCATCTTATTGCCCAAACTGGTTTGTTCCATTCACTCCTAAATACTTCCACGTCGAATACCTAGGTTTTCAAGATAGCTGTAAATTTGTGTTTCCTATCGATCCTCTTAAATCAGATGACGTTAGTGAATCGGATCTCTTTAATGATTTATTAGTTTGTCTTTTTGCTCTCTCATCAGCATTTTAAGTATTATATCGAGTTAATGGATTAAAAGATACATTACCTTGCTTTTACCTCACCTGAGTGGTGCTATAGGCATACTAACTTAGCGTCTTCTGATAATTTCTTACTATTCATCTATATAAAAGACAATCATTATTCCTCTATTTATAGATAAGATAGTGATTATACCTCTGTTCAGAGATATGGCAGTGATTATATCTCTATACATAGAATATGGCACTCATTGTGCATTTTTATATAAATAAGCCTAAAAATTTTACTATACTGTACTGTATAGATACAATAATTATATAGGTAAGGCAGTCAGTATTTCTCTATATATCAGCAATTATGTTTACCTCTATATAGAGATACAACAGTCATTCTTCCTGTTGATGTAGGTATAGTACAATTAATATTCCTCTATGTGTAGATATATCTGTTATATAGGTAAGGTAGTCATTATTCCTCTATAGGTTGGGCAGTCATTGTTATTTTATATATGGGTAGGAAATCAGTGTTCCATTATATATAGATATGGCAGTTATTATTGCTCTGTATATACCAGTACACAGCACTATAATTTACATAATAAATTATATGCCGGTATTCTATCAGTCGGTTAAACACTATTGGGTTTGGACAGCAACTTGGTGGGTGTCCACGCGGACAGCCTCGTCCTTAGCTAGGGAGACCTCGCAAGCTAAACAAACTTTGTCCCCGAGAATTGGAAATTAAGCATTGCCAGGAATTGTCCACTAGAATATAAAGGAATTAAGAGGTCCAATAATTTATTATTTTTAGTTACACCTACATCAAAATGCAGGTTAAAGTTTGACTCCTTATTAGCCAAATGTCACTTATGGATCAATTACTTTCAGATCCCTGGAAATGAAGGTCGCTGCGGCATGGCAGCCATCGCGGACCCGGAGGGAACACTTGACTTGGCGGAACTGTATATTTGCATTGAAAGGTCACTAGCACCTTATGCCTGCCCTCTGTTTATCAGGCTGGCTAAACAGCTGGAGAAAACTGGTGAGTGTTTTGGCTCATGTGTAGGATTTTGTATTAACCTTTCAACAACAATTCAACGTATCATATTAATATTTAATGAAGAAGAGATTTTGTATATACATTACCGACCTCCAATAGGTAAGTGTGACTGTGTAATCTTAGAAATAAAATTAGCAAATTCCAGATAACATATAAGATAATGAAGAAAGTAAGACAACAGAAACTTCGCATTAAGAAAGTACAATAAGTCTTAGTGTACTATATTGAGAGCGACTGGAATGGTCGATGTTAGGTTAGGTAAGGGAATAAACGAGATGTATGGAATTTTTTGCGAGAGGTACGAGAAAGGCATCCAAATATTTATACCAAGACAGAGAAGCAAATACAGAAAACAAAATTATCTTAATAGAAATTACGAGATGGTCGAAAAAAAGACAACAAAATGGATCAGTATAAGAAGAGGTTTTAGTGTTCCACATATCCATCCACACAAGGGTTAAGCAAATGCAAGTCACTGATTTTAATACGTATATTCTATATCTGTACAAACCCAAGGGGAAGCAATAGTGCGCCAGATCTCATGTTGTTGTTGATTTAGGGGGCCGCGACAACAGAGGTGCTGTTGTATGTGCCCCGCTGTACCCTTGAAGGGTAAATCGCAAAGCCGGATGGCTATATTAACGTCGCCTGTCGGCGGAAACTAACGCAACATACGGCGAAAAACACACTGATAGGCAGATGTTAGGGGGTTCCAGTAGTCCCTCAGGGAGGCAAGCACCGGACTTGCTGGTATCCGGTGCTATTCCTCTTTATAGGAATTCTCGAAACTTTAAGCGAGAATTTTTCTCGCTTCGCCACACACAGAACGCTGGGTAGTCAAGGCAAAAAACGGTCCCCTTCTAACTCGTTCCCAAGTGAGCAAAAACGTCAAAAATCTTCCAGTGACCGGCTTCTGGCTCGGGCTTTACCCTCCGGCAAAGCCAGAGCCAGTCGCCCGCAACACCCTGAGGCCACACACCAAGACCCACCAACTCCCGGCACCTCTCGGCCAAGCCGGCGCCGGGCACGGTCTCCCACCCAAAGAACTAGTTAGAAAATGCATAAAATCTATCAACTTCACTCTGACCCCTGGCGATAAGTGCGATCGTAAATCCGGACCGTTGAATAGGAATGCCTGACGGCAACATTGAGACCCAAAGGATAAAATCGCGCCACGTGATCCGAAACCCCCAGGCGGAGCAGGTGGCCAGACGTCAAGATTTAGAGCGGAGCGAGTGCGTTACGACTTACGAGGAAGCAAAAGAGGAGAGCAGCATTAGAAAGTCTTCATCTTGGAGTGTCGCAAAGGACAGGAAACTTAAGAAGACTCTGACAAGGCCGCCTACAGCTGGCCTAAAGACCTCCAACTCATTCGCTGCGCTGGAAGACGAGTGCTATAGGGAGACTGCAGTTCACTCGAAAGGCAAAGCAACGGAGGGAGCGCCGGTAAAGGAAGTGGCTAAGCGAATTTTGGTTGTGGGGGATTCCCAGGTGAAGTATTTGGGAATTTGAGGTGAGCTTTTTATGCCAGAGATAGGGGAAGGAACAGGTTGAAGGTTTGCTATCCGGGAGCAGGAATTGTGGATATTGTAAGCAACATGTTTCCAGCCATATTAACAATGGGAATGGGAACAATGGGAACAATCCCATTATTTGTATCAGTGCCGGTGGAAATGATGTAGGACGAATTAGGAGTGAGGCACTGATACAGTGGTTTAAGCCACCCATAGAATTAGTTAGAAGCAAGGGAGGAATCCCGATCATATGTAGCATTCTTCCAAGAAAGGGAGTTGGAAATGAATGGTTGTCGAGGGCACTTGGTGTCAATTGCCAACTGGACAAATATTATATATGTAATATCATTCAATGATGCCTAGGAACACTTCTATAGAAGGAATGATATGTATGCTTGCGATGGGGTGCATTTATCTAGGGCTGAGGTTGTTGCTGTTGCTAACTCATTGAAATTTGTGGTTGGAGAGGGTGTGTTTGGGTTTAAACTGTTAGTAGATAGTGGTATGGGAATTTATGTGAGGAAAAGAGGCAATGAAGGGATGTGCTGATGGGGGAAAATAATTAGCAAAAGGAATTGGCTTATAACTGTAATAAAGTTAATCCCGCAAATTAGAAACCTGTCGTATGAAGAAAGAGTGACGAAGCTTAATTTACATTCTCTAGATAGGTGAAGAATTAGGGGTGACATGATAGAGGTGTATAAGTGGATAAATGGTCATAACAAAAGGGAGAACATGTCATAACACGAAGCAATGGGTATAAATTGGATTAGTTTAGATTTAGGGAAGATCTGGTTAAATGCTGGTTCGGTAACAGCGTTGTTGATTTGTAGAACCAGTTACCACATAACATAATAGAAGTAGCTAGGATCCCATGATTGTTTCAAGCGTAGGTTATACACACACACACACACATATATATATATATATATATATATATATATATATGTGTCGTACCTAGTAGCCAGAACGCACTTCTCGGCCTACTATGCAAAGCCCGATTTGCCTAATAAGCCAAGTTGTCAAGAATTAATGTTTTTTCGACTACCTAACCTACCTAACCTAACTTTTTCGGCTACCTAACCTAACCTATAAAGATAGGTTAGGTAGGGTTGGTTAGGTTCGGTCATATATCTACGTTAATTTTAACTCTAATAAAAAAAATTGACCTCATACATAATGAAATTGGTAGCTTTATCATTTCATAAGAAAAAAATTAGAGAAAATGTATTAATTCAGGAAAACTTGGCTTATTAGGCAAATCGGGCCTTGCATAGTAGGCTGAGAAGTGCATTCTGGCTACTAGGTACGACATATATATATATATATATGAATGAGATTGGGTGGATATAAATAGGAGCTGCCTCGTCTGGGACAGTAGGCCTTCTGCAGTTACCTTCATTCTTATGTTGTTATTATTTCAGATACCTTCAGAGTAAAGAAGACAGTTCTTCAGAAAGAAGGTTATAATCCCAATACCATCAGTGATCAGCTGTACTTCAAGGACTCTAGTAGTAAAGCTTTTGTTCCTCTTACAACTAGTCTTTACAATAAAATTATAAATGGAAAGATTAAGTTGTAGTGTGTAAAGAAAACGGAGATAGTGTTCTAATATTTAAGATATATTAACTTAAACCTTTCCCTTGATAATACACATGTTTCCTGTTGAAAATATACATGATGCGTTTGGGGGACTAGATAGATATGATATATTTTCTGCATAGAAAGTGAATTTAAATGTTTTGCTTACCCTATATAACTTCACTCAATACCTCCACAGTATTGCTGAATTTTGACATTCTTGCACTATAGATAGTAACTTGCTTAACTAAATGAATTGTGGGGTTCAGTCCCTGAGCCCATTATGTGCCTCTGTAACCCTTTCCACTACCACCCACAAGATGGGTATGGGGTGCATAATAAATGAACTAAACTAAACTCTTGCGCTATCATCTTAGACAATCACCTCTCATTATATTTATTTCTCATTTTAAAACGTCTTAGACATATCTCTACCAGTACTCGTCAGGGAATCATTCTTTTTGAAATCCTGTTGTCTTCATATATTCTTTGCCTATGCCCCTGATTAGGGGAACCTTGATCGGTAGGCCTAACAGTCTCCTTTCCCAAGGGCAATTATGTAAAATTTCAGTATTTCTTTAACGGGTCTCGGTAGTATAGTTGAGTTCGTTCTCGATTCACAATCTGGGATCTCGGGTTCGAATTTCGCGCGGGATTCACCTAGCAGTAAATAGGTTCCCAGGAGTTAGCTGTTGTGGAGTTGTATCCTGGGAAGTGTTAATAGTTCGACCAGGAGCCTGACAACTAAGTGGACAGCGCTTCGGGTTCGTAGTCCTGAGGTTCAGGGTTCGATCCCCGGTGGAGGCGAAAACAAATGGGTAGAGTTTATTTCACCCTGATGCTCCTGTTCACCTAGTAGTAAATAGGTACCTGGTAGACAGCTGCTACGGGCTGCTTCCTGGGGGTGTGTAACAAAAAGGAGGCCTGGTCGAGGACTGGGTCTCGGGGACGCCAAGCCCCGAAATCATCTCAAGATATCCTAACGTATCTAACGTATATATGTACACAGGCCGCCAATCCCCGACGAAACGAATTATATTTATTAAAATTTATACATAATGGTGTGTTACGCTAGAAATTAAAAGGTGTCAGTTACGAGACAGAAATAACAGTGATGATTTGCTTCACGGCTTAGAAACATACACACTCAAGAATACACCGTATAAGGATTAACAAGGTAAAGAAAGAGGCTAGGGGTAAGTCGGTGAAAGAAGGAATTAGAGAATGGTAAAATGTAAATCATTAAAATGCTGATTTGATATTGAAACAGAGATACCAGCGAGTTAGTATACTAGAATAAAAAAATGGTTTAACAAGAGTAAAACGTTAAACATAATATTTTGACTTTAGTGGTTTGCTCACTCTAAACTCTGAAATTTGCTACGAATCTGGTCCTCGAATTTTTTTCTCACTGTTCAGCCCTCACCTTGACTCTTCTCGCTCGACCAGCCGGTTATCGCCACTTTCACATCTCCATCCGACACTGTACTTTCTCCTCTCCCAGCCCCACATTTACCCCACCAGAAACCTCCTGCTCTTAACCATATATGCGACAGACATTACACAATAATGTCTGTTTTACACACAACTCGCAATACGTTTCGAGTTCTTGTAGCTATTTTATTATTTTGATCAAAGTAATGTATTCAAATGCTCCCTGCTGGTAATAATTCACATTTGTTGTTACTCGATACAACATTTGTTTGTTACTCAGTACAATGTCCTTGCTGTTGTTGTTTTAGAATCAGCTACTGGGAACAAAATGTGGCAAGTAGCACAGGCTATGGTAAGCCTATAGTGGACTTATCCTGGCACAGAAACTGACGTCAATACAATGATTCGGTAATCATTAATACCGAAATTTTCAGTTGATTAATATTGTGTGTATAACTCTTATGTAATAAGCATGCTTCAGGCTTTTCTTGTAATATTCCATATATTTGATGGCTCTCTTATATTTTATTAATTCATTATTAATAGTCCATTTACACCTATAATTATAGGCGGAGAGACATCACCCCTAAGAGAAAAGGTAATTAATGTAGTGAGAGCTTTGAACAAAAATATCACATGTTCATTTGTTATATCATTCACACTACATAGAATCATGGCTAAATAAACACCTTCATACTCCAGCAGTCATCTACTGCTTCATATGAACCAGGAACCGTGCTCCTCCTTAATAAACATATTTATAATTGACTGTGTTGAGAAACGGTCAGCCAGCGTATAACCTAACTTACATGTTAGACTTATACCGAGGTTCTCACTCCTCCCCCTCCCTCGAAGGTCGAACTTCCTTCCAGTATGCAACCCCACAACAAGCTTATTAACTCCTGGGGTACCTATTGACTGCTAGGTCAACAGGGACATTAGTTGACATGAAACGCGCCCAACCATTTCTGTCCCGCCTGTGATTTGATCCCAGAATTCCTGGTTGTAAATCGAGAACGAATCCGACTGTACTGCCAGGACCCTTGAAAACTAAATTCATTTACTCCCTCCAAACAATTCACTTCCACCCAGCCATGTTCAATATTGTATTCCGGACTTTGTTCGTACTCGATCCCCTTCGTCTCACACTATATCTGCGTATCTTCCCGGCTTTCCTTCCTTCCTCTTACCCTCAAATTCGCCCGAATCAACCCGCTTCGCCAATTTACCTGTATCCAGTCGTTCATCATGCCCAAACCATTCCAATACGCTCTTAATATTGTAGTTTACCGACTTTGGAACTGTACATCTCTCCATGAAATGTATATTCCGTACTCTCCTGACACCACAGCATGTCATCAAGGGGAATATATTTTAAGCTATTAAAATTATATACTTTGGAAATTCTCGTTTTCTGAGGATATCTTTTTGCTATTGTATAATTAAACGTTTTGTTGTACCTGACATGAAATTCTGAGTTAATGACTATTTTCTCGTGAATAATGTTTCTTTAAAGACACTATATGTGCAAGGTAACATAAAACACAAATTTAGCCCCATTATAATACAGTGTTGTTGATATTGTATTAAATTCCCTATGCAGAAATGTTCAGTTTTGATTTATTAAAATTCCAGTGAAAATTTAAAGGTTATTTGCAATCATTTTGAAAATCTAGAAATTAAACCTGTCATGATCTATCATGTGTGAAAAATGAATGAAATAATTATACCTGTTGATGATTTCCATTTTCAATAGTTCTTCTATTGGGTGTTTACACTGTGTTCTCTAATCGTGCCTATATGCACCCCGACTGTTTATTGTATTTATTTGACACTTTCTATCATATCTCTCACTCTAGTATATTGTAGTTCAATTGAGCAGGTTTTGAACCTGAGCTTTAATTTCTGTCCATGTGAACATTATGAGAGATGTCTCTTGTCTACGTTCCGAAAACGCAAATAGTAAACATAGAGCATTTCCTGTAATACCACAGTTATCTAATGAAAACAAATTCAGAGGATCACAAATAACTTCAAACAGTTCATTAGATCCACACTAGGTTATTTGTTTATGGAAAGCTTATATTGGTTAGAACCGAAAAGTAATGTTCAATCCTATTTTTAAATATATTCACAGGATTACACTGAATTATTTAAACTGCTAAGCTGATCTTTATATTTACTCTTCCCCTATATCTCATGGTGTCTCGGTTACCTGAAGAGGTATGGTATTTTTAACATAAAACGACACCCCTAATTCCTTCACCAGCTTGTGAGTAAATTCATTTTTAGCCATTTAGCTTCGGAATGCTACCTTGCACCCCTATTCCTATTTTCCTGGAGTGCTATTTTGTCAGTATTCTCTCTAAAGAACGTAATTGTATACATCCACTCTACTTTTCAACCCGTTAATGTTGCAAGACAGTATCCTCACTATTTTCTTCCATGAGGAGTTTTCAAACTCTTATCTTTACTCTCCTGCAAATTCACTGAGAAGCAAGATCCAATTAGAAACAACCTCCCAACATTTGAAAACCTCACTATTATCAACACTTGTAAAGCTACTAACATCAAAGGTAATGTTATACTTAACAATGTCTTCAACTTTAATTTTTCTAAACCGTTTTATCTTTCATTTCTATCAACAGTTTTACTACAGTGTATTGAACGCTGCCAACACCAGATAATTTTCCTTAGACTCCTTCATCTGTATTATTCCTTCCTCTCCATTACCCTCTACCTCCTCAGTTTTACTTCCCACTTCACGGCGTTTCCTTGCCATAGCTAACTTTTTTAGCGTTTCAGTTTTCTTGTCTAACTTGTTAAATATTCCAAAATCTTTCTCGAGATTTTGTACCTATACAGTACCTAGAGAAAAGATATGTTACATCTTAAAATTTGGGTTTTAATATACTTAAACATAAATTGGGTCTTTCAGTAACTGTTACATTCTGTTTTATTTCTATAGTGTACTGTTACTATACACTACTATATAGGTGATTATCTTCATGAAACAAAGGCCCAAGTGTGTTATCAAGATTGTACGTCAACGGTAAAATCTCTTGAACTCGGCATGCCCGAAGGAAGAGTGTTACGCCACACCCTGTTTAACATGTTATTTATTTATTTATTTATTTATTTATTTATTTATTTATTTATTTATTTATTTATTTATTTATATATATACAAGAAGGTACATTGGGATTGTGAGAATACATAGCATAGTAATTACATTCTTGTAAAGCCACTAGTAGGCGCAGCGTTTCGGGTAGGTCCTTAATGAATGTTAATGAATAGGATAGCATCCGAGAGATACCCCTATTGGATAACTCGAACCATGTATGCAGATAATATTTTGTTTCGGGGCAAAGATATTTTAAATATTTAAACGGTGTTAGCTTTGTGAATTCTGCGGTCGGTACACAGATCTTGGAATACCTCAAAAAGTTGGACAAGAGGATTGAAGCTCTAGAAAAATTAGCTATGGCAAACAGACGGGGTGTAGTGGGGAATGAAAGTAAGGATGGAAGTATCATGGATGGCGTATCACGGATAGAAGAGTCTCAGGAAAATGAACTAAAGATGGCAGTATTCAACCCAGTGTGATGGAAAATGTTGAAGGAGAAGCTCAGAAAAAATGGTGTACAACATTACAATTTCAAGAGATGATGTCGCTTAATAAAATAAATTAATCTAACTAACAGATATAACAGAAACTCTAACAGATATCCCACCGCTGCCACCATTGTAACGGGGGGTGGGGGAAATAGCTCTATCTTGTCCATTATTCCACCCCCCAGTTAACTAACGAGGCCGGGGGAAACAGCTCTCTCTAGTCCGTTATCCCGTCCCCAGTTAGCTAACTATTCTAGAGCACTCCCAGAGTTCCTAAGGCAACCTCTCTCGTTCAACACCTTGTAACCTAGGTATTTGACTACCTAGGTGCTAAGACTACAAGGCGCCGTAACTGGATCAGCTACCCGAAACTCTAGAGAGAACTCTAGAATACAGAATCATTGCCACAAGCGTACAAGAGAAAACGAAAGGAAAGAAATGAATAGTGAAGTAATTAGTGAGGGTTTGGGGTGAGAGGTAGGGAGGGGGGGGGAGCGAGGAGGGTCATTAGTTGAAAGTGAGAGTTTAGAGAGGGGTGGAGGGAGAGGTGTAGATAGGTAGAAGTAGAAGAGTAGATAGTAGAAGTAGAAGAGTAGATAGTAGAAGACGAAATGCTGCCACCATCCATTCATGATCATTACATACAAGACAAGGAATGGAACTTGTCTGTATCACAATATTCACCAAAGATGTTATCAAGAGATCATTATTAGTATGGTCCCATCTTTATCATGTACTCATTCTAAACCATGAAACCAGTAACCACAGAGGCTTTCTCACCTCAACTCAAAATCTCTAGGGAACAAAATAAAGTCCATTTAAATAATAAATTCAACAATTATATTTTTCATGATAAGTATCATAACTTAAGCAATCCAATTAAAATGTTAAAGACTAATATTCAAAGTGAGTCATCCTCCAAGAATCTGAGAACCCTACAACTGACTGCCCCTGATCCTCACACAACACTTGTAAAACACGACAAGTCACCTAAATGTTCACTCACCGAGGACTGAGTCTAAGTTGAATAGAGAGGGGGGGGGGTCTGTAGCTTGACAGAGACTGTCTCGCCCCTGCCGGCCGACAGCCTCCCTGCTAGGGACGTCTTCTCTGCTCTGCTGGCTCGTCTGCTGTTCTCTTAATGCTAATGCTCTCGAATCGGTAGTTCTCAGAGTATTTATTGGGGAACCTAGTAGCTAACTCCGCCCACAAGTAGATAGCCTCCGGCTTTCTACCAAGCCACTCCTTAAACGTTGGCAAGTTTGAAGGCTACCAGGCTCCACTTAAGAGATTAGTAGAAGTAAGGTGAAATTCGCATGATCTGACCTCAGGTCACTTGGGGTCATTAACTCTTAGACGTGTGACTTTCCGGTGGACAAACTGGCGCCTTCTCTAATCCCTGTCTGTGACTCATGTACTCTATGTATGTATTAAACTAAACCAAACACTTTTACATTGTTACAATATAACGGAAGAATAACACCAGGTGTTTTATTACTTATGCTTAGATAAATAAATCCCAGTGTCCTATTTGCCTTATTACGAACATTTATACATTGAATTTTTCCTTTAAAATTCTTACTAATCATCCCTTTCGCAATCCGACTTCGCAAGCGCAACACCATCTAGCTCGTATCTTGTAACTATCATCATTACCTAGCGTCAAAACCTTACATTTGTCAACATTAAACTGCATCTGCCAATCTTTTGATCATTTCATAAGCCTATGTAGATCGTCTTGAAGTGATAGTGAGTCTTTTTCCGTGTTTATTTCCCTCCCGATTTTCATATCGGCAAATTTTAAAATATTGCTGCTCAAACCTGAATCTAAATCATTTATATATATTATGAATAATGGGCGCATCCGATCCCACGATCGTCGTCGCCCCTAAATCAACACAACAACATTATGAATAACAGAGGCCCAGGACAGAGCCTTGAGTCACTTTAAATATAGATAAGACCCACTACATTTTATTTGGTAGTAAATCATCAAATCAAATTAAACTTCAGATACAAAGGTGAACACTATCAATACAAATGAGGTAAAGTTTCTTGGCCTATACATAGACAAGAGACTGAACTTCAGCACCCACATACAACAAACACACTGCCTGAAAAACGGTCGGTATGCTATCTAAAATCAGATATTATGTTCCCTTTTTCCATGTCGTAGCTCAGTCGATTAAGGCGGCGTCTGGGATGCTCTCGGACGCAGGTTCGAATCCTCATCACGGCCCTTGTGGATTTGTTCATTTAATGCATCATGCAATTGTGATTTCTGTGTGTAATTATGTTCCCCACTCTGCCCTCTCATTATACTATGCACTAATCTATCCCTATCTCACATACGGTATCTGTGCATTGGGTTCAACCACTGCAAATTACCTCCACTCGATTATCACTCAGCAAAAATCTGCCATGAGAACTATTGCAAACTGTCTTCAGACAACACACAGCCCCTCTGTTAAAGTCCCTTAACATGATAAACATACACTCATTCCACACATTCTCATGTGTTATTTACATGTATAAAACCTTGTTCCTAAATGCTAATATTGATCTGAAACTTTTGCTTGATAGGTGTAATAGAACCCATGAGCACCACACCAGAAATAAATATCTCCTTGATATCCTCAGAGTCAGGCTAAATCTGTGCAAACACTCCATGCAAATAAAAGAACCCAGTCATTGGAACTCCCTCCCAGACGAATTAAAAAGATTGTCCAACCTATGCCCTGTTCAAAAAGTAAAAACCAAAAAGTACCTAATTTCATCCTCATATTTTCTTACCTTGTGCTTCAAACTCACTCTGTATCTTGTACTACCAACTTCCCCAATATTAGTACTTAAGACATATCTTTACCAGTGTAATCACCTCTGTCAATTTATATTGCAGTTATTTGTTGATATAAAACCTTGCTACTGTTTACCTTTTTATCTTACCTGGTGTTAGATTAAGGACCTGCCCGAGGCGCTGTGCGTGTTTGTAGCTTTGCAAGAATGTAAAAATACCAATCTTATGTAATCACACCAACCCATTGTACCTTCTTGTGAATAAATTATTATTATTATTATTATTATTACATTATGTGAATAAGCTTGGGTGGATATAAATAGGCAACCCGTTCTCGCAAATTTAATAAGTCAATATTGACTTATTAAATATGTGCATAGGTGACATACTTAACATAATATTTTCCCTTGAAAAGCTTCATAGAAAACACCGACCTTACCTAACCTACTTAGTATGTTAAGATAAGCATCTTATTGCTTCGTAATTACAATTATTACCTAACCTATACCTATAATATGTTAAGTAACAATTGTAATTACGAAGCTATAAGATGCTTATTTTAACATACTAAGTAGATTAGGTAAGGTCGGTGTTTTCTATGAAGCTTTTCAAGGGAAACTATCATGTTTAGTATGTCACCTATGCACGCAACTAATGCAATAGGAGCTGCCTCGTATGGGCCAATAGGTCTTTTGCCTTACCTTCATTCTTATGTTCTTATAAAAGAGTAGGGGATCCTTAATGGTGGACAGCAGTAACACATTAAAGCATTACGCACTAATTAGCACAAACTCGTCCTTCACACACGGTAGGGGCAAGTCTACATGGAAGGACTCAGTGTATTTGAGGTTAAGAGTAAGGTATAAATATTACTGGTAATACGGTGCTGATATATGTGAAAAAGATAACGAATGCAAGTTGTTACACACTCACGCTAACTCACTATGTATAGTGTATTAGAGTGTAAATTGCCGGAACAACGTAGACATAATGAAGTTATTAGTGTTCCACATTGAATTGTATGGATATGTGATAATAATATGATAGAGACAATTGTTATAGAAGGTTCAAGAAGTACTTTACACCAAAAATGTAATGCTAAAATCCTTTTAATATATTTTGTAATATGTACTGTAATAACTAATGAAGTAATGTAAGTGCAGTTATATTTTTTTATATGATTAATATATGAGCCCACTATGGATTTGAGAGCCCCTTGAGGGATCTGTAATAGAAGAGGGTAGAAACTCTGTTTCTAGCCTTTGTGACGTATTTTATTATCTCAATAAACTTGAAATTTAACTTGAACGCCATATGTGCAGATAAGGTATTTGGATAAAGTATTAGGACAATTAAAGTTCAAACAAGTTTATTGAGTCTAGTGTACAACCCTAAGGCATTCTACATATCTCTAATTCTTTATCTTTTTCACGGATATCAGCACTGTATTATCAGTAATATTTATATCCTAATCTTAATCTCACAGTAAATTAACACATACACAAATTTAATTTTACCACATAATCCCACACCTTCCAGCGCTTAATTACCTCATCTTCTCCTAATTCCACTGATTCTTTGCCTCCCTGACCTAAGCCCCACAAACCTCCCTAGCTTATCCTCACCATCACCTCCTTGTGTTTTACATCACCGTCTCCTCCCTCACCCATCCCCACCTCCTCCCTGACCTAACCCCACCGTCACCTCCCTGACCTAACCCCACCTTCACCTCCCTGACCTAACCCCACCTCCTCCCTGACCTAACCCCACCTTCACCTCCCTGACCTAACCCCACCTCCTCCCTGACCTAACCCCACCGTCACCTCCCTGACCTAACCCCACCTTCACCTCTCTGACCTAACCCCACCTCCTCCCTGACCTAACTATAAATTAGTGTACTATAAATTTATGCTTACATTCCCTGGCTTTGTTTACATCTTTTCATATCTTTAAGAAGATTTTTAGTATTCATCATTTTATTAGCATTCATTTTAGTGTTCTATTATTTAGTATTTTTTAGTCTTATTTAGTAAATAAGAAGTATTTTTAGTATTTAGCATTAGTGTTACCAATGTGGTGTGGAAACTTTCCTGTATATGTTTCCCGCCTCCTTCCCTACTTTACAACATTGCCATTGCCACCTCAGTGATAAGTGTTGCATGCACTGCAGCAGTTGTTAACATTTTTCAATTTTGCTACAAATTACTTACTTAAAATTATCTGTTAGATTAAGGATCTGCCCGAAATGCTATGCGCGTTAGTGGCTTTACAAGAATGTAAATATATCATTGATATGTACTCTCATAAACCCAATGTACCTTCTTGCGTATATATAACTCAATAAATAAGTAAAATAAAAAAGGAGTGTGGTGTTGGCTGCGGACGTCGTACGTGCTCTTACACTCCGTCTCTCATACGGAGGTAGGTAATCACTTCAAAATAGCAAATAACAATAATAATGAATCCTATGATAGAATATAAAGATGATTAGTATTTTTTTTAATAAAACCAATACCTTTATTTATTATATCTGAAAAATAATAGCAAAACTTGTAAGAAATAGCAATTTTTTCCTCCACTGATGAGTGTGTGACCTTGTAATGTTATACTGTAATCAGATGGTAGCATCTGGGCGTCACCAAACATTATGTCAGCAAACTATTACGATGCAGAGTGAGTTGTTGTTTTATTTGTTACGCATTCCTCCAGGCAGTGGTGGAAACCACACTATCGTGGAAACAAACATTTCATTCACTTAGGCGCTAGGAGACTCGAACCCCCGACCCCCACGGTGTGAGGTGGAAGCTGTTAGAGAGGCCCAATAACAAAGATTTCAGAAGCAGGAAACCTGGGTCCAACTGAAATGTTATACTCTCCCCAACTGCCTCTTAACCTTAGTGAATGAAATGTTTATTTCCACGATTGTGTGGTTGATAATTTATATACATGGGCGTGGATCACTAATTTCGCATGTGCTTTATATATATATACACATATATATATATGTATATATATATATATATATATATATATATATATATATATATATATATATATATATATATATATATATATATATATATATATATATGCGAACTAGCTTGAATGGTCCCCAAGCCAATATGTGTGCATAAATATATGTATGTAATCTTGAGGTTATCTTGAGATGATTTCGGTGCTTTAGTGTCCCTGCGGCCCGGTCCTCGACCAGGCCTCCACCCCCAGGAAGCAGCCCGTGACAGCTGACTAACACCCAGGTACCTATTTTACTGCTAGGTGACAGGGGCATAGGGTGAAAGAAACTCTGCCCATTGTTTCTCGCCGGCTCAGGATCACAAGTCCAGTGTGCTGTCCGCTCGGCCGACTGGCTCCTGTACACTATCTATCTATCTATCTATCTATCTATCTATATATATATATATATATATATATATATATATATATATGTATGTATACACATACATGCGTACACATGTATGTATGTACATTAGGTGAATACATCTAGGTGAATACACACAGGGCGTACATACGTATACAGTATATAAAATCCGAAATATATACAGCATATTGCTAACGTCGACGTAGGTTTTTTGAATGCATCGTTGAAATAAACTTGACAATAAAATTATTATGACAAATATTACAGATTCACTAAATTAACCCATATAATACTTTTAAGATCGATAAATTCTTACAAAGTAACGCCAAAACAAGCGTCACCTCTTGGCGCATGCGTAGTAAGTAGAAGCTCTGTGGCTAGCGAGCGTGGGCGGTGAGTGGCTGGCGTATAGTCATAGAATAGAAACGAGTCTTTGCATTACGGGCTGCCTCCACGGGGCTCTGAAATCCGTTCTCAGCCGCTGGACTTCATACGTGTCGGACGCGTACAGTTACTGTTAAGGAAAATAATAGTTATAAATGGCTGACCAGGAGATGGAAGGACAGGATTTCTCGGAGGATTACTCCGGGGGAGACTTTCAGGGCAACGGTATGGAGAACGGTGATGGTATGGCCACTCAGGAATGTACGGAAGGCGGCACGAATAAAAACGACAGCGGCGCAGCAGACGCACCCGGCAGAGACGATGACAGGTATGTCCAGGTGTCGTAATTCCACCTAAACTACGTTATAAATTAGAATCATTATATTTTACTATTGCAAAATTCTAAAGTACATGTGCATCAGTATTAAGTCTTTGCTATTAACTTAAGTGAAGCAACAAGAGGCATCCCCCCATATTTATCTGGGTTTATCTGAATCATCATGGCGAAAAATTGTATATTTTCTTGTTATGATAGTCGAGGGTTTTGGTGCCATGATGAGCGCGCCGATCAGGGGACACTATCGTTGAAGCCTGTATATATATATAACGTCTTGTAGACTGTACCGTTCACGACAGCCGTGATCACCAAAATGGCGCCGCCAGCCACCATTTTCCTTTTGCTTGACGCTCCACCATGCGTTGACTTTTATCAATAGTCAAATGTTCAGTTTTTGAAACACCCTGGTGCGTTCATACGGCATTTGTTCGTTTTGATAAGTTCTTGAGTTATAAATCCAGGATGTTTGCAGGCTTTCGGCATCATCATTTTACTATTAAGCTTTTCTTTGGTTTTCTAGGTCACTTATATTGATTCATATTCTTCATGTGGTCATATTTCAGTCTCCTTGCTGTCATTGTTGTTGGTTCGTAAGTCGGATTTAATAATTAGGCTTCAGTGGCGCGTACAGTCTTAACGTGGGTGGGATGCCTCTTAACTTGCTATTTTGTAATGGTTGTTCAGTCACTTTTGTGGGAGTGTCCAGAGATCCAGATAACGTAATTGACGCTCTACAAGCCTCAAGTTTCGTCAAGTCCCAGCTTGCTTGTGATGATGGTACTAGTAAGACTAAGGTAACGTAACTGGAAGGATGAGCCAGCTAGGTCCTGGGATCACCACTAACGGCGCCTTGTTTTGCTTCCTCCCAGGTGGCAGCTACTTCGGGAAGAAATGTTGCCCCCTTGTAGCCCGCCGCATCCACACCAGGGTATTTATCTTGTGTTGTCTTAGTGGTTCAAAGGTTCATCTCACTGGTTCTAGTTTTCTTATCATGCACTAGAACTGTACCTCATTTCATCTTTTTTTCGATCATTTTCCCCTTATATCTATTTCCATGTTTTGCCCAGACTTTTCAGAATAATGTAATAGCAGAAAAGCAGTTGATTTTGGCAACTAGCTTGACGTGCCGAAGTGTGGGTTAAAAAAAGATTTGTGCAGTATTTCTCCCTGCCATCTTAACTAGAAGCAGAAATTCAGCCTTAAGGTACAGTACATTTTAGGAATAAGTCAAAAACTTGTAGAGTATTATGTACCAAGTCTGATTCACTTTTTTGTTGCAGGAAATTGTTTGTTGGAGGACTGAGCTGGGAAACAACAGAAAGTAAGTGCTAAATAAAATATACAAAATTATGATTGTATGTAATGGCTATGGTACTGGCAGTATACTTAGAAATAATTGTTTAACAAGCCAAATCTAACCTTGTGCTAGACACTTTCGTTAACCAATGTTCATAAATTACAAACTTTAATTTTACACAACTGCTGCTTATGCTTGTGCTCTCGATAGTGCTAGTATCACAGCAAATATTTCATGGGATTTGTCAAACATATTAAGGTATTGATCCTTGCATTTGACTCCATAGGACCACGTGTGCATGATTTAGACATTAAATTGGCACCTTGTGTTGATTTCGGGGATCAATGGTACTGTGGCCCGGCCTCTGACCATGCCTCCCACTTGGTCTGGTCTATCCGTGAATACTTTCACATTAAACTTAGCACAATAACCTTTGCTAATAATATATAACAAATGAAGTGGTAAATTATGACTTGAGCAGGGTTTGATATCTTTATTTTTAGTTCGTTTTTAGATTTAAGTTCAATGACTAGAAAAATTTTCCTGCCAATTTTTATTGCATCTGGTATTGGCAGTCAACAAAAAAAAATTCTGGAAATTGACTTGCATTTATTACACCTCTCTAAAGTTAGGCATAAATATGGTACAATATTTTTAATTATTGAAGTTGAAATCTTAAAATTCGGTCATATATTCTTTAAGTGCTGGTACCAATCCCATATTTCAGTGCTCTTTTCAGTAAGACCATGTTAAGTTTCATCATCCATTCCCTTGTATGTAGATAGATTTTTACTTATGCCTGATTTAATAGTGCCATTAGGTTTTTATTAAAAGTAGAGCCAGAAGACCTTTAGCACATGATTATCAGGCCGTAATACAAGTAAATGGGCAACCACAGTGGAAGCATAAACATGAGTTCAGATATTTTTCAAATTCTTGGATATACCGTACCTGGTTTTTTCTGGGGCTGCTTTATCGATAAATACAACTCTCCAGGCCTACCATAGTTAAACTAAAATGCATAGAATATTTTGCATATTTTTCCCCAAACTAGTTTTGTTTTAAATGTGCCTAAATAGTGAAGTTTAGATAGCAATTAAATTAAAAAAAAGTAATTAGATTTTTTCTATTAATATAATACCCACTCAAATTACACCAAAAATGTCCAACAATATTGGATATAAATAACTTGGCACCCAGACTCCGATAATTTAATAAAATATTTTACATTGGTGTAGAAAACTTAATATGATTTCTTAAAGTAAAGATGGTTTTGCCCCTATCACTTTACACAATTCTCTAGTTAAAAAATAATTGTGGGGAAATTTGACTTGGCATGCATCCGTACCCCTAGTCATTTAAAAAGCTTTAGAAAATGACTGCATTGTGCAAATTATTAGCCACACAGCCTAATTGACTGAAAGCCTCCACTAATGCAAAACAACCATCAGAAGGTTAATAGGTTAACATAAAAAAAGTTCCCCATTTTTATTTAAAGGCAAATTGCAGTGCAGTTACCATATTTGCTGGCATAAAAGATGCATCCTTACATAGGATACAACCCCTATTTTACAAGGATATTTTGTGGGGGAAAAACTATTGCCTCTTAAGATCAATTGTATATTTTTTTTATATTTTGGGCTAGAGAATTGCTGTACAGGATATGAAATTTGTATTTCTGGATGTGGTGTTTTGTGTTGCCGCATTAGGCCGCCAGGACAGAGCACCGTCAGTGCTCTGGTTTTGTTCATTCATGCATTGCAAATGGTTGACAAGTGAATGAAAGTTAACATTCTTTCAAATTTCTAGGAGCATTTTTCATGTAACTCATAAGTCTTTTAAGATAAGTTGTTAAATAGTATGACATTGGGTGTGGGTTATGCATGCTGGGTGGTAAGGTGGTGATCTTGCCTAGTATGCTCATTCGGCACCCTAGTCTATAGCACTCGGTGTCACATCAGTCATTAGATGCCAGGCAATTTTTTTGATAGATTTAAAAAAACCCATCTTATACACTGGCAAATACTGATGTAGTACGGAAATCGTAGATAGTAGAAAATGTGCTAGTGTACCATTTTAAATACAAATTAAAAAAAAATCTAATGTGATATCTACTTAATTCAAGTACAAGTGAATAAGAAAAATTATTAATTTTTGGAACCCAAGAGTTGTATTGTAATGTAAAAAAAAATTAGCATCTTTTGCTTGTATTTTGAGGGGGGGGGGTGAGTGATTGTTAATGATCCTAATTTAAACAATTTTAAATATTACCTTAAATTTATTTAATGTTACAGAATCATTTTAAGAACTGTAAATCCTTAAATTTTCTTTACCGATTTAGATATGAGGAATTATTCTTCAGGTTTTCGATAGATTACAATTGATCATCCCATCATTAGTTGGGTGACTTGCAATGAAAATATACTTTTAAAACTTGTGTACTTAAGTCTTCCCAGCTTGGTACCTTCTCTGGATATAATGGCCTTTGAATATTCCTGCTCCTAAATTTATTTTAATGACATCCTTCACACAAACTTAATATTGAACATCTTTAAGATGTGTTTATGCCTATTAAGTTATAAATTAAAAGCTGTACAAGAGTATATAATAACTTTCGTAAGTGGGATGGTTTCGTTCTTTTAATCCGTTTACCTTGTTTCTCGTGAGTACCTCGTTTACCTACAATCATGGTTGGCAGGGTGTCTATCTAGTTTGGGTAAAGAAATATTTTGACTCTGAATTTTGAAATTTGCATCCATCACCTTCACATAATTTAATACCACTGGATTGTTTTTCCCCCTTCACATTTGCTTGCACTACTGGCAAAATGCATACTCAAGCCTGGCTAACTGTAGCTTTATTTCTTCAGCCAGAAATATTTTTCATTCTGGGAATGCCAGGTAACACCCAACTGGGTATTTACAAAAAGTTTAAAAACTTCATAAATCCTTTGCTGCAAAGGATAAATACTTTGCTTCATAAATATAGCTGGATTAGTCGCAAAAGGTCCAACTTTATAAGGGTTTATGCACAGGTAACTTGACAATTTTTTAATTTGTCTATTTTCATTGATAACTTATCCCACAATGTATATTAAAAAAAGTGGCTAGGTGAATTTTAATCAAGAAAACTAATTATTGCCTTTTATAGGAATGTATAATCAAAACCATATATCCTTAAAACTGACATGTTGTATTCAGGCCCTAATTAAAATGAAAGTACTTAGTAACAATGTGATCAAAGTCAAATACCTGTATGCTGTGATGGAGTACCAGAAAGTAGACTTGTATTAAATTTTAATGAGCTGGGAAAGTTTATAAATTTGTTGCAATGATTTAACCAATCTACCATAAACCTAAACATGCTATCTAAGGCCCAATGTTAATGTGCAATACTAGGCCTAGGAATGTAAGTTTGATTATTAGCTTTATATTTTTTTTTGGCAAATATTAGTGGTAATTTTGGTAATTTGATCCCATATTGGCAATTTTGACTAGTTTCTAAAGGATGGGTTGCTGATTCATAAAGGATGAACCAAAATGTTGTAAATCCAGCTTCATTAATGTACATGATGAAAATTTCAGTTCTGCTTCTGAGTTTTTATGAAGACTTACTACTACTGAGGAAATCTCATAAAATTCATTATTAATGTACTATATTAGATATTAATGCTTGTTTTATTCCACAGAAGAACTAAGGGAACACTTCAGCAAATATGGCAACATTGAAAGTATAAATGTCAAGACAGACCCAAACACAGGCAGATCAAGAGGATTTGCATTCATTGTCTTTGGTAGCCCTGATGCCATTGATAAGGTTAGTAGTTATCCATTTTATTTGGAGAAAATGCTTATATAACTATTGTGTATTTAATTGCCTGAAATGTTAAAATTAGATTGTATTGTCAGTTGGAATATGAAATTTCCTATTTTAATGGTCTCCCTACAGTTAAAATTTTCAAATGCCATTTTTCATGGCATGTCAATTCATATTTTTAAGTTTTTTTTCAGCACCATATTAAATCTTGAAAATATTATTCAATATTGTCTACATTGGAATTAAAAAAACAATTCTTGGAAGTTTTGTGCATAAATTTTAATTTAAACTGTAGTTTCAAATTAAGTTTTGCTTTGCAGGTTATAAATGCTGGCGATCATGTTATCAATGGGAAGAAGGTGGATCCCAAGAAAGCAAAAGCCCGCCACGGCAAAATCTTCGTTGGTGGATTAAAGGCAGATCTTTCTGATGATGATATAAAAAGTTATTTTGAAAAGTTTGGTACTATAATCGATGTAGAGTTGCCTTTTGATAAACAAAAGAACCAACGGAAAGGCTTCTGTTTCATCACTTTTGAACAAGAACAAGTTGTTACTGAATTGTTAAAGACTCCCAAACAGAGCATCAATGGTCATGAAGTAGATGTTAAGAAAGCCACACCCAAGCCAGATGCAATGGGGATGATGCGAGGGGGTATACGTGGTGGTGGCGGCATCAGAGGTACTCGTGGCACTACCATGCGTGGTAGAGGAAGAGGATGGGGCGCCAACTGGAACCAGGGTGGCTATGGAGGCTATGGACAAGGGAGCTATGGAGGCTATGGGGGTTATGGTATGTGTACAAGTAATATTGTTTAAGCAGTAGTACCCAAGTTTTCAACGAGATTGTGTAACTGGTTGGAAAGTTGGGTACTTAAAGCTTCGTCCTGTATCCCGCCAGTATGGTATGCTCATAGACATTTGACTTTGATGTATTTAGGTGATGTGGTCTTGAAGAGTAAGAGACTTAACTTACATTCTAGGTCCTTAAATCTAATCTTCATTGCAGGTGGCTATGACTACGGCTATGGTGGATATGGGGGATATGGTGGTTATGGTGGCTATGGTAATGATTACTATGGCTATGGCAGCGGGGGATATGGTAGTTATGGTAAGTATCAGGCTCGTGCTTATGTTAATATGGTGTCTAGGATTATTTGAACTGCATGCCAATTTTAAATGAATGTCCATTTTTTTTAGATATGCATGTAGCCCCTAACCTCGAATATAAATAAAAAATTGAAAATATACATAGGCTCACTTTATGGGGCAGCCTGTACTTTTAGTGTTCAACGAGACTGATTATTTATGGCGGTGTTGGCCCTTACCAGGCGGCCAAGGGTACGACGGGAAGAGCCAGCGTGGGCGGCAGCAGACGCGGCACCAACCATATTGAGAGTGGTCGACGTGGTGATTACGACAACACGTGGAACGGCACTGACTACTAAATGTTGACTGCTATCACTGAAGTGGCTACAGAGCCTGATATGCTGCAACACAGCCACGCCTGCGTCCATGTCAAGTTGCCCCATCTATATTTAAAATATTTATAAAAATGGAAAATGACAAAAATGTGATTGTCACAACAAAAACATTTATAGTTCATGTGAAGCATTCCTGTGTACAGGGCATTTCACTGTACTCTGGACAGTTCATACAAATAATTTTTTTACGTAATTTTAAGAATTTTATTTCCATGGCTGTACAGTCCTACATGTATGAATAAATGCGATTTTTTTGTGTAAGTGTTAAGTTTTAATCAACCTAATCTTTACATGTACAAGTCTGCCAAAAGCTAATAAGCAAAGATTTGGTGGTTGTAAATCGTAAATACCATACTGCAAAACTTGTAAATTTGATTTATTAGTTGCTTTACAGTACTAACTTAAAATTTGCAGTAATGTGCAATAAGCAAGAACTGAATGGCTTTTTAGACTAAAGTAACTTTTTTGCAATGGAAAAAGTTGCCCCAAAATCTAATCTTGGTATAAATTACAATTAAGGGCATAATTCAACTGCTTTATAAGTTGTTCCTCTGATTATCCCACATTTGATGGCGATACATAATCTTCCGGTTACCTTGAGGTGCTTCCGGGGCTTAGCATCCCCGCGGCCCGGTCATCGACCAGGCCTGGTTGCTGGACTGATCAACCAGGCTGTTGGACGCGGCTGCTCGCAGCCTGGTTGATCAGGTATCCTTTGGAGGTGCTTATCCAGTTCTCTTGAACACTGAGGGGTCGGCCAGTTATGCCCCCTTTAGGTTTGGTGCCTTTTGATAATTAAAAGTTGTCAACCAAATTTTGACTATAAAAAGGCTGCAACTGTTCAGTTTTAGTATTGCAGCCTAAATAGAAAGGTAATATTTTTTTTCAACGAATTTTACACGTTTTCAATAAGCTTCTACAACCACAGGTTTCAAATGAAATCATTTCTATGACCAATCACATTAGCATATAAGAAAGGATCTCTATGACTATGATTTTCCAAAATGTTTAGTTTTACTAATACAAATACCCCCCAATAATTATGCAAATATGTTTACTACTATTTATAAAATCAATAAATGAACTTGGGAAAATACGCTTCTTACAGATGGTTGACAAGCTACATATAAGGTGTAAGTCTGGTAAATTTAATAAAAAATGTTGTTACTTGAATGTAACTTCTAAAGTGAGAAATAATTGCAAAATGGATGTCTTAGGGTGCTGCCATCTGTGGCTGTTTGACATAATCAATTTCCTCCAAAATTGGCACCTGTGCAGTCAGGTGTACAAGTTTCATGCAAGTCTTAGTTTTTTTTTTATATAAAACTAAATTGCTTTATTATATGCTATTGTGATAGCAGAGTCATGGACATGATTTTGGTTGACACTTATTTGATGTTATTTTTTTAACATTTTGGAAAATTTCACTATTTTTTGCTCCCTTCCTGTTTATGCTACGATGCGGAGACTGACCAGATGACACCCTTTCCATATACAACTAGTCAAAAAAGTTTTATTGAAATTGAACTTAGTTTTCATTTATTGCATATTTGAAACTGCAATCTTTTTTGGGGGGCATGTGGGAATCTAGTATCCCCTTAATGCAAATTTAGGTATTTACATGGTGGTATTCTGTTTGTCAAAGTAATCAAATATAAACTTGCTTATCTTTAATTTATTAATTTTATCCATGTAGTTACAGGATGAGAGCTATGCTAGTGGTGTCCTCTCTTCCCAGCATTTGACAAAGGAGGAGTACCAGATAATTACTTCAAATCCTTACAACTAAGTTTTGACCAATTTCTCTAAATATGTAGATTAGCAAAACTAAAAATACCTTATTTGGTCATTTGAAGGTGAGAATACACCTTTGTATTTGTCATAGTACAGTTATTACATTTGTTAGTAAATTTTTTATGATAATGCCAAAATGGTGCCAGTACATGTTCTGTACAGTAGTTTTTTTTTTTATCTAGATTTGCAATTACGCACTGGGCCAGGCTTCGTTGGTTAAACTCAAAACAGAGATGTCTGTATCTACGTCTAGGACGTCGATACAATGTCCTCTAGCTTGCATTAGTCTAGATAGCGAGTTTGTACTGTTAAAATGGTAGGGAAGGCTTGTTTCGTAATAACACAAGAATGTGCGTCTGACTAAATATTTTATTATAAAAAGATACACGTTAAAATGTTTTCTTAGTGAATTGACCCTTGCCATAACTACAATTGACTCAAATTCTTTTAAGTACTGACAAACTGGATTATACTAAAGAAAAAAAGGCAAATGGTACATTGTGAGCATGGAGAGCATAGTTACATGATATTGTAGCATTCTTATAAAAATTTAATAACAATGGTAAGTGTAACAAACTACACAAGATTCCATTCTGTGTTATCTGTAGTTATTAAACTACACAAGAGCTTGAGACATTATTCCTCTTCCTCTTTGTGGTCCACAATAAATGTCAAATGCACATCACCATTACCCACCACATTCACAATTTCATATTTTGTTTAAGACGGTTGCTTTATACAACTATGAAGAGCACTTACCACCCTTAAAGCTGTGTGCATCCTTTTAAAAACAACCTTTTATACTCCACATGAATAAATCAAATGAAACTTATTATGAAACCTTAAATCCAGATTGGAAGTCATCCTGGGCACCTGATTCATATAGTAATGGATGGCGAGTAATAAAATACCAAAACTAATCAACCAAATGCAAAAATTAAACTTATAATAAAGTTACAGTATATGTATTCCGATTGAAATATCCAACATAACTGAAGGAGACTAGCAAAATAATGTTTAAAGAATGTTATACAGAGTAATTTATGGGTATGTCGTGTGATTTATTCCCAACCCCATTGTACGAGTAATCAAATAGGACAATAAAAATAACCCATGCTTTTATCCCATATTGAGGTGCTCAATATGGTATGCAGGCTCGGGTTGCTATTCTTTAGCTTGTGAGATACTAGATGTGAATTTTTCTCTCTAAGGAACGACTGTGGAGTAACCTTGTATGGTTATATGCTTGCTTGTGTCTACAGATAATGATGTCCCACCTCATAGCTATCAGGTACCTGTTGTGAATATTTCTCAACTTTCAAGTGCTATATTAAACCACCTTTTAAAGCTGTACATGGAATCTCAGGCAACTTTACTTCAAGTTCCTTTCACTTGCTTACAACCCTTGCTGCATATCACTACTCTAACATATTTATGAACTGGTTTGTGTGCACACATGTATATACAGTGTGTATGCACACATTGTATATATTGTGTGTTTATGTACATACATTTTTAAAAAGAAAGTAGATAGAATCCAATACTGAAAACATTAATAATAATAACCTAAAGCTACAAAATCTTTGTAATTTTAATTTGACTAAAAATACAAACTCACCAGTCCTTTCACCAGATGATACATACACAAGAGCCTAAATGAGTAAGGCTATTGAGTACAGTTTATCACACATTCTACTTCTACACTCGTGTATAATGTACATTAGCATAAATATAAAAGTTACTAAATTTACTCATGTAAGTCACAAAAGCACGCTCACAAAGGAAACTACGGGTGCACATACATGCACACATTATACAAATTCACACATGTACAAACACGCGTATAGAAAATTATATTAAATGCATCTAGGCATGTAGATTTCTCCAAGTCTCTCCTGTATTAGCAGAAAGTGTAACTTTCTTCATTGTTAATATAAGAATAACATAATAAAAGAATTATTAGGCATATCATATGGTGTCACATTCTTGTGCTTTTCTATTTAGTTCACTGGGTTATTAAACTTCCTCTTAACTTCTCCACTTTTTATACAA
Organism: Procambarus clarkii; assembly: GCF_040958095.1. NCBI lineage: Eukaryota > Metazoa > Arthropoda > Malacostraca > Decapoda > Cambaridae > Procambarus > Procambarus clarkii. The sequence continues at coordinate 12,855,933 of NC_091174.1, forward strand.
ATATAAATTTCTTAAGCTGAAAAAAGTTAATTTAAAATATATTACATGACATTTTAATATCTGGAAATTTAGTTTTTAAAAGCTATTCAAAATACTGTACAATAATTGTTAACAATAGTGCAAGTACTTTTAATTAAATAACATTAAATAATTAAGTAAGTAAACATTGTTAAATCACTGGATATTGGTTTCTATTCATGACTGATATTTAAAATATTTGTCATGAAAAAAATAGTACTGTAAATGTACTTATAATTTAGGTCCTAGAAAATCATCAGACCTGTACAATGACTGGGAAGAATATTTAAAATGGCTTTTGTGGTTACCAAAACTATACACGTTTAGAGGGCAACACATTAAAATGGCTTAATCTGATTAAACAACTTTGAGACTAAATATCAGTCTTCAAGTGGTTTAATACATCTAATTAGACATTAGCAGAACTAACACACTCAACTTTATATCTACATGTGAAAGCTCAGCATTTTTAACCCTAGTTGCAGTATTTCCTCTTGACAGACCTAACCACATTGTGCTGCACTGCCAACATAAAATTTTAAAAATTTACTATGAATATTAAAATTAAATTCATCTTTCCTGCTTCCTTAGAGACTATCCAGTTTACTAATGGTGACACCAAACAAATTAAGCAAACATTTTCTGGGTTATCCTAACATTTTAACAATCATTTTATAGGTGAAAATTGCAGATAAACTTATTGCCATTAGTTACTTAACCAATATTTGTTGATGCATAGATCATCTTTCAAGAGACTGAGACTAAACCAATTTTAGAAGATATACAAATCCTTTTCCCAGGGTGTCTTAAGATGCAGAGGTCTTCTCAAGCGAGTTTTTAAATCAATATATGCAGTTTGGGACTTCTTCCAAGAGACAAAGTTTAAACAGGATTAGTATGGTTGGCCTGAACCACAACTTCCTCCAGTGCTGAAGATTAAAAAGGAACTCGCTATTAGAACCATAAGTCAATATTTATTTTTCTTACTAATAATGCAATTGTTATAAATTCTGTACAATAAATATGTTTATAACACTAAAAATGTACAATAATTTTCCTCTAATATTATTTGCCCTACACTAGTACCCTGGGGTAAACACTCCAAAAACATCACAGTCCACAGATGCAGGTACTGTACAGTATGTATACAGTACCTGCTGTATACAGTACCTGCAGATGATTGTGAGGAACAACATCCCCGTAGCCTAGTCTTTGACCAGGTCTCCTGGTTGGTGGTCTGGCCAACCAGGCTCTTTGATGAGGCTGATTGCAGCCTGACGTATGAGATAGCTTGGTTGATCATGTATTCATTGAAGGTGTTTATCAAGTTCTCTTTTGAACACTGCAAGAGGTCGGCCAGTTTTACCCCCGTATGTGTAGAGGGTGAATGTTGAAAAGTTTTGGGCCTGTGATGTTGATCGAGTTCTCTCTCAACACTAAAGGGCAAAAGAAGATTGCACCCGAAAATCGCAGTGGTAGTGGTTTAAAGGATAAAATTGAAAGAACCAGAATAATGCCTGGAGCCAAACCCAGCCCATGGAAAAGGCCATGCTAGCAAGGTTTTGGTTCCCACATCTCTCCAACACCAGAGGTGATTCTGCAGGCAGAGTAGTCACTGACAGCAAAAGAAAACTGACTGGGAATCCAAGACCTGCCCAACCAAGTGCAAACCTGGAATGGAACCAATTGAGACTTCCTCCGGTTCACCAGGAACACAAGAGAAGTCCCCACCCCCCTCCTCCTCACCGTCTCTCATAGGCCAACGAGTCCTCAGTAAAGGTAAAGTACCGTTAAATGTTCACTTACTTTATTTACGGTTTATATTTATACCTCGTTTTTGTATGAAAAATATGAGTACAGTAGTATTATGTATAAAAAAAAATGTTATTTTTTTGGGCGTGTGGAACGGATTAACTCAATTTACTTATGGGAAAATTCATTCGGGTGAATTTTTTATTTACAAGCCGTCTCTGGGAACAGATTAAATTAAAAATCCAAATTACCACTGTATATGGTGAGTTAACCATATGGAGCAGCTATGGAGAAATGGTCATACCCGCCTATGTACAAAAAAAAAAAAATGATAGATTTGATAATTTGTATGCAGAATATAAGTAAAACACGAAAATAAGTGAATATTTATCGTTTCACTGGGCGGAGGCATTCTGAAAGTCTAAGTCTGTCACTTGTCAACAATGCCTGGTGCTGGATTTTGCTCACACTTCTCGATTTATTCTCTGATGTTTCACCGATTGTTTTATCACTTGTTTTTCTTTATTTATATCCATAGAGAGCTTTTATTTTCATATATGCATCACACATGTAAAACCCAGAGAATAATTGTTTAAATCATCATATGATGATGATCACATTCCCCTAGTAACATTCATGACAATAACAGCATTTGTACCATGAAATGGTAGCAGGATTTTTTCATGGGTCAAGGTAAACTCCACTGCATCCACACCGATCTATTATTTCCATATTTGCATCATACAAGTAAAACCCATACAATATTTTTTTTAAATTTTCATACGATAACTGCATTACCCTGTGAATCAACAATTGATGATAACCGCTGTCTAAGGGTTAAGATACCGTATCGAGTTTCCTGGATAAAACTATTGGATTCCAGCTTCTACAATATGCAATTGCATTAATGGGATGCAAAGGACCTGTGAATAAAAGTTTGTAAGAGACAATGTAAATGACACTAGAAACATTTATAACCTGATAAATGAGCCAAGTGTGCACAGTGAATAATGAGTATTTTATTTTAATAGTTAGGCTTCTAGCAAGGAGACAAAAACAGTGTTAATGAACCAACACACTCATGGATCTGATTTGCTAGTGCAGACTGACTTAGGAAGATGTATCTCCCTCACTGGCTCTACAAACATGCTAGGTTTACAAAAAGAAGTGGATGAAGATATGGTTATAGTAAAGAGTATTCTTGAAACTAGCCTAAGAAAGAAAACCACATAAGATTTGCATGCAGTGCATCAGTACAACTTAAAGAGATATCTCACTAACCATGTGTGTGGTTGTTAGTGTATCCAGTACATATCATTTCATTTTCTTCATCATCTTCAGCCCAGCGCTGACGGGCACCTAACAAATCATCTGTGTCTTCATCTACACAACGCTGAGGATAGGTAACTCCGTCACCCAAACTGAAAACAAAAAATTAAATACAGTACAACCTCGATTCGACGTACCCCGATTCGGCGAATCTCCGGCTAGGTCGCATACTTTTCAGGCTGGATTTACTCACCCGGTTCGGCGTACTGTACTCTGGTTCGCCGAAGAGGGGGAATGTGCGGATTTGCTTACGATGTTGGGACAGAGTTCACAGACTGGTGGAAAACTTTCCCATTCTATCACAGGTTACAATTAATAATTCCTTCGTATGTCAAGTTGGATCACACAAGTGGACCATATGAACCAAACACCAGCCAGAATGGTCCACACAAGTGAACGACTGTGTTTCCATGATTTTCGTTTACTGAATTGTGGCACATGTATCTTTGTTGATTAATTTAAAGGCTAAAACATGAATAGCTAGCTAATGTGTTGAAATCTATTTATATACATTTTGTGATGAAACAAGATGAGTGAGAGTGGACAGATAAGAGAATACAGTACTGTAAACCCTCACTTTACAGTGAGGTTTCACTCACTTTCATCTGTGTCATCATAGTTCAGTGACTCATGACTTTGAAAGTTTCAGGTTAATAAATCGTTTCTAAAACCGGTGTTTTAATAGCTCTTTATTATCCTAATTAAACTAAACTAAATACAACCAAAAATATACTGTAAGATGATAGACATCTGCCATTTTATAAATTATTCTTGTTATTGGCACAACTTCAACACAACATTCAAAAGGTGACACCCCTGGGGTCAACACTTGCATCAGAGGAGCTCCAGCATATTTCAACAATCCTAAGTATTGTAGTACAGGTTGATGATAGTGAGTGGTGTCCCAGAGAACATAAAGGTATAGTGCTTTTGAAAAATAGATGAGATAACAGGAATGTGCTAAGGGAAGTGAAAAAATTGAGAAAATGTTGCCCCAGTGTTTCAGTGCAGAGAAGAACATTCAAGATGGCCGCCGGCAAGAGGAAAAACAAAACAGAGCTTGATTTTGGGGATTTAATGAAGAAAGCATTGATATTAGCAGTCTTCACAACAAGTTGGTAAAATTAGATACTATAGTGAACTCATGTAGATATAGTCAGTAAATTGAAAGAAAGCAATGACCATTTGTGTAACAAAGTTTTATGTCTTGAGGGTTTAGTGAAAGACTTATGCAAGGATAAGAATCAATTGAAAACCATATTGCAAAGCCATGGAAGAGGAAAATAAACTCTTAAAAATAGCTTTGGAAGAAGTTAAAACAAATTTAAACATAGATGATTACAATAGGTTTGGTAAGGAAATTCAACAGGAGAAACAGCTTTTGTCAGCACAGATGAAGTAAGTTACACAGGGAATAGAACAGTGCAAGAAGGATATGCAACTTACCTATGCACAAGTGCCCAAGGAGAAGGAAAAACTGATGAAGCAGTAAAGGAAGCCAAACACTGCAGTAACCAGGATAAAACAAACATTAGGCTGGAAGTGAGAAAGGAATTGGCATCTAACCCAAAGTTGGTGCAAAACACAGTTGATCAGAGTAAGTCCCTGATAATTTTTTATTGCAAAGAAAAGGAGATAACATCTAGGTCAGAAAGAACTGTAGAAGATGCAAAAGTAGTAGATAAAATTGTTGGCCTTGTGGAAGGTCTAACTACCATAGAGAACGTGTGCAACTACAGGAGAATAAGCATGTACGTAAAAGGGAAAGATTGACCTTTGAGGGTCACCCTGAACGGTGCCAAACAGATGGAAGAAGTACTAAGGAATACTAGAAAATTACAAATTACAAAGTGATGAGGATGGGAAAGTGTGGTCGTTAAGACGAGACCATTAAAGAGAAAGAGAAGCTCAAACTAAACCTTGTAGAGGCAAAACGTCTAAATGAGAGGGGAAACGAAGAAGAATTTTTTTTTCCTACAAAGTGTTAGGGGTAGGCAGGCCAGTAAAATGGTACAAAAAGCCAAACCAACAAAATTGCTACAGAGAGGGGTAGTGAAGAATAAGGAGAGTGGGAACATGTTCCTGAAAATAGTATACACCAATGTAGATGGAGTGAGAGCGAAGATACTGGAGTTAAGTGATGTAATACAGCTGCAGACACCAGACATTGTTACACTCACGAAGACAAAACTTGAAGATGTTATTTTAAATGAGGTCATATTCCCAAGGGGTTACTCAATTTGGAGACGGGGACAGAAAAATTAGGAAAGGCGGTGGCGTTGCTGTACTGGTGAACGAAATAATGATTGCCAATCCACGAGAAGTTGATGTAATAGCACTAGAGATCTGCCATGAGGATGATAAACTAATGATCATAAATGCATATAGTCCACCGCCAAGCAACACATGGACAAAGGAGAAGCTAGATAGTAAATGAAAGGGTCTTATAACAATAATGAGAGAGATTATATCGAAAGCGGATAAAGATAGATCACGACTCTTGATAGTCGGGGACTTCAACTTGAAATCCATTGACTGGGAAGCACATGAAACTAGAACAGAGGATTTTTGAACCTGTAGATTTGTAGACCTCATCCTGGAAGCATTCTTGTATAAACATGTTAAACAAGCTACGAGGATGAGGGAAGGGGACGTTCCCTCCATGCTAGATTTGATATTTACCAGGTATTTGACATTCAGTACCTTCCTCCCTTGGGTAAAAGTGACCATGTCTTTTTGCGAATAAAGTATGTAATGCATTATAATCTGGAAGAAAATAAAGAGGTTGAAGCAGTTGAAAAACCTGACTTCAGGAGAGAACATTATGGCGACCTTAGAATTTTTTTTAATGATTATAATTGGACAGACTTGTTGCTAGGCAAGGAAGTAAATGAGATATATGTCAAGTTTTGTGAAATAAATGATAAAGGCACAAATTTTTTTATACCAAAACAGAGATGTAGAACTATGAAACAGAATTAGTTCAACAGAAATTGCAAGAGGGCCAGAGACCAAAAAACACACAAATGGAATCAATATAGGAAGAGGCCAAACCCCCAAACATACCAGCGATACAAAGATGCGAGAAACAACTACACATCAGTGAGGACCAACAATTCCGACAGAGGATGGCAACTAGCCGAAGCTGCCTGCAGATACTGCATCACCACAAACTCTGCAAACAGCAACGGACAAAAGTGCGAAGACGATCTAAGAGCCAGGGCTCAAGCAGATTCCAAGGAAGAAGCGGGCACCTCCTGCTGACACTCGAGCCGAGAAGCAAAAAACTGCGAAACAGCATCCCTCAAGAGCGGCGCAAACAGCTTCAACAGCGCAGATGATGCACCAGACCCAGAGGCAGTCCCAAGCTCCTCCACATCCACTGCAAGCCAGTCCGAAGACAGCTCAAGGAGGGAGAAGAACTGCAGGGCCGAAGCCAGCAGGCCCTGCGTACGCAAGTCTTCCGTGACCAATGCAGCCTAAAGGGAAGGAACCTGCACATGAAGCTGCATCACATCAACATCCCACGGAAGTGCAGGGGCGAACAAGCACTCACTGAGATGCTCAAATGTGCCCCCCCAGGAAAACCTGCAACGCTGTCTGAGCCTCCCGACACTCAAGCATGCGGGAATGATACAGAATGTATGCCACGCTTTCAAAAAGAAGAAAGGGCAGTCTGCTAACCAGGACGACTCTGGAACTTCGTAATGAACCCAGTAAGGACACGAAGGTCCATAAACGAAGGAATGGATCTATCACAAAAGCAAAATTCAGGTCGCGCAGGAGGTAAATCGTAAGGGTGTCCCACATCCACTGGGACTGGACTCGGGAAGCCGGAAATCTCCGGAAAGACTGAACTGAAGAACTGTTGGGGTCACAGAACCGGGGAGGGGTAGACGTCAAATCCATCTCGTACAAGGAGGGAGCAAAAGAGAATCCCACACCCTGTAACACCAAGTCCCACTCCGAGGGTACAAAAACCCAAGCCCAACGGGGCCCAAGGCCCCCAAGTCAACCCCTCCCCCGCCCCATGAACCTCACCCCGAGGGTCTGAGGATGTGCCGTCCTCCACACCCCCCGCCTCTAAAGAAAAGGTAGGAGCAGCTGAAAAAGCTGGAACGAAGGGGGCCCCACTGGTCAGACCCAGAAGCTCTGGCAGGAGGACCAGGCTCGAATGCCTCTACCGCCACCCCAGAAGGGGACTCCCCCCAAGACTGCCCAAGTCTCAACACCAACTAAACCCTGCCCTGACTCCAAAACTCTCAGACGCTTCGGGGCCGGGAGCAAGGGGGAAGGAACTGGATGGACAACAGAAGGGAAAGAACAAGGGGGAGAGAATGGAACCAGAGCTGAAGCGACTCCCACCTTTAAGTCCGGGTCCCTAAATCCAAAACGGGGCAGTTTCAGGGCATCCAGGGAAGCAACTAACCTAGTGCATTGCAGCAACCTAAACCTAGCATGCAACACAGCTGCTGCCTGCACCCTCATATCATGATCAGTAGCTTGGGTGAACTGAAGCACGTACAGGCAACAAATGTCGCACGACTCCGGGTCAAAAGAATCACTGACCCTAACAGAAAGTATGGTGAAGGCACAACCGGTGATTGTCCCCCAGAGACAGAGCAACCTTCCGACTCGCACAAAGTGAGTGGGGACTGAAGGGTCACATCCAATGGACCATGGAGTCCCCGCAGGTTTCCCAGGGCCCTTAGCCTTATTAACACACTAAGGAAAGCCCCGGCAGGGTACTGCGAACTGGCGCCCAAGACTACCAAACAATCTGCTAATAGCTGAAACCCTGGGACATGTCCACTCATGGGGGGCCTAGAGAGGAGTACCACCAACAACACAAAAAACTGAGGATAGATATAATGATAGATATACAGTATACACCCCAACACAGAAGGGGCAACCACCAAGGCAGACCTCACCATGCAGAAAAACAAAACCAAAAGCAAAACCGCACAAGAAGACAACATACCCAGGTGGAACAGAGTCGGTCGCCGTAAGAGGTAAAAACTAGCTGTGCAGTACCCCGCGCCCTTACTAGTGACGAAAACTACCTCCCTACCCAGAGGCAAATACAGTCAACAAAGACCCCAGTTGACTCCAAGAGCAGCCAAGTACCGAGCAGTAAAAGACACAGCGGGGGTAGATCCCAAGGCAACTTGTGGAAGGTGGCCCCAAGGGTAGTACTGTACTTACAGGGCACCTAGGAAAGGTGACCCTAGGCGCATGCAGCCTGAGTACCGAAGAATATTACTCCTGGCTTGCACACCACCAATAGAGACAGTCCTCGCCACAAGGCACAGAATCTGAGACAAATTGCTGAAGCCAGAGGCACAAGCCCATGCCAATAGCACATCAGCCTGAGAACTGCAGGATGGATCGCCGGCATGGGGGTCTGGGGCTCCCCTTTCCCCCCTCCCAGGGAGGGGAGGGGGGTGCAGACAGCAGTGCGGCGACAAGGTGACGACATACTTGTTTGCTAATTTTTGTTTGTGTCTACTTGTTCGGCTTTCGGTAGCAATAGTTTCACCAGAATAGGGGTTTGTTGGCACAATATCTTTCTGGGTGCCAGATCCGGTCAATGGCAGACATTGTTGAAAATTTACAACACTTAATTACTAACCCCTAGTACGATAAGAGGTAATTCTTGTACTAGACATTATAATTTACTAACGCTTCTAACAAGTAGTATAGAGATATTAAAGTTATAGAATTGAGGGAGAACACGCCAGAGCCCTTCTAGAAATTATGGCTGTGGAGTTGCATCAGCCACCCAGCCAGAGGGAATAATTTCCATATATTTATGTATTGAATTGAATCCAGTCTCATTTTACCCTTTTTAATAAGGATTATCGATTAGTAATATTTTTACTTTAGTTAATAAAATATATAGCTGTTTACTGGAAATATTTTATACAGTCACGATCAGCTGTTCCGGTAAATAAGGCGATAAGCTTAATTTCCACTCTCCATATTCTTGTTCATTTAACGTCGTCTAAATTAAATAATTTGCACCACGAGAAATAATTTGCTGTCTTATAAAACCCTTTATTACGATGTAAATTAACGTCAGGAACATCTCCATCCCTTCGGAACGTTGAGTAAAATATTACGACATTTTCCTGGGTTCTCCTGGCGCATGAGTGCGCATGCGTCAGGAGTCGAGGAGGGAGCTGGGGGAAATAGCCGCCATCATTAATTTAGGACCGAGGTGTTTTGGAGTTGCCCACTTGTCATCGATTGTATTTAGGAGCATCCATCTGTCTATGAACTTCTGATCAATAACACAACTACTTCCACAGATTACAAACACCACGTACAGCAAGACAGTATTTTATAGGTTCAGTAATTTTGCCCATTATTCTGAGATCTAATTAATGTCATGTCATTACGCCGCCGGACATCCCCAAAACTCACATGAGTGCTTTTCTTACCCCCCAAACCCATTTAGATTCTGCGATTAAATGTATGAGTAGATGGTTTGATGTGGAAATTATATAAGATTTACCTTTCAGTGTGGAGTTAACTACGAGAGAGACTTGTTTCTACCTGCATGATCATGTGTCACTAGGGACTGCTGACTCAGGCAAGAATAAACGGGTTAAAGCTGCCATATGCTATCTACGTTCATCTCTGGCAGCTAAGCCATTTCAGTTTCCACATTGTAGTTAGCTAATTGACCCGTTTTCTAATTGAATTTAATATTTATGAATGCCTTATTTCATTTTTAGAAGTATATTAACTTCATATTATTTACCCCCAATTTGTTGTGTGTATGAAGTTAGTTCTGAATTAATAGAAATATTATAGTTCATTTCTCTAAATCTATTTAATTTCACTTATTCATTTATTATAGGAGATCCATAAGCCACTGATTCTCTGATACTTTAATATCAATTATGGTCCTTCGAAACATTTAAGATTATTATATAGTAAAACTAATTCCCCCACGGCAGCTCCCAACCACACGGGGGTTTCTATAGACCATTGCTCCTCGTGCCTCTCTTGAGGGGGCCAGGTTCTGGCTCATGGTTCTCAGTAGGTAAGAACTCCGTGCACATTGACTGATGCCAGAAAGTTATACATATCCATTCAGCCTGGATAGCTCCGGGGAGCCTACCGGGTTCCCCCAGAAAAGAATAGAATTCTATGTATAGGCAGCAACTGTTAAATGAAGCAGAGCCACATCAGAAAAACAACACTAATGGGAACCGGCACAAAAGATAGATGGCGAAGAGAAGAACAGGCAGACAGTTCATGAAGCAACCACATGGAACCACTGTGAATAAAAACACCAGCTGACACCAAGAAATCCACTACTCTACTGACATAGGAGATGGGACATTAAATCAAGAAATTCCATACTCAAGGCTGGTAAAGAAACAAGAACCAACAAGGCTAGGTGTGCCACCAAACCTCTGGGAAAGCTAAAAGCCCTAGATAGAGAATGGGTTGAAACAATGGATGAGAAAGACTGTGAAAGAAAGCAGAACTATTCACATGTAAACCTGCAAAGGTCCAAACCCACTCAACACAAAAGGAAGTAGCCAGATCAGGAAAAAAAAACACATCCTCATGCAAGGGAAAACATACCTTCTGCAAATGCTAAGCAAACTCAAAACAGTGCCCCATAAACTGGAAGCCACTAAGCAGCAAACAAGTCCACCCATGACTGGTCAAATGATCCACAAAGCCAGAGGAATGCAGCTCTGTCAAAACAAATGGAAAGAAGAGAGACTAACTGCAAGAATTGTCAACACAGCAAGGACCAAGGCCCATGAAGCCAAAAGTTGGTCTACCTTCAGAGATGTACTCTACATGGAAAAGAAATGAACTGACCTTTCCCCTGGTAAAGCACTGGAAGAGGGGCACAATCTGAAAAGACTGAGAAAATCCTAGTAGTTGACAGATGCATGGAAGCATCAGATACCTTTACGTATCCCATAACATAATGGGTCAACACCACAAGCAAGGAGGCCATGGAAGATGAAAAGTGCAAGAGAGCTGAAGATGAGGTCACCATACTTTGTCAGAGCTATTGCAGATCATGAAAGAAATCTTAAAGAATTTTACTAGGTACTGAACAGTATTTATCATTAAAACTAAAATGGAATTTAACTTCAGGTTGGTGCAGTGTCAAAGAAAACTTTGATAAATGGATGGAGAAACTTTGGCCTACCCTTTCTTTGCAGTCAAGCAAGTGGTGACATTTCCAATTTTTCCTACACCCTGAACTTTCTGAGAGAACTAATAAGACATGAAATCCTTGTCCATCTTAAGGCTATACAGTCAGCTGATATAAAGAAGGTCCTGATAACACACACACTTGAAGAGGCTGTAGAGGAATGCTTGAAGACTGAATTCCATGCTGAAGTTACCATAACTGACCTGTAGATTACTGACCTTGTAACAATTTGAGTCCAGAAAGTGAGCAGGATAATGATGAATCTCACAAACCCAGTATAGAGGTGGTAAATAAATAATTCCTAAATATTATTCTCTTTATGGAATCAGACGTGGAATTAGTATTGTACACATGTACAACTTGTACGAGTTCTTACTGGCCTACCAGAGACAAAACCCAGAATCTGGCCCCCTACCCTTTACAGAGGCACAGGAAGTAGGGGATTGTTACAATCACCCTCACCAAGGAAACATCCAGAAAGTAAGCAAAGTAAAACAGACAACTGTACGGTTCACAGAAAGAAAAGAAATGGAATAGCAAATGACTCAAAAAATGATCCATCCAGTACTGTAGTTAGCTCAACATCCCTTAGTTACATCTTGCCACTGCCCAGTGGAAGCACCACCGGGAGCTCAGTTTCACCATGTCAACAGAGCTCAGTACAGCTGAAAACAATACATGGATGCACCTGGAAGGTGGAGTGGGGTGGGGTGGAAGGGAGCTACTGATGCGCAACCAGAAAGAGGAGTTTCATTAAATTCAGTGCAGGCTTTCTTGAGGGGCTAAATTGGAAGCTCCCATGAGCTAACTAACTAACCACAGAAAAGGAAAATGGGACTTACCTGGGAGAAGAGCAAAGACTACATCCATAGATGTAATGAATAAGAAGTCAAAAGAAAAAGGTGCTTCCAGAGAAGTTGTTAAGTGACTGACTGTAGGACACACCGATAAAACATCAAAAAGGATGTAATAGTGACCATAAGAAAGTGCAAACATTACTGTACTAATTTGTCTTATAATTTTTGTTGGGGACAGGCAGCTTGTGTACATATATAGTACAGTATACACATACACAAAGCGTGTGAGCTTCAGCCTCACATGCATGGGGTCTGCGGTTCAAGTCTCCTAGATCCCAGGTGAATGGAATATACATATATACGTTAGGCTTATATTAAGGTCTTCCCTCTTCTCACCCCCCCCCCCAGGTCGAACTACTGACCTTCCCCAGGATGCAGTTCCACAACAGTTGACTAACTCCTGGGTAACTATATTTACTGGTAGGTGAACAGAGGCATTAGGTGATAGGAAACATTCCTAACCATTTTTGTCCTGCCCTAGATTTGAACCTGGGACTCCCGATTGTGAGTCGAGAAAAGACAAACTGTACTACCAAGAATCTAATAAGCATACACAATTAATAATGATGCAACAAGCCTGTCATGTGAAGAAACTTACTCATTAACTCATAATGTGTACACAAAGGACACTCAAGAGGGAACAAAAGTTATTTTATGCTTCACTTACTATGCTATTTTAAGAATTAAAGTTGAACACTGATGGACTCTAGATCTGTAGGCTAACAAACACAAATAATTAAGTGAAACAAAGTTGTGTGCACATCTCTGTACAGAATATTCATTCCTGTCTTTGAGAATGCTTACAGAGGTAAATGATAACTTGAAGCATAATTAATCATTACTAAACACAATAAGTCTCTAATGAATGGTAATATATTATCTCCAATGAAAGATCAAAATATGAGCTATGCTTTAATACCTTGCCCATTAAACTACTGAAAATTAAAATTAAATTGTTTTATGAGATCAGCCAAATAATTAAACACAGTTTGTTACCAGCTGCAGTAATGTTCAGGTGGGCCCCAAGTCGGGACAATCTTGCCACTGTTCAAAATACCAGTTTTATCAGCACTTAAACTAAAACCCATTTTTGGATAAGATGAATTTCTGTAATATATTTAAATTGAAATATAATTATACTTTTCTTACACATGAGCTTTAAGAATTATTCTCACAAATGAGTGCTACTTTTACTACTTAAACATTACCTTTACTACCTGAGCACTACCTCCACTAGTTAAATACTGAACAGTATTATCTATATTGTACAATCATTACTTCTGCTTGAGCACTACTTCACAGATTTACTATAGGGGTATTCAAGTATTACTTATATGTTGTTATACAGCCACTATGCCCACACCTGAGCATAACCTCCAGTACATAAACACCACAATATATATAAAATACATAATCAATACCTGAAATATGCTTGTATGTACAATAGTGTCAAGCTGTTACTGATGACAAGCCCACATGCCTACATAATCATCAAAATCTGAGTGATCATACTTCCTGAAGAACTTGTTAAATTTCCCTTTTCAGCTCTTGACCGATGCACTAGTTATGCTTCTCATAAATGTTCAACATATTCTGGGATGGGTGGCTTTAAGCTCAAGACAAAGAATTGGAAACTTCTTGGGTTCATCGCCATTTTTAAGAAATACATTTTAGCATAATTATACTATGTATTATTCTCACAACTCCTGGAATATAACTGACTATTTATAACAAATAACTTTGTTTTTATGTTAATATCTTTACTTAGTACACTGAACTCCAACTTCAATGGAACCTGAGCCACTGAAAAGCTAAAATGCAACAGATGCTTCAATTCGCAATGGGAAAACACAGTGTTGAATATAATGAAACAGCTTTTTCTGATGGACCCTTGGTAGCATCTCATAGCTTGTGCTTTGGTGAAGCCAAGCCTTAAAAATTTCACCAGGCCTCTGAGTCTCATGCTGACCTACCTGGTTGGTCTGAATGGTCTGTTGGTTGATTTGGTTGGTTGGTTGGTTGCATGATTGGCTTGCTGTCTGGCTGGCTGGTTCATAGGTTGGTTAACTTCATGCTTTTGGGGCCCACAAGAAGGTGACTACTATTGTATTATATTCATTTGTTTGTTACCAAGATGTGTTGGAGCCAATCCTGACAAACACTACCATCCCTATGCTCAGCAATGCCACTACCCACCACCACTCCTGACATCCCCACTCCCAATGACAACTCGTACACTGTGGGTTGCAGAAGGACAAGCAGGCTGTGAGGTAACCATCAAAACCCCTAGAGGGAATGAACCCAAAGGCTGCCGCCACCAGCACACTTGCCACTGGTGCACATGGTTCTACGAGCTAAGGCCATTCTGATGTCTGAATTAATTAAAAAGTCTGGGAGGTGGAACAAACAAATTGGACAGGAAGGCCAACCATGGACCAGAGCAGGAGAAGCAGAGGTGGTGGCCTCGCACTTAACACAAGCAGGTAAGGGCAAGAACTTAGAATCTTCCCCATAGAAAGGGGAAATTATAACCTCAATGGCAGAAGCAGCTAAGTATTTCAAAAGCCTGCATTACAATAAACTGCCCCACAAGGAGGCTGTAACCTCATAGGCCACTCCCACAGAGAACTAATCATCACACACCTGAGGGTGAAAAGGCTGCTGAATCCTACAGGCAAAATGACTAAGGCAAAAGTTATGACCATTATTGTCCAAAATTACTGAATTACATACTGTACTGTAAAATGTTTAGCAGAAATATTCAGCTTTGAACTAGACAAGAGATTCAGAATAACCTAACCAGCAGAAAAACGAGTTCCAATGGGAACTGGCTGCTTAGGCCATTAAACAAACAAGCTGATGTACCAAGCGTGTTGTTGGTGAGAATACACCTAACCACAAGGCAGATGGCAATGGAAGGCATACAAATCCACAGATAAGAAATAACCATTTAACATATCCCAGAAATGGAGCAAGGCACCAAAACAAACAAAAACATGCACAGCTAACAACATCAACTTCCCACTGACAGGTCACGCAGTGGCAACAAAGTCCAGTGCACTTCCCAGAAGCGAGGCATCTCTAAAGAAGACAATTCAAAGAAGAGGAACTCTAATCCATCAGAGAAGTCAACCAAGCATAAGCCGACAAACCAGAAAGAAAACCCTGGACCAAGTCGGAGAAAAATTGGAATTTGGGAACACACAAGTTGGGTAGTATAAAACAGCTGTGAAGCTCAAAGAGCAATGGCCAAACACAGAACAAAAGTTCAAGGGGAAAGTCAATTCTAGAAATGGCAAATGGATTTCAGCAGAGATCAGCTGACCTTTGCAATACAAGGCGAGTAAAATAGGTTGTAGACCAGGAATCTCCAGTGCCCTAGACTACCATCTGGTGGGAGCTGAGTGAACTAGGGCCATTGTAGGCATTGCTAGCAACATATCATTTACCTTATTTTTCAAGTTGTGGTTTTGTTTCATCAAACTCTCTGGTCAGTTTTCCAAAGTTTTGTATCAATCTTGGATCTCCCATCTCTTCGCCTTTTAAAGAGAGGCAGATTCTAGTCCTGGCTCCCGATAGGCCAGCATAGGTCCCGGAGGCCTGACACTATCATAAGACGTAGCATTACCAGTGCTTAATCACCAGGAAGATACTGAGGAGCTATGCTATGATACCATTGCAACCTGAAGCTATGAGAACTATAACAATATGAGCTATGAAATGTTTACCAAAAAAGTCACACATATGACTAAAAAATACAGTAACTGATTTGAAGTAGCAGATTTTTACAAATAACTTAAAAATAGACATTTTCTTTAGAGTTAGACATGTAAAAGTACAGTATACTACTGGCTTCATTGTTCATGTACTTTAAGGGATTTAAAATACATTTCTAAGATATTAGGGTACAACAATACATAATTTGTGATTAAAAAAAAGTGCATCTAATGTCTGTTGCTATAATGTGTACCACAAACACAAAACAAAAACCATAAGCCAGGAAGATGGCAGGTATTAGGTATGGTTATTGTATTTGAAAGCATCATTAATTACTGTTACTTTCACTCAGGTAACACGTTTTGTTCTTTGTACTTCTGTTCCCAATTTCTTACAAGAATAATTACATTTATAAAACCAGCATTGAATGTAGTGAAATGCCATTTTCTGGGTGAGCCCCGGAGGCTTCCTGGTGCTATCGGGCTAATATGAGATATATTAGACTTGGGCATTTGTCAATGGAGTTCTGCCTACCGGGGACCACGAGGCAGAACCTGGCCCCCCTCAGAGAGCCACAGGGAGCAATTGCCTATGGAAACCCCTCCTGTATTTTTTTTTTACTAATCTGCCATCGACTGGGGTTAGGCACCCAGAAAGGAAGGTATAACAAAACAAACCCTCCACACGGTAAGAAAAATTGTAACCGAAAATCAAACAGAGGTAGAACTCCCCCAAATCCCAAGGAAACAAGCAAACAAGTAAATGCCACACCTCGCTACCCTCCCTTCCCCAGAAGGGGGAGGGGGGAAGTCTCGGACCCTCCGCACCGACTACTCAGCAACTCCAGTTCGATGTCTAACATAAAAAAACACGAAAACCAGCAACCATAGGGAGGGAGGGCACCAGGGAGACTGCGGGGCTCACTCAGAAAATGGCGTTTCATTACATACAACGCTGATATTCTGTAGGGAGCCCCACTGGCTCCCTGAAGCTACATAACCAAAGATAAGGAAAAGAGGGATTTACCTGGGAGGCGGCCGCCACACGCTCCTCAACTTGAAGGCGAGACAACTGGCTGTAACCTATGACCCATAGCGACACATGAAAGACTGGGACCAGGAATGTTGAGTAGCTGGTGTGGAGGGTCCAGGGCTCTCCCTCCCGTGGAGGGGAGGGCTGTGCATACAAGCGGAGCAGGGGCGGGGTGTGACGTTTGCTTTTTTCCTTGGGATTTGGGGGAGTTCTACCTCTGTTTGATTTTTGGTTGCAATTTTCTTATTATGTGAGATTCGTTTTGTTATGCCTTCCTTTCTGGGTGCCTAACTCCTGTTGATGGCAGATTAGGAAAACCCCCAACCACAGGGTTTTTTTTCCCAGGGGCCATTGCTCCCTGTGCCTCTCCGAGGGAGACCAGGTTCTGGCACATGGTCGTCGATAGGCAGAACTCCATTGACTAATGCCCTAGTCTAATATATCGCATATTAGCCCGATAGCTCCAGGGAGCCGAAGGGGCTCCTAACAGAAATAAAAAATCATTAGAAATTACAGATGGTCATATCAGTCTTACACACAACTTTAAAAGATCATGCATGTCATCACATCAGAAACATATGCACCAATGGCAGCACATTCCAGGCTTCATACCTACTAATCTGGCTTCACTTTGCCAATATTTGCAATTAAATTTAGATATTAAAAAGTATATCGTTCACAATGTCCCACTTGAAACAAACCCATGAAAGCAAATCCAACTGTGAATTATCAAATTAAACTGAAAAAGCTATAATCTGCTTCAAGGATTTGTCATATTTTGAATGTACAAGAAAAACTAATGACGTAAGTCTTCTGTGTCATCAGATGATTCACCTGTGATGACTATGTGGTTGAATTGTGCACTTGAGTGTTTAAACAGGTAAAATTACATGTTTTGCACCAAGTGATGGTCCAGATACTAACACCCATAATATTTTGATAATTATATCCAGATCAAGATAATTTTGTCAAATATATTTTTATATTTTACTGCAATAATTGTTAGGCTTAAAGTACTGTGAGGTATCTGATATAACAATAGTGTCCACATTGATATTTTAAATTTTGTTAAAAACAATTACTGGTATATGTGTATATATATATATATATATTATATATATGTACAGTATATATAAATAATATATATAATATATATATATATATATATATTCACCTTTATGATGATGAGCCTTAATACATGCAACTGTCTTTAAGCTAACCTGATATTGACTGATTAGGGCACTTTAACATAGGGAAACTATCAGAGAGCAAACGTTTCAGTGAAATTAAGCAAATTCTCCACAAACATATGCTGTCATGCTTAGCTTAAAAGGGCAGGTAACACCTTAATTAATTAAGCTCATCATCAACTTTTGATGGAATTCAACAAAGCAATTATGCAGCCTAACTGCAACTACATAAATTATAATGTACTAAAACACTGTCAGAAATTGGCCAAGGCTTTATTTCCAAGCAGGTAATATTACACGGCACAAGACAACCACAAGCGCATGACAGGTAAAAACAAGGAAGAGGGAGTATACAGGTGGAAAGAAGAAAAAGTAATGATGGTGGTGGTAATAATTGGTTAATTTTGGAACAGAGATGGTGGTGGTGGTGAAGTGAAATGGTTGTAGTAAGGTAGTGGTGGAATGTAACAGGTAAGTGGTGACAGTGAAGATGGTGGTAACAGTAATAGTGTAGTGATAGTCATGGTGAAGTAGTGGTGGTGGTGGTAATAGTAATTTGGAGGGGAGAGGGAACAGAAGGAAGGCAAGAGAAAAAAGGGGAAAATTAAAGGGGAGGGGGAGGGATGAATTAGGTGATGAAATAAATGGGGAAGAGCAAGAGAAGAGGCAATGAGAAGAGAAATAAAGTAGAAGAAAGGACCCAATGAATGAAAGGAGAAAGAACAAGAGTAGATAGAAAAACATAGAAAAGGGAGAACAGATGGGGAACAAGGAGTAAGAAGGGGATTAAGAAAAGTGAGATACAAGATGAAGAGAAGCAGCAATAAAAATAATAAGAGAAAAAGAGGAAAAGGAGTGAGGAGGAGGAACAAAAGCAAATATAAAGAGAGGAGCAAGAAGAACAGATCAACCTGAGGAAGAGTAGCAAGATAGGGTTGAGAAGGAGAATGAGAAGGTGGCAATGTGAGGAAGACTGGCAACAGGAGGACGATGACAGTAACAAGGAGGAGGAGGAAGATGAATGGATAGAAGGGAAAGAGAATTAAATTAACAAAGAAAGAAAGACAGTGAAAAAACTTAGTTTTAATAATTTTACACACACAAACAATGATAGTAAAATATCTCTTATAAAGAAGTGAAGCAGGAGAGGGGATAAATTGCATAAAGAATAACAAGAGATCATGAAGGTATTGATAAAGCAACAGGGCACCAAATGACATGAAATGCTTCCTTCCGAGCAGCCACTAGGATGCTCACCGAACTATAAACCAGAGTTCCCTGGACACTGTACACACACAATAGGCCCTCAAACCATCTTGTCATGCGATTGGGGAGAGTAGGCAAAGGAGTGCATTTTCAAACTTAACCCAGAGTGGCTGCTTTATTAAGAAAAAGAATATAAACAACCAATTAAAACTCTCAACAAATGTTAATTTCAGTCACTAAGGCATCTAATTACTACTTTGCAAACTATACTGTAGGACCTTATTGCAGCCGAGATGCCCGTTATCTGATGATCACCAGTTGACAGCACAAGACTCACTACCTTACTAGGAAACTGGCAAACTTACTTGAAACCCAGGCCACCCTAACAAGGTCTAAAAGTGGAAAACTGAAGTGATTGCTCAAAATTTTTTTGGAATGCTTTATTTTGCTCAACACTGTTTCTTAGCTAAACCCATTGGCTGTTAACTACAGAGCTAACCCAGAGATAATTATAGGGCAAGCACTAAGACCTAACTGGAGCCAACATTAGGAAGCAGAAGCAGCAGATGCAGATACTCCAAGAACCAGAGTAGAGCATATTAACAGTAAATTAACAGAAAGAAAGCCGTTATCTACCTCTCATTCCGCAAAAAATGGGATGATAATGGGCGGACCTAAAATAACTTTCAATTCACTCCGAATGAGAACCACTTTGAGGACTAAACGCCAAGAATGAAAGATGCTACAGCCACAGTTCACTTGGAGAACAGGAACACCCTACTTCCCCCAATAAATATACTGTAGTACACTACCAAAACATTAAACAAATGCAACCAGATTGCCATGCTCTCAAGGAGAAGGATGTGCTAAGGTGACATCCACTTCACTGCCAACTCTCTGACATGGCTGTAAACACACCTTAATCCTGGTGACTAGTACCCCTGTTCAATATTATGACTGTTGGAGGCAAACCCCCAACCCATGTCAAACTTGTTTATGAAGACATTCAGAAAGAAGGGGTTGCTGCCACAGAACCTAACCCAGAAATGCCAGAAAAAAAAAGAGCCAAAGCAGAACACATCTCAGGGACCATGGATCATGCAGCTTATGGTACAATGCCTTTAGCCATACCCACTCTTGAGAATATACCACACAGGCATTTATCAGGTGACCTAGAAGCTGCTTGCACTCCCATTATGAGTAGTGGCACATTCCAAGAATCTGAACAATGAAGGAAATAATGGTCTTGAGCTCTGATAGATTAAGAATCTATCAGTACCTAGAAGATTTTCTTGCTGAATGCAAATAGTGTATTAAGAAAATAACACTAAAAGTGGGAAAGACAGTGATTGCTTCCCTGCCAAACATTTTGCAAATTTAATAAATGAGAAGTTGGATTGCACATGGGTCAGGGACATCAGATGAGGGAATCAAGCTCTTTTAAGACCCTGGGAAACAGCATGATAAGCCGACATATCCCTGGTCCAAACCCTCCAAAATATGCACAAACACTGTTGTTGCCTTCCACAAACAGACTGATGGGCAGCATAAGAGTTAGCCAAATAATGTTTTCTATCATGCCATGGAGACTTTGTAGGCCCTGGGTGTAGGCCCAAACATTTCACGAGCGAGGAGAGGCTTTTCCACTACATAGGCAACTGATAACCCAGCACCACAACCTCATTCAGGAGACCAAGAAATCAATGATCTTGAGGTTATCTTGAGATGTTTTTGGAGCTTAGCGTCCCCACGGCCCGGTCCTCGACCAGACCTCCTTTTTGTTACACACACCCAGGAAGCAGCCCGTAGCAACTGTCTAACTCTCAGGTACCTATTTACTGCTAAGTGAATAGGGGCATCAGGGTGAAAGAAACTTTGCCATTTGTTTCCGCCTCCACTGGGGATCGAACCCGGAACCTCAGGATTATGAATCCGAAGCGCTGTCCATTCAGCTGTCAGGCCCCTGATCCACCATGGTCTGGAACAGGCTCAAGCCTATGGGCCATACATTATTGGGGGGAAGGTAAATAGTTCCCAAAACATCAGCCAGTTCCTGCACAGGTGAGAGCCTAGGGCATTTCAGAACTGTCAACAGGTGAGGAGGCTGGGAAGTTCGATGCTAAGAGGGCCCAACAGACTAGGAGGCTCAAGCATGATCAGTGTCAATGCCATATAATTGTTAAACACAAGATGGTGAAAACAATCTCACAACCAAAACAAAAAACTGCAAAACACAGGAAACAGACTGCCCAAACACTTGAACCATGCCCAAGGTGGTAGCCTAGATGTAAAAGGAGTGAATCCAGAATGTACTCACTTAACCCTGAGCACATATTATGACGGGCAAAGGTAGCCAAGTAAAGGAAAAAATCACAAAGTATCTGAGAATAAAGAGCAGTTATATATATATATTCTTGAAGGCGACAATGTGAATTGACTGTGTATGATAAAGGACTAAGCCCCAGAAACCTCGCATAAGTCCCAAAATTTCCTGCCAAAGCAGTGGGACCACCCAAGAAGAATGACAGGACAAAAATCACCAATGGACACAGCAAATATAAACTCTTGTGTCCTTAACTTCAAGTAATCAGCACCAGAGAAGGTAACCCCTGGAACAAAACTGACCCTGTGGAAGTGGAATAGTAAAATACCCGTATTTAAAATAATATACTGATAATCACACCATGAAGTGACTCAGTAAAGGACACCCCTGTGAAGACTCAAAGAAATCCTGTAAAAATACACAACTGAGTTAATCTTCATAGAGCCAGCCATATGTATAAGTGAGCTGGGAGGTAGTCAGTAAGGCTTTCAGCTCCCCAGTAGTGTTGTTTATTTTGTGCTGCCACTGATGGTGGTCAGGTGATGGGTAGCCTGGTAGTGGTAGCTTGCAGTGATAATTGGTTGTCCTGGTGATCACATTTATCATTTGGAGGTGGGTTTGAAAATTGTTTCTCCACTCTTTCTCCACAGAGCAGCCACCCTGGTGGGGGATTGAGAATATGCCTGTCTGCTCCCCTCCCCAATCACATAGCAAAATTGTGTGAAAAGGGGCTTACCAAGATGACAGAAGGCCTGGTAACCAATTTTACAGTGTCCTGGTTGAACTCAGGGTTTTAGCTCAAGAGCAACTGCAGCACTGGCTATCTCAGAAGATTTGTGTAAAACAAGAAAGTTTGAAATTATTCTTCACACAACAATGTATGCAAAAAGGTTAGCAAACAAAAATGATAATTGATGAGCAAAGAAAACATTGAATCAATAAAATTATACAGTACTGAATTCATTATTACTTGTGCATTAAGGGGAATTACATGTATTAGTAAGCAGTTCTACATTATTTTTGTTAACCCTTAAACTGCGCAAAACATCATATAATGTGTGACATTGAACTCAGTTTTTTTAAATTTCTGAAACTCTTTCAAATGTTTTGTGCATAATCTACGAGGCAAATGCTCCAACTTTGTCTAAATGATACCAGTGTAACTTGAAAAACAAGAAAATAAAAAATAATTATAAAATTGAATATTGAAAACTTAAGATTTTGAAATCAGCTGCAAAAATATAAAAAACCAGCGTTGAATGTAATGAAACGCCATTTTCTGGGCGAGACCCGGAGGCTTCCCGGAGCTATCCAGGCTGATATGCTAATGTCAGACTTTGGCATCAGTCATGTGTATGGAGTTCTTTGGGCCTACCGGGGACCACGGCCAGAACCTGGCCCCCTCAAAGAGGCAAGGGAAGCAATGGCCTATAGAAGCCCCTGTGTGGTTGGAAGCATTCTATGTCTGCCATCGACTGGGTCAGGCACCCAGGAAGGTAAGCATCCCAAAACAAACCCCTATTCTGGTGAAAATATTGCTACCAAAACCCGAACAAGTGGATAAAACTCCCTAAACAAAAATGATCAAACTAGTGTGACGTCACCCGTTGCTGCACCGCCATCTGCGCAGCGCCCCAGATCTACCGCGCCGGCGATCCACACCCCAGTTCTGAGGCTGGATGTCAAAACACGCAAAAAACCACCGACCGGAGGAAGGGAGAGATGCCGGGGAGCCTCTGGGTATCACCCAGGAAATGCCATTTCATTACATTCAACGCTGGTTTTCTGGGGGGAGCCCCTACGGCTCCTCGGAGCTAACTACCCACAGAGGAAAAAAAAGAGGGACTTACCGGGGAGACGGTTGCTGCTCACTCCTCTACCCGAAGTCGAGACAACTGGTTGCATCCGCCGACTCAAAGCGGCACAGGCCCGACTGGGCCCAGGGACGTTAACAAGGTAATGAGCAGCCAGGACCCTGTTCGACCACCAAAATCCCTGAACCCAAATGTCAGCCCAAGACATTGCCAATGAAGGCGGCAAGGCTGCGAACTTGCGAACTTCATGGGCACGGGGATAGACCGCAGGCTGGCTAGCCTTAATAACCTTGCGGACATGGGAGACCCCGCACACGCGAACAGGGAAGAAGGGAAACCGGATCAACTCAAAGCACCTCCACGGACACAAAACATGATGCACCCCTGGCCTAACCAATCAAGCATCAACAACCCAGGGACCCCTCCAGAAAGCAGGAGTCTCATTCTTCGCCAGAAAAGGAGAAGGCTGCAGACAAACACACCGATCGCCCCGACCAAAAGAGCCGAAACCCCTGCGCCGGAGGAGAGCACGAAGGAGTCGGCGTTGACCGTCCAATCCGTGGAGAGGGGAACGAAATGAGACAGGCCATCGGCCAAGACGTTGGACACTCCCCGCACGTGAACTGCCAGGAGAGCCAAACCCAGAGAACTCAGCAGACGAGTCACCCAAAGCGACCAGCGACAAAGAGCCAAGGATTGCATCGACCCCCCCCCCTTTCCCAGTTCAGACAATGAATCACCGGGGAGCAGTCCGACTGGAGCCGGATTGTCGACCCGCAGGCGACCCGAAACCCCTCAAAGAGCAAATCAAACCGCCGCAAATTCCTGCACCGTGATGTGGGCTCAACAGAAAGACAGACCATACCGTCCCTGGCCGGCCTGGTGAGCACTGGTCACAAAGCCCCAGCCGAGAGATGACGTGTCTGTGAACACATCGAGCGAAGGCGTCAAGGCACTGAACCCCGAAAAACCCAAAGAGGAAGCCGGCGACGCAGCAACCGACGCAAGGCCCTCGGGGTCCAAACCCAGTGATCGCGAGAGAGGCGGAAGGGACGTCTCCCGAAGGAACCAGAACATCCGACGAAGCCAAACCTGACCCAGTGGGTAGATCAGCATCGCAAAGTTCAGGCTCCTACACAGACCCTCGAGCAACTGCCGGGTGACCCAGAAGCCCCGCAGAAACAGGCGCATGCAGGACTACAGCTGCAGGAGAGACTCCGGAGGAAGAGACAAGGAAGCGTTCCGAGAGTCCCACACAAGGCCCAGCCATGTTCAAACCTGGGAGGGAACCATATGGGTCTTCCTCCAGTTCACCAAGAACCCGAACCCAGCGAGCTGAGAAAGAACCAAATCCCTGGCCAGCAGACAAGAGGACCAGCTGGGAGCCCAAACCAGCCAGTCGTCGAGGTAGCCAACACCCAAACACCTAACAGACGCAGACAGGACTAGTCTAGAATAAACTGCAGTTTTTGACCACGCCCAAGCAAACCCACTCCAAGACTTCCCCTGACAGAGCGCAGGGGAAGAGGCCTGCCCCACTAGCCCTGAACCCCCCAAAAGGGGAGGAGGCTACCCAACGCCACCGGAGGCCATGCGAAACGACCTGAAACGCCAACGAATCGTGGGACCAGGCATGAGCGAACAGTGCAAGCCTCCCCCCATCGCCCCATCAATGGGGCGAATCGCGAAAGGGTAGCCCTTACGAGACCCAGAACCTCGCACACAGTGAACACCATGCCGACCAATAAGAAATATTGCCGGAACAACCGTGGACATCTTCAAGAGAAAACTAGACTGTTTTCTAAAAGAAGTTCCGGACCAACCAGGCTGTCGTGGTTATGTGGGCCTGCGGGCCCGCTCCAAGCAACATCCTGGTGAACCAAACTCTCACAAGTCAAGCCTGGCCTCGAGCCAGGCTTGGGGAGTAGAAGAACTCCCAGTACCCTATCAAGCAGGTATTATGCAGGTAAGCAGACCAGACGAAGGCGGAGCCGAACCCGAACCCAACACCAGTGGCCTACCACGACGAGAGGAACCCTGAGCCTTGGCACGACCCTTCCGGAAAGACCCACCACGGGACCCCCGGAGAACCAGCAAGTCCGACATAGGACGGCAAGAAGCCGAAACAGCCTGAATATACTGCACAATGGCTGAAGCCTCAGACTGGAGAGGACAAAAGGGCAAAGACATTCTAAGAGCCAAGGCCCAAGCGGATTCCACAGTAGAGGCAAGCACCAACTGCCGACACGCGAGCCAGGAAGCATAAAACAGCGCAACCGCATCCTGCAAAATCGGAGTGAAAAGCTTTCCCCTTCCAAACAGTAAAAACTCTCCTCCTTCCCCTTCATCACCATCTTCCATACGCCATCAAGAGCCCTCCATAAAGGTAAGAGTAACTTTGCTACTGTATTGTAGTTAGAAAAAAACATTGTATTCAGTATAAAATGTATTTTTATGTTAATATTTTGGAGGGTGGGGAATGGATTAATTCAAATCCCTTTATTTCTTATGGGAAAATTCGCTTCGCCTTCCGATATTTCGACTTCCGATCCGTCTCTGGGAATGGATTAGCATCGGAAGTCGAGGCCCCATTGTATTTAGAATATAGGTTTTCAGTATAGTTTACTGTAAAAAAAAAAAAATTGTCAATATGGCATTTGAAATGTGTGTCAATTTAGACAACAAAAATTTATAACTCCAAATGTTTAGAGTTTATGAAAAATCAATTCTATGTGGATTGTAGAACAGACGGCTGTGCACACTATATGTAAAAATGGTGAGAATCGGTCATAAACTAGATTTTTGGATACTGAAATAAGTTGAAATTCTAGTTATAGATATAATTGAAGTTGAATTTATCGACAATGAATAAGGCAGTTCTAATTCATGAATTTACTTGTATGTTGTAATAAACATTGTTTAGCATTCATACTCAAGTAAGTGAAAGTTGTAGGTCAATGTGTGTAGAAATGAAGTCAAGAAAAAATAACCTCCTAAAAATAAAATATAGGGATAATTATAATAATTATAATGATTTAGGGAATATATTTAGGGTATACAGTACTTTATATAAGTAAAAATGGCCTAATCTGGTCCCTAATCATCAAAACAACCTAAAGAAACAAGAAAAATAGAGTTTAAAATCTGTGAAAAAATCAGCTTAAAAATTGAAAGTCCCAAGTTCTGAGAGTTGTAACTGATTTATTTGTTGACCAATTTAATTCTGGCTTCACATAGTTCGGGACAAGTATGCATTCTCCAGGATGTAAAGGTTAAAACAAATTCAAATAATAAGCGAAGGAGGGGAAAAAAAATATATATATATTTTTTGGACATTATTGAAAGTAACTGATAATAACATTGGGCAATGTATTTATATGATATATAACAATATAGAGCATAATAACATAATTACTCATTATTATTTGTGTTATTATGTATTACTCACCAATGCTATAATGGCACCAGCTGTATATCCACTTTGTGGACACTTTTTACTACTATTCTTCTTCTTTGTGGATCGGACAGGTGCTTGCATTTCTTTATTATTGCATTATCCATCAGTTCCAGTTAACAGTCTCTGTAGTGAAGTGGTAAGACACTCGCCTGGCGTTCCGTGAGCGCTTTGTCATAGGTTCGTATCCTGGCCGGGGAGGATTTACTGGGCGCAAATCCTTAACTGTAGCCTCTGTTTAACTCAACAGTAAAATGTGTATTTGGTTGTAACAACGATTCTTCGTGGGGGTCGTATTCCAGGGACCTGCTCGAAACGCTACGCGTACTAGTACAAGAATGTAACAACTCTTGTATATATATATATCCCCCCCCCCCAAAAAAAAGGAGCTGTTCTCTTTATCAACAAAACATTCTTTATTTTTTAAATATTCATCTAAAATCAATTTCTGAAAAAGTTTTGATGAAAGTTTCACGAAGCTGAAGCCAATAAGGTGGAGATTTGTTTAATATTTTAAAGTAATTTTTACATAATTCAAATATTTTTCGAATTATACCCTCTTCAATGTCACACATCATATGATATTTTACGTAGTTTAAGGGTTAAGAGAAGGCACCCTTCAAATACAACTTGCGAATTTATAATAACCAGGAGCAATTGGGACAATGAAGCAGTCTAATAAGAAAATAGAATCATTACAGTACTGTACATTATAGTGTTAGATGTCATTGCATCAGGGCAGTTTTGGTTAAAAAAAGGACAGATGCAAGTTGGTTTATTTTGTTATATATGACAGCCTCAACCTGTGAGCTGTGGAGATGAAACATAACACCAGCCCACATAACTATATAAAAAAGGTACAATATGACTAAGGTGATGTGTACCATGAATACAAAAGCAAGCGAAGGCAACTTATACAATAAAGGATATTAGTACAGAAGCGACAAGTTAAATGAGATATATGATGTTATGATGATGGTTAAAAGTACTGGTATTGTATAAGATAATAACTTAAGGATACAGGTAAGGGAAGCTGAAGTGAGGGCAGTGTATTTGAGAACATTAAAAGCTCAAGTGAGATAAGAAAGGCGTTAAGGATGAACAAACATTTTAGGGAAATTTGTCTATCGTGTATTAATAGTAAACTAAGAGATAGAGAAAAATGTGATCAAAACATGGCTGCTTCATGGACAGACAGCAGTGTGGATCACATACCTGTATGGCAATGGAAAATATAGAATGTACTACACTAAGATTTTATAAGCTCAAAAGACAATGTTATTCTAAAATGATACATGTAAACGAGTTCTTTAGTACATGGCCGGTGAAGTTATTGGAAATAATGAATGTTTGCTACAGAGTGAAAATAAGGAATGTGTTCTAGACACAGGTAAGAGCAAATACTTCAAGGCAGAAAGCAGGATACAACAATGATATTATGGTTTGTTTAGTGTTTAAACAAACACTAAACAATGAAATAATAAGAAATAAATTGAATGGAACTGACAATACTGATGCAGGAAATAAAATTATAAAAAACATAGTAAGGAACACAAAATACAATACAATTTAAAGAGAAGAGCAGGAAAGAAAAAGAGAAGTGTACAGAGTTTAAAAGATGTGAGGACAGTTTCAGGAACTAGCAGGTATGTAGAATGCATTAGACCAAGAAGAGAAAAAGAAAAGATTATTTACCACAATACTGTAAGTCAAACCCCCTCAACAAGGCATGGGCCAAGTGGGTAAACAAAACTCTCTACCTGGTCTGTGTGCTGCCATAGGATTGCACAGGGGAAGTGGTGGCAGTAGTGGTAGAAGGGGGCTGTTGGCCGCGCACCGGGTAACTTACACCATCGCCTAGACTAGAATAACAATGAGAGAGTACAAATTCTTAAAGGGCAACCACTGCAAGGTGGGGTAGTGATTGTGGTTGCTTATGGTCATAGACCAACCATTCAAGACATCAAACCCAACAACCATTAAAAAACCTAGCCTTTTCAATGCACAATTATACATATTTTATGGTAATACAGGTAATGATTTAAGATAAGAAAACCTAAACTGCTTCAGAAAAAACCAGCGTTGAATGTAATGAAACGCCATTTTCTGGGTGAGACCCGGAGGCTCCCCGGAGCTTTACCGGCTGATATGCTAATGTCAGACTTTGGCATCAGTCATGTGTATGGAGTTCTAGGGCCTACCGGGGACCACGAGCCAGAACCTGGCCCCCTCAGAGAGGCAAGGGGAGCAATGGCCTATAGAAACCCCCGTGTGGTTGGAAGCATTCTATGTCTGCCATCGACCGGGTCAAGCATCCAGAAAGGTAAGCATTCCAAAACAAACCCCTATTCTGGTGAAAATTGCTACCTAAGCCGAACTAGTGAATAGAACTCTTCAACAGAAAACACGGAAACTAGTATGACGTCATACGTCACCGCGCCGCTGTCTGCGCAGCTCCCCCCTCCCCGGGAGGGGGAAGGGGGAGCCCCAGACCTCCCACGCCGGCTATCCACCCATCAGTTCTGAGGCTGGATGTCAAAACACGCGAAAAACGCCGACCGGAGGGAGGGAGGGTTGCCGGGGAGCCTCCGGGTCTCACCCAGAAAATGGCGTTTCATTACATTCAACGCTGGTTTTCTGGGGGGAGCCCCGTCGGCTCCCCGGAGCTAACTACCCACAGAGGAAGGTCAAAGGGACAAAACCGGGAGGCGGACACCACGCACCCCCCAAGGAGGCGAGACAACCGGCAGCAAACGCCAACCCAAGGCGCCACAGCCCCGAAAATCCCGGGAACAACACGAGAACCACGAGCAGCAAGGCCCCTGCACGAACACCAAAAATCCATGCCCGAAAGACTGCAAGGCCACGTCGCCCAGACGGCAGCGAGAGCAGCGAAGCCACGAACGCCACAGGCATAAGGGAAGAACA
Source organism: Procambarus clarkii (assembly GCF_040958095.1). Lineage (NCBI taxonomy): Eukaryota > Metazoa > Arthropoda > Malacostraca > Decapoda > Cambaridae > Procambarus > Procambarus clarkii. The sequence goes on from NC_091174.1 coordinate 12,885,747, forward strand.
CAGGCAGCTTAGCCACAAGAACACGGCTGACCACCTGGGACACCATCACCCGCGAACCGGGAAGAACAGAACCGGATCAACGCAAAACGCGCTCCGGACCCAAACGCCGTGGCACGCAAACAACAGCAGAGGGCCGCCACTGAACACAAAAACGACACACCCCCGGCCCGACTAACAAAGCACCAACAAACCCTGGACCCCTCCAGAATGCAGCAGCCCCACCCCGCGCCAGAAAAGATGGAGACTGCTGCCATCAAACAACCAAAACGCTAAAACCGAAGGAGCAAGAAAACACAGCGAACCGACCCCCAGAGGCAAAGGCCCAAAGGAAAGAGCCGACGAAAAAACACACCGGAACCGAAGGGGCACTACCAACCGAGGAGAAGACAGAGCACGCTGACCAGAGACCAGGATGGTGCAAGCGGCGCACGAACAGGCCGGAGGTGAAATGACGCACAAGACAGCTGACTAACGGTGCAGAAGCAACACCAAGACCGAAAGCAAGCTGAAGCGGCTCCGCCTGCGCCGCACGAAAAGAGGCGACAGTATGTGGCAAGACGACGGCCCCCAACCCCCACTAGAAAACCAAGCCGAGAGTAAACCAAGCCAACAAGAAGGACCCACCGAAGAAGGGACAGGAAAAGGAAGGACCGCCAAAATACCCCATACTGCCGCCAAGAAGCACGCAGGTGGGACACCTACCACGAAGCCACCCGACCACCAACCGGAGGCGAGACCACGAGGCAGAACATAAGCAGCCCCGACAAGGCCCCCCCGAGCCCAGGAAAAAGGCGGAGCCGCGAGAAGATCTCGGGCGCGACCACCGAAACCCAGGCGGCACAAGGAGATGGAACGTCTGCCGAACAGAAAAACTCCGAAGCATGCAAGCCCGCCAGGAGTTCAGAAACGACGGGTCCGACGCGAGACATCGCAAGAACCCCCCCAAAAAAAATAAAACAACAACAACAACCGGCAGGGCAAGCTAGGAAAACCAAAGAAGGCGGAAGGGTCGCCGCCAGAACAGGACCCGAACCAAGGGGCCCGAACAACTGCAACAGACCGAAACAAAGAAGCACATCACAGGACACAGGCTGACCAACGCCTAAGAACACACGCAGAACATTCCTGCTGCAGAAGAGGCAGGAAGAAAGAGCAGAAGCACAAAAAAAAAAAAAAAACAGGAGAACAACCAGGGGTGGACAATCAGGCAGGGACAAAAACCCCACGCAATCCCCAGGCACAAAACGGCAGCAAAGCGCCACTCCACAACCGGACACAGGAACAAGGACACGCCACCGTGAAACACGGTACCAATGCTCACGTGCAGCAGCAGCAGCAACAGGCACCACTGCAACATGCAACATGTAAATAGCAACTCCCCTCTGCAAAGGCAGAGAACGGAGCAGGCAGACCCCAGACAGGGCCAACGGAGACACGACAAAACCCTGCAGGCCCAGAAACCTGCACCAGGCGACCGACGGCGGAGAAACCCCGCTCGATACCTGCTGGATGAGGTACTGGGAGCTCTTTTACACCTCAAGCCCGGCCCAAGGTCAGGCCAGACCGGCCAGAGGATGGCCCACCAGGCAGCTGCTAGGAGCAGTCCACCGGCCCACATACCCCCACAACCAGGACGGGCCGGAACTGCCATACGAAAACAGGCCAGTGCGCCCTGGAAGTCCACGGACGAACCAGCAAGAAGGCTTATGCTCGCAAGTAGGTCGTGTAACAAGCACAGACCACTGATGGTAATACAGTGTTCCCCAAAAGTGCCAATAGCACCACTGCACTCCACTGGTACTATCCCGCAAGTTCTACCAGATAGGCGGGACCCAAGAGCCAGAGCTCAAATCCTGCAAGCACAGCCAGGAGCCTCACCAGGTGAGTACAGAACCAACCCTACAACCCCCACACCTCACAACATTAAAAAAGGAGGGTCCCCTGAACGACTGTAGCATGGGTTGGACATGCACAGGAGGGGGACAGGAAGGGGTGATAAAGGGACAGTCACTGGTGTGCGAACGGTCTCAGTCGTACAAAATTATACCTAAATAAAGACAGGTATATGAACACCGCCGCATCCAGCGCCCGGCCAAAAGACGCCAGACCGCAGAAACTCACCTGGCGAATGGTGGCTCGAACTTGACACGACTCAACCGTGCCCAGAAGAACTTGGGAGCACCGCCAGGTGAAGACGCCAGAGCCGGACCCGCAGGAGAACAGGGAGAGGCGAAGGAGGCGGTCCACACCCATGACACAGAAAACCGCGGTGTCCTCCCCACAACTGGGAACCAGGACACCCCTGGCGCAAAGGGGCACATACCGCAGCCAGGGAGAAGAACGAGAGGCGAAGCACTGTAGCAAAAAAGGGCGCAAAACCCCAGCACTGAACCATCGCCCAGACCAAAACAAACTCCACGGCGCATGCGCATAACACGCTGGCCGAACCGCACACCCTCCCTGCGGGAAGGCGCCAGCCAGGACTATTGCACGAGAAAAAGAGCCAAAAGAGGAAGCAGGAACAAGAAAACCGGCCAAAGAAGCAAAGAGCCCAAAAAAAGGGAACCCAAACGGGCGACAAGTAGCCCAAACGGGCGACAAGTAGCCCAAACGGCCGACAAGTAGCCCAACCGGGCGACAAGTAGCCCAACAGGGCGACAAGTAGCCCAACAGGGCGACAAGTAGCCCAACAGGGCGACAAGTAGCCCAACAGGGCGACAAGTAGCCCAACAGGGCGACAAGTACTAGGAGCCGACAGACGTTCCAATAATGCGGGAAGTAGCGAAAAACCTTCCCGTACCCTCGAGAACACAGAAGCCAACACTAGTCCCGAAGGCACACGAAGGCGCAGGCGCACCCGAGATCAAAAGTCACGCAGAACCCCATCGAACGGGGAAACATGACAAAAACACCGTCCCAAAAAGCGGGGGAGGAAACATCCACCCACAGGACGGAACCAACCGACTCAAAGGCCAAGGAACCGAGCCCGGGGAGGGGCCGACGTCCAACAGCACGTACGGCGAGTGGGGAGGAAAAACCCCACTCCGCGTAACCACAAGCCCCGCCTAGAGGGGGATAAAACCCCCCACGGGGTCTAACGGGGCCAAGGCCCCCCAAGTCAGCCCCTCCCCAGCCCCGGGAACCTACACGACAGGCCCCGGGGCCGAGCCGTTCCCCCAAAGCCCCGGCCGTACCAGAAAACCGGGGCAGCCGTGAAAACACTAAGGAAGGGAGCCCACTGGCAGACTCATACAACACGGCTGGAGGAACAGGCCCAAATGCCCCCGTCACTACCCCGGAAGGGGAATTCCCCGAGACTGCCCGAGTCTCAACACCACCAAACACCCCGCCCTGAACCTACAGACGGTAAGGAACCGGATGCAGGCAGGAAGGGTGAACCAGGGGAAAAACGAAATACAACGGGGCAGCCCCGGGGCTCCCGGGGAGGAAACCACGAGAACGTTGCCACCACCAAGGCTCAAGTGCAACGCCCCTGCTGCCCGCACCCGCTTTGTTAGCACAACTGGGTAACCGAGCCACAACGAGCAACCAAACTCGCAGGACACCGGGTCGAAGGTGTCACCGACCCCACAGGCAGCAGACGGAGGCAAAACAGAGAGTCACCCAGAGACAAAAGGTGAGAGCAACCCTCAAACTCGCTGGAAGCGAGGGGGGGGCTCTGGGGTCACATCCATCGGACCCGCGCGCCCCCAGGGGTTTCCCAGGGTCCCGAGCGTTTACTTTAAGAGGACTCGCGCTCAGGTAATCCCAGGCAGGGTACTGCTAACCGGCACCCAAGCTACCAAACAACTTTCTAAGAGCTGAACCCCCGGGACGTGTACACTCACGGGGACCTAGCAGGGGGTACCACCAGAAATACTCAGAACACAAGGGACACAAGGGGCAAGAACGAAGGCAGACCCCCCCACCAGGTATATAAACAAAAGAAAAAGAAAACCCCGCAAGAGGACAGCGTACCCAAGCGGAACAGAGCCGGCCGCTATGATTGGTAAAGACAAGCTGCACAGTACCCCGCGCCCCACCAGTGCAAACACTGCCCCTTACTCTAAGGCGAACAAGGGAGACAGAACACCCGAGCACACAAAGAGCGGCCGAAAACCAAGCGGTAAACGGCCAAGCAGGGGCAGGACCCAAGGAACTTGTGGAAGGTGGCCCCAAGCCCCAAGGGCAGTACTTACAGGGCACCTAGGGAAGGGAACCCTAGGCGCATGCAGCCCGAGTACTGAAGAATCACACCCGGCTCACGCACCACCTAGAAAACAGACACCACACTCTAGGTACAGTGCTGAAACAACCACTGGAGCCGGAGCACATAACCATTGCCTATAGCATCAGCCGAAGAACTGATGGGTGGATAGCCGGCGTGGGAGGTCTGGGGCTCCCCCTTCCCCCTCCCGGGGAGGGGGGAGCTGCGCAGACAGCGGCGCGGTGACGTATGACGTCATACTAGTTTCCGTGTTTTCTGTTGAAGAGTTCTATTCACTAGTTCGGCTTAGGTAGCAATTTTCACCAGAATAGGGGTTTGTTTTGGAATGCTTACCTTTCTGGATGCTTGACCCGGTCGATGGCAGACATAGAATGCTTCCAACCACACGGGGGTTTCTATAGGCCATTGCTCCCCTTGCCTCTCTGAGGGGGCCAGGTTCTGGCTCGTGGTCCCCGGTAGGCCCTAGAACTCCATACACATGACTGATGCCAAAGTCTGACATTAGCATATCAGCCGGTAAAGCTCCGGGGAGCCGACGGGGCTCCCCCCAGAAAAACACATTTATGGATTACTTGTACCTGATAAAAGAAGCAATACAAATATGAATGGTCTTAACTAAAAACAGTCAAAACACATCCTATGTACATTATTGTTTACATACCACAAAACTAAGTATTGTAGTCAATATGTAAAATAAACTAATCTATAAAGTATGCATAATTACTTCATAAAACATCATGAAGATATATGTATTGGCATGTACAGCACAGCACTTATAAAATTATAAATAAAATGAATTGCACACACTATGAAGACTTGATTATCAAACTTTCAAAAGAAGAAGATACAATTAATCTTCTAAAATGTAAGAAAGGTATTTACTCCACATTTGGTACTCTTTCTCACACTTTTATAGGTGGAATAACATATTTTGCAAGAGTACTTGGTGACACTGTATCATAACACTTAAGAATTCTGAAATTAACTGTCAAATACCCCATAAGATTAAAATAAAAGATTATAATTTATCCATTCAGACTTGTGCTCAAAGTACAGTTCAGTGCCTTTCATCTTCCTATCTTTCAAATTAAAAACTACAGCATTTATTTACAGGTAATGGACAAGCTGCAAAGATCACTCTTCTAAGGATTGATACAATTTCCTAAAGATATTAACCCTTAAGTTGCACATCATATGATGGGTTGAGTGACTTGCTATAAATTGCGCATCCCATCATATGATGTATTAGATTTAAACGGCCCGCGGATACATGGGGTTCACCTCGCCTTCATCAGGGCTCTTGTAAACAGACGCCATTTAAAAAAAAATCGTGGGCCAAATTCCCGGGTGTGAGGGCCTCAGTATTGAATGAGTCACCAAGCCTGACGGACATAGCATGAGCTCACAGCACTGCTGTTCAGCTTGTGACCACAGCATCGCCTAAAAATGCCATAATATACATGTTCATGCTATTATTTAGCCGATGATATTATTACAGAAGATCCCTGACTGTAATAAAAATGACCATGATTATGATAATAGCAGGATTGTTGTGATAATTAGCGCTGTAGTGGGAGGAGTAATCTTGGTGGGGAGGTTATCTTGAGATGATTTCGGGGCTTTTTAGTGTCCCCACGGCCCGGTCCTCGACCAGGCCTCCACCCCCAGGAAGCAGCCCGTGACAGCTGACTAACACCCAGGTACCTATTTTACTGCTAGGTAACAGGGGCATAGGGTGAAAGAAACTCTGCCCATTGTTTCTCGCCAGTGCCCGGGATCGAACCAGGGACCACAGGATCACAAGTCCAGCGTGCTGTCCGCTTGGCCAACCGGCTCCCTCTTTATGCTACCTCCTTCTACCTTCTACCTCTACCAATGCTACCTCCCTCCCGGGGGAGGGAGGTAGCATTGTCTGCTGACTGTGTGACCATCTTTTACTGTCTGGACTCGCTATACCAGCTTAGTTGTTCGCTATGGTAAACAAAACATGCAGATATTTATATATAACGTCTTTATATAAAAGCAAAAACAGTATGGTGGGAGGAGAATGGTGGCGAGTCAGGTGAGGTGAGGGAGGGAGGGAGTGGCAGCCAGTGGCGGGCTGCCACTGGCTGCCACTGCCACTCAGCATACCAACTTGGTGGTTCGTTATGGTGAACACGAATGTAGATACTTATATATAACGTGTATATACAGTGCAAAAGGAGTGTGGGGGAGAAGCCATTTTGGTGATGGGTGTGGCAACATCTGCATGATTTGTCATGTTGGTAGGGGTAGGCCACTATGCTCTTTGGGCATTATACTGGCTTAGTTGAACAGTTATGGTGAACAAAACATGTAGATACTTATATATAACATCTGTATATAGGGTAATAGCACCACAAACATTATTGTTGGGGGGTGAAATTTTAGTGCGTCTGACCTTGAATGTGTGAGGGAAGCAGCCGTCAGCTGACTGTGTGTAGCGACGTCTCTTAGTGCCTGAACTACTTAACTATATCAACTTAGTTGTACAATTGTGATGAACAAAACATGTAGATACTTATATATAACATCTGTATATAGTGAATAAAAGCAAAAACAGTATGGCGGGAGGAGAATGTGGGTGAGTAAGGTGTTGAGGGAGTGAGTGGCAGCGAATGGCTGGCTGGTGTGTGGCGGTCACTCCTCGTTGCTTTTTGACTCATAATACCAACTTAGTGGTTCGTTATGGTGAACAAAACATGCAGATACTTATATATAACCTGTGTATATAGTGTAATAACTGACAAAGTATTTGTTCACTGTTTGATGAACATAATTGAATCAACAATATGCACACCATATTCTTGAGTACAGCGATGATTCACTCATTTTATTATATAAATATATCACACTACACACTATTGAACAATATTACAGCAAAAAAACTACGAAAAATCAATCGGAGACAAGACATTGACATAATTAGGTAATTATCTCTTTGTGGCCAATCTTGCCTGACAGCTGGGAGCAACAGACCATCTGGGACGCACGCTGAGTCAGCGTCTGTTTTTTGCCAGACTTCCCCGCCCTATAGTGGCCAATATGCCACTTACGATTTTTTTATTATTTTTCCCATGATCAGAGAACACAAATTAACAGGTTTATTAGATTTTTTTTTTTTTTTTTATGGTATGTGCCTGTGGGTGACAACCCTGAGCAACACAAGGGTTAATGAACAATTATTGTGTATGAAATGAACAACTCATCAAACGTACCAAATTAGCATTACAGTATGACCTTGCTCAAACAGATCATAGTGTACTGGAACTCTAGGTGGGCCAGAAAGAATTTGCTAATGGACAAACTCTTAGTGAACCACAATATAGTATTCACTCTACCTTGGAGGTCTTAATAAATCAGCCTGATTCATCTGAAAAAATGACCATACAACATTTTGTATTTTCCTTAAAAGTTTACACTATGCACCAGCCTTTAGAAGTACATAAATACTAATACAATTTTGTATTTAATTTATGCAAAGAATTTCTTGACTTGAAATTTTTAATAAAGGTCTGTAACAAGGTTTATGGCTTTTTCTGGGGGTAGCCCCGTAGGCTCCCTGGAGCTATCCAGGCTGATATGGATACGTATAACTTTCTGGCATCAGTCAATGTGCATGGAGTTCTTGCCTAACGGGAACCACAAGCCAGAACCTGTCCGCCCTCAGAGAGGCATTAGGAGCAATGGCCTATAGAAACCCTCATGTGGTTGGGAGCATTCTGTCTGCCATGAACCAGGTCTGGCACCCAGAAAGATAGATGCGCTTAAACAAACCCAATATTATGGTGAAAATATTGCTACTGAAAGCCAAACGAGTGGACAGAACTCCCCAACGAAAATTAGCAAACGAGCATGACGTCATCACGCTGCTGCACCACTTGTCTGCACAACCACCCTCTCTCCAAGGAAAGGGGAAGGGGGAGCCCCAGACCCCCGCACCAGCGATTCAACTGGCAGTTCTTGGCTGATGTGCTCCTGGCATAGTCTTGTACCTCTGGCTCCTGCATTTTGTTTCAGTCCTGTGCCTTGTGGCATGAACTGTCTCTACAGGTGGTGTGTGGGCCAGGAGTAATATTCTATGATACTCGGGCTGCAAGCCTTTCCTAGGGTTTCCTTCCCTAGATACCCAGTAAGTACTGCACTTGGGGGCTTGGGAGCCACCTTCCACAAGTTACCTTGGGGTTTACCTCCGCTGTGTCTTTTACTGCTCGGTACTTGGCTGCCCTTGGAGTCAGCTGGGGTCTTTGTTGCCCTTGTTTGCCTCTGGGTAGGAGGTAGTTTTCCTTACTGGTAGGGGCACAAGGTACTGTACAGCTTGTTATCACCTATATAGCGACTGACTCTGTTCCACCTGAGTACGTTGTCCTCTTGCAGGGTTTTTCTTTTGTTTTTGTTTTCCTGCCAGGTGGGGGGTCTGCCTTTGGTTGGAGTTTCTGACTCGAGTCTATCATCACTTCTATGGGGTGCAGGTGGCTTCGTTATTGGTCTCCCACCTGCATGCTTTGTCTCGGAGGCAGTATGAAGTTTCCTGGCGGTCCTTCCAGTTATTCTTATCATTGCATAAGTGTACCGGTCTCTGATAGGGATGTTTTGTCCTTCCTATCATGGTTGTTCCAAGACTGTCATCTAAAGCCGAATACTATCGCCTCGTATCGTGCAGCACTGCCAGAGCCTCTGATGCTTGCGTTCGATATTGATATTACTTCTGCCCCGTTCAGCAAGCTGTCTCGTGCGTTGTTTCACCTCCGGCCTGCTCACACGCCTCCTGAGCTGTCCTGGTCTTTGAACCGGGTGCTCTCTTTTCTTTCTTCTCCTCAGTATGTTGTTGGCCCCTTCGGTTCAGGATTGTTTTTCTAAGGCACTTTTCCTGTTGGCATTGGCCTCTGGGGGTCGGGGAGCTTCATGCTCTCCTCCGGCACAGAGATTCCTGCTCCTTCGGTCTTGGTGATAGGTTTGTTTGGTTACAGCGGTCTCCTCCTTTTCTGGAGAAAAATGAGACTGCTGCTTTCTGGAGGGGTCCTTGGGTTGCTGATGCTTGGTTGGTCAGGCCTGGGGTGCATCATGTGTTGTGTCTGGTTGCGGCTCTCCGCCGTTATTTGCTCGCCACGGCTTTGGTGACCGGGGATGTGCTGTGGGTTGATCCGGTTTCCCTTCTTGCCTGTTCCCAGACTTGGGTCTCCCAGGTCGTCCACAGGGTTATTAATCCTAGCCAGCCTGTGATCTAAACCCCGTGCCCACGTCGTTCGTAAGTTTGCTGCTTTGGCTACTGTCGTTGGCAACATGTCTTGGGTTGACATTCGGGCACGGGGTTTTTGGAGGTCGAACAGGAACCTGGCCGCTCGCTACTTTATCAATGTCCCTGGACCTGGTAGGGCCTGCGTTGCATTGGGTAGGCGGTTGCAGCCAGTTGTCTCAAGCGGTTGCAACCAGTTGTCTCAACTTCGCGTTGAGGAGCGAGGACTGACCACCTCCCTGGTAAGTCTCTCTATTTTTCCTTGTCTTTGGGTAGTTAGCTTTGGGGAGGCAACAGGGCTCCCTCCCAGAAAACCAGCGTTGAATGTAATGAAACGCCATTTACTGGGCGAGTCCCGAGGGCTCCCTGGCATCCCTCCCTCCCTTCGGCCGGCAGTGTTTTCACGTGTTTTTGAAATCCTGCTCAAACTGCCAGTTGGATCGCTGGTGCGGGGGTCTGGGGCTCCCCCTTCCTACTCACAGGGAGGGGGGGGTTGCAGACAAGCGGCACGGCAACATGATGACGTCATGCTTGTTTGCTAATTTTCATTGGGGAGTTCTGTCCACTTGTTCGGCTTTCGGTAGCAGGAACTCCATGCACATTTACTGATGCCAGAAAGTTATATATATCTATATCAGCCTGCATAGCTCCGGGAAAGCCTCTGGGTCTCACCTAGAAAAAATGGCATTTCATTACATTCAATGATGGGTTTTTCTGTGGAGGATGTAGCTCTATTATAATTATACAAGTAGAAGCTAGGTGCTTTTACCCTCTGTGATCTTGAACCTGGACTGCATGGTCCACAAAACCAGCGTTAAATGTAATGAAACGCCATTTTCTGGGCAAGTCCTGGAGGCTCCTCGGAGCTATCCAGGCTGAATGGATATGTATATCTTTCTGGAATCAGTCAATGCATGGAGTTTTTGCCTACCGGGGACCATGAGCCAGAACCTGCACCATTCTAGAGAGGCACGAGGAGCAATGGCCTATAGAGACCCCCCTGTGGTTGGGAGCATTTTATGTCTGCCATCGAACGGGACAGGCACCCAGAAAGGTAGGCGCTCCAAAACAAACCCCTATTCTGGTAAAAGTATAGCAACCGAAAGCCGAATAGGTGAATAGAACTCCCCAAACGAAATTAGCAAACTAGCATGACGTCATCATGTCGCCGTGTTGCTGTCTGTGCAAACCCTCCCCCTCCCTCCCCGTGAGGGGGAAGGGGGAGCCCCAGATATATCCGCTGGCGACCCAACCTACAGTTCTTAGGCTGGATGTCAAAAAGTGCGAAAAACACCACCGACCGGAGGGAGGGAGGGATGCCGGGGAGCCTCCAGGACTCACCCAGAAATTGGTGTTTCATTACATTCATCGCTGGTTTTCTGGGGGGGAAGCCCTGTCGGCTCCCCGGAGCTAACTACCCAAAGATAAGGAAAAACAGGAACTTACCCGGGAGGTGGTTCATCCTCACTCCTCAACACGAAGTCGAGACAATTGACTGCAACCGCCTACCCAATGCAATGCAGGCTCTACCTGGCCCCGGAATATTCACCAGGTAGTGAGCAGCCAGGACCCTGTTCGACCTCCAAAAACCTGAATGTCAACTCAAGACATGTTGCCAAAGACGGCAGTCAAAGCAGCAAACTTACACATGTCTTGGGCACGGAGATTAACCGCTGGCTGGCTAGACTTAATAACCCTGCAGATAACCTGAGAGACCCGGGAACAGGGAAGAAGGGAAACTGGGTCAACCCAAAGTGCATCCCGGGCCACCAAAGCCATGGCGCACAAATAACAGCGGGGAGCCGTTGGAGCATCATGTGCACAACACATGATGCACCCCCGGCCTGACCAACCAAGCATCAACAACCCAGGCCCCTTCCAAAATGCAGCCGCTTCATTCTTCGCCAGAAAAGAAGGAGACGGCTGCAACTGAACAAAATGACCACCAGGACCGAAGGAGCAGAAACCCCTGCACCGGAGGAGAGCATGAAGCTCCCCGACCCGACCCCCAGAGGCCAATGCCAACAGGAAAAGAGCTTTAGAAAAACAATCTCAAATGGAAGGGACCTCAACAAACCAAGGAGAAGAGAGAAACGAGAGCACCCGGTCCAAAGACCAGGACGGCTCAGGAAGCGCATGAGCAGGCTGGAGGTGAAACACTGCCGCCGAGACGAAGCACGCAGGCGGGAGACCAACAAATGGTTATCTGGGAGTTAGACATCTGCTACGGGCTGCTTCCTGGGGGTGGTTAACAATAAGGAGGCTGGACAAAGACCGGGCGGCAGGAATGCTAAGCCTCAAAATCATCTCAAGATAACCTCAAGATAACCCTCAAAAACTCCACCAAATAACTAACATAACACACATCTGGCAGTTAGTAAATGCAATAGCAAGATGTGGGGTAAAGCAGTGAAAGCAGTACAATACAAAAATATTGTTCTGAATAATGTGGAAAGCAGACTTGACACATATACAATGGGACAGCTGATGTCAAATGAACATTTTCTTAATTTTTATGAGAAAAGCACAGTGCCAGCTGAACAGCCTGAACCTACAAAGGAGAATGTGATGGTGAGCATACTTAAGCCAGCTGTATGCTTGCCAAGGCACAAGTGACAAAGGAAGCCAGCTGATTCGAGACTTAACTCGAATCAAGAGTTATGATTGATTCGATCAGTCAGTTTTAATCAAGACACTAATCAACTTCCTCAGAAAAAATAACAGAAGATTGGCATTTGCTCTAACCATTACAGACTGGGGCTGCAAAAGCTTACATCATAAAGACTAGCCTGCAAAACAGTCAGAGCCCATGAGACTGCTGCCCAAACAGAAGGCCTGGCTAAAAATGATGTCCAGCACCTACCAACATGTGAAAACAATCCCTGGTCCCAGCAGGGCACCAAATGGAGGCAACAGGAATGGTCATTGGAGTCTAAGAACACACAAGCATATCCATGAAAACTGCACATAGCAGTGTCAAACATGGAATCAGATGAAAAAGCCGTAATTACCTAGCTGACTACACATGACAATAAACCCAAGAGGAATGAAGGACTCCAGTCACCTGAACTGGCACACAAAGGGCAGATGTGCCGGGTATGGGAAGAGCATCTTAGCAAAATGAACACCAAGCCCCGACTTCAGAAACTTGACGAGGAAGGGCACGAAATTCACGTGTACCACCCAAGCATGCCCTTGGGTAAAATGCAAGGCTCCTAATACCCATAGGAGAATGTCTTTAAAGTTCTCAGTCAAATGTGTGTGTATTTAAAGTACAATATAATACAATAATTAAAGTACGATAAAGTACAATACTATCTCAATTCCAGTAACAGGCTCTGAAGGAAGAATAAATATCGTGCACTGCCCAGAAGAGAGGTGATGCGAGAGGAGTCCGCTGGCAAAGGAGGGAGCCCACATTCCTTCAAAACAGAGTTCTCTGGTGAGTTATAGGGAAATGCAAGTAAGTAATTATCAAAAGAAGGCACCAACAGGGAAATGCAAGCCAACCCCCAAAAGTTACCTAGGTCATGGCCAGAACAGAATAGAATGCCAGAGCACATGCAGTGTGAGTGGCATAAACATAGTCATTAGGCATGAACAAAAATAAATGAAGCAATGGACCCCCTGCATAATATAATGCTCAAGGAAGATCCAACACACCATAGTTGAAAACAACAAGCTGTCGACGAGCTCTGCAGAGCAACAGGCATTGAACTGATGATACCAGATGAAAAAGTAAGGGGGCAGGCTGGCTGAGACCTCAAGTAAGACCTGGGTGGCCATCTGGAGGTCAGGTGCATTACAGACAAGGGGAGTTACCCTTTGACAATAATCATTTGCTTTGCTTTGTTCACCTATACTTTCTGGTGGGGGGTTCTTCCAGTTTTGTGGTTGATCTCTGATGCCCTTTTCAGCTCTTCTCATCTCATAGTTAGCCAGATTCTGGTCCTGGCTCTCAGTAGGAGATGGATGGGTCTTGGAGACCTGGTGTGTTGGGCTAAGGGCATGAGTTAAGCTCATGGAGCTACTGAGGGGCCCTTCCCAGGAATTAGTGAAATCAGGTGAAGCAAGGTATAGATATGCTAATGTCCAGATACACCACTAACAAAATTAGAGAGACAATAAGTACAAATGCTCACCGGGATACACTCGCCAAAAATTATACAAGCTTAGTGTAATATGCCAATACATAAAAAAAAGGCAAACTCATAAAAGTATTCCTGAGATTGTGACTATAAATGTAATGTAAAATAAAAAAAAATGCAATACAGTGAAACGTGGTATAATGTAGCACCAAGTTCACCTCCAATAATGGAACTAATATAGGTTCAACAAATACAAAATCTTACCTTATTATCACAGTACTGTAGAAGTAATATTAAACACAGCAGGTCTTGATTAAACCCGATGGGACTTCACAAACCGTGTTTCATGAATGACACTCAGAAATGGGGTATCACCCTAGACTTTCACAAATGGAATCACTACTCACCTGGAGGCCATTGGCAGGAACCATAGCTTCTCGTCGTCCCCGAAGACTTCAATGAAGTTATTGAAAGCCCCCAGGCTGAAGCCATCTTTATCTTGCATCCAGGTATGATTTAACCGGAAGATGGGAGCACGAAATGATTCTGTTTAAATATACAGTATTCATATTATGATCTGTCTGGCATTATAAATACTGGACTTTTTTTGCGTGTTATCTATCAAAATTTTTAATTTAACTGTATAATGACTCCATTACTCCCAAACATGTTAGGATTAAAATACCCCAGAACTGAGAGGGTAGCATTTTTCTAGATTTTAAACATGGCATATATATTTCTTAAAATTAAACACATTTAATTCATAATGATGAATAAAGATCAATCATATTTAATGAGCTTATGATAAACATTGCAGAAGTAGACAGTATTAACAGTCATATGTAACAAATCTGAAAATTTGGCAAATTAATTTGCAAATTTGGCAAATTAAATAATAAAAAACCAGCATTGAATGTAATGAAACGCCATTTTCTGGGTGAGCCCAGGAGGCTCCATGGAGCTATCGGACTGATATACGCTATGTTAGTCTGGGGTTTCAGTCAATGGAATTCTGCCTACTGGGGACCACGAGCCAGAACCTGGTCCCCTCAGGGAGGGGACCAGGGAGCACAGGGAGCAATGGCCTATGGAAACCCCTATTTGTTTGGGAGCATTTCATGTCTGCCATTGACTGGGGTTAGGCACCCAGAAAGGTAGGCAAAACGAAACAAACCCCACTTGGTAAGAAAATTGGAACCGAAGACCGAACAGAGAAACAGAGCTCCCCAAAAACATAAAGAAATAAACAAACAAGCAAACATCACTCACCGCCACAGTGCCGCTTGTCTTTGCAGCCCTCCCTTCCCTAGGAGGTAAAGGGGGGAGCCCCAGACCCCCTGTGCCGGCAACTCACACCCCAGTTTAGAGGCTGAGCATGAAAAGAAACCACGAACCGGAGGAAGGGAAGGTGCCAGGCAGCCTCCAGGGCTCACCCAGAAAATGGCGTTTCATTACATTCAACACTGATTTTCTATAGGGAGCCCCTCTGTCTCCCTGGAGCTACATGACAAAAAACAAGTAAATGAGAGACTTACCCGGGAGGCAGCTGCAATGCGAACATCAACTCAAAGTGGAGACAACTGACTGCATCCTGCAAATCAGAGCCACACACGAATGACTGGGACCAGAAACATTCCCAAAATAACAGGTGGCCAGGACCCTGTTTGACCTCCAAAACCCCTGTGACCAAATGTCAGCTCAAGACATGTTGCCAAACACTGCAGCCTATGCAGCATACTTACGAATGCCATGGGCTTGGGAATACACCGCACACTGGCTAGATCTAATAATCATGTAGACAACCTGAGAGAACCAAGCCCTGGAACAAGGAAAGAGGGAAATCGAATCAACCCAAAGCACATCCTTGGCCACTGAACCCAAGGTGTGCAGGTAACGGCAGAGAGCCGCAACCGGACAACACATAATGCACACCCAGCTTGACCAACCAAGCATCAATGACCCAAGGGCCCCTCCGAAAGACCACATCTTGTTCTTCGCAAGAAAAGAAGGAGATGGCTCCAATCGAACAAATCGACCACCAGGACTGAAAGAGCAGAAACTCTTGCACCAGAGGAGAGCATGAACCTCATCAACCTGACCCCCAGAGGCCAATGCCTCTGGGGGTCCAGAGGCATTGGCCTCTGGACCAATGCCCCTGGCCACGAAACCCCAGCTGGCCCCAAGGGCACAGTAAATGCGGAGCAGCAAGTACCCCTATGGAAGTGGAGTCCTGAGGCTCTAAGGAAGGTAACCCTAGAACCCAAAGGTAGTACTTACAGGGCGCTTAGGGAAAGCAGCCCTAAGCACATGCAGCCCCAGTACACTGAAGTTACTCCTGGCCACCGTACCACAAAGAGCAGGAAACACCACGAAAGCACAAATACCACCAAGAAGTCGAGGCCAGAGTTGATGACTGCCCCAGAGTGTTTCAGCCTATGAACTGGGGTGCGAGTAGCTGGTGCAGGCCCCCGGCTGCTTGGACAAAGGGCGGCGGGGGTAAGTGACGTTTGCTTGTTCTTTATGTTTTTAGGGAAGTTCTGTTTCTCTGTTCGGTTTTTGGTTGCAATTTTCTTACCAAGTACGGTTTGTTTTGTTATGCCTACCTATCTGGGTACCTAACCCCAGTCAATGGCAGACATGGAATGTTCCTAAACACATGGGGGGGGGGGAGGGTTCCATAGACCATTGGTCCCTGTGCCAGGGACCAATGGTCTCAGGGTCTTAGGGAACTGAGAGGGCCAGGTTCTGGCTCGTGGTCCCCAATAGGCAGAACTCCATTGATTGATGCACCAGATTAGTATAGCGTATATCAGTCCGATAGCTCCAGGGAGCCGGAGGGACTCCCCACAGAAAGGGGATTAAATTTATGGTAAAAATATAGTAAACGTGTGTTTCAGAAAAAGAAACCAGACTGCTTATACAAGTTTAATTTGTCATAAAACTAGAATAAGACAATGAAATTTAAAATGAATATCAGTACCTAACTTAAGTCTTTTGGCATTTGTACTATTCAATATATTTAATAGATTTTGCTTCAAGTGGCCATTTCTAGGTGCCTAAATTTATAATATTTCATTCACTTGGACCATCTGAGCCTCGAACAGGGGATAACAAAATCATATCATTTACACTTTAAATTTTAAGTGAAATTCATAAATAATTTTATACTAAATTTATCTGGCTGAATTTTCTTCACAATTTTTCATTGCACATAGTAAAAGACACAATCTTCAATAATTTGGATACAGGGAAAAATTTATCATGTGATGTAATTCCAGAGAAAAAGCTTTAAATTTCAAACCATTCTCCTGATAATTCCTAAAATACCAAGTGAGTACAGATAAAATCCCCAGAACAATTATCGTGGAGAAGAGATTATTTTTTTGCATTCACCAGCCTTAATTTTCATTCCACAGAGACAAGTAGATAAGTTTATTTGTGCGCTCCTGTCTGCCATCCACCATCAAAGTTTCCTATCATGTTAAACTATGAAAACCTTTCAAATTCAATATTCTCTTGAGTGTAAGGTATTAAAGTCCATTTAATATTTAAATGACAGCAAGGTGTACCTGTGGGGGTGTTTGGCAGTGTCAGAAGCTCTGTGAATAAACTGTTTTTTTTTTTTTTTTTTTTTTTTTTTTTTTTTTTTTTTTTTTTGAGATATATACAAGAGTTGTTACATTCTTGTACAGCCACTAGTACGCGTAGCGTTTCGGGCAAGTCCTTAATCCTATGGTCCCTGGAATACGATCCCCTGCCGCGAAGAATCGTTTTTTCATCCAAGTACACATTTTACTGTTGCGTTAAACAGAGGCTACAGTTAAGGAATTGCGCCCAGTAAATCCTCCCCGGCCAGGATACGAACCCATGACATAGCGCTCGCGGAACGCCAGGCGAGTGTCTTACCACTACACCACGGAGACTGTAAACTTAATCTTAGGCTTGGCTTGAATGTTTCATAAAACAAATCCCTTACTACACTGTTGATTATCTCAGTGTGAATGCTTAAACACCCGATATGCCAAATATACAGTTTCTAATTACCATATACACCCACTAAAGGCAATACAAAGTAAGCTAATCAAAAAGAAAAGTATGAGTTTTAGGCCATATGCTAGTCAGTGAAACTGGGTGGATAATCATCAATTATCCACCCAGTAATAATTCAATGGTAGCAATCAATATAATGGAATTAGAATTTTAGGTTTGTGACATTCTTGTTTACTGATAAATCAGTTTAATAATGAGGGATTCACCAGCTTTTTTCCTTTACATAGCCTATAAATTATACTATCACCTGAAGCTCACATTATCAAATTAATTTCTTTACAACCTCTGTTGAACTGACAGACCACAAGATTCATTAGTAAAGGTCAGTTCATTAGGTCAGTCATAATCTCTCTCATGACTGACATTACAAGTCCAATCCTATATATAAAAATTATAAAATTAAACATTATAAGATCATTTTAATACTTACCTAATGTAGACCTATTCTTGACAACTAAGAAGACATGGTATCCAAACAATGATACCAGACTGATGGCGAACATAATGGAAACGAAGAAGACGAACAATATGTGGAATTTTCCATCAACATCAAGCTGATTCTGTGGAACAAGCAAATTATTCTTGAAATCAACACTTTACTGGTAGGAATTTCATGCCTCAATTACTGCAGTTTTGACTATTGAAAACTAAAATTAGTGTTAAATATAATTAATGGAAAACTTTACTTGAAAAGAATGATCAAGGACAGCCAAAGCTATATCGAAGATAAATAATCAGTGATAATGTTTCATTCAATACATATCACATAAAATGAGATGGAAGCACAGTAATATTATTAAGATTATTTACTTTTTTTTAAATAAAATGAAGCTTAGGTGACTATTTTGGGTATGTACCTTGGTGCCAAAAGTCATCACCTTATTGTCAGGTGATGTGGGAAGAGTAGCATGTAAAAGAAATGGTTGGGAGAAGAAAACAAAATACAGTACTAAGCAAAACCAAAATACATGAGTACAGATTAAAAATATGAGATCAAGCAATAAGTTTTGTATGTTAAGATATTAAATATATACAGTGAGTGCACATATCTTCAGAGAAAGGGCAGGTTTAATGCAATAGGTAAACCATCTCTGGAGTCACCAACATGGAAGAACTAGAGGAAGGTCCAAAGAATATTTTATTTTCAGAACGGGCCACAGTTAAGGCAATATTTTCCACTCAATAATAATGAACTAGAAGAAAATGGAGTGAAATTATCTGCTTTTATTCAAAAATATCCCAACAGATACTACTTGAAGGAAAGCATAAATATCATAAGTACAAGAAAAGAAACATGGTACAGTAGTTTGTCTTGTAAAATGAACCAGAATTAAAAAATGAGATGAGTAATTTTGCAGCAGCAAGCTAAATATTCAAATTAATAATTAGATCAAAATCCCTGATGAGGCAAATAGCTTTCCTCTTAAATGTATAAAGAATTCTGGAAGAGGAAAAACTCTTAAGATACGACACAGTACCAGGAAGGGAGGAATACAAGGAAGGAGTAGGAAGAGAGAAAGAGAGGTGAGAAGGGAAAGAGACGGAAGGAAGTGTAGGAAAGGAGTAGGAGGAGAGAAAAACGAGAAAAGGAGAGGAAGAAAATATTTAGCATAGAAAATACTGTACAGTATGGCAAATGGATAGGGAGTGGTATCTTTTTTGGTTACCTCTATTTTGCCTTCCCTTTTTCTTCCTGGCTGATGCCTCCCTACCCCATGAAAGTGAGAAATGGGTTAAAATGATGATAAAGATGATAAAGTTGGTAATGATAAATCAGTTCCACAATGCAGTTAGGAATTATTTACAATGATAGAGGTTGAAATAAAGAAAGATTTATACTTACTTTCCAAAACTTTATGAAATATTGTAGGGTTGTGGCTCCAATAAAGAGGCAGTATAAAAGGGCATAACCCAAAAATAGGATGAAGAATTTGTAGTTTGAGAAGGCGACACAGTTGTTGACCCAGGGGCAATGATGGTCCAGTTTAAGGACACACACTCCACACACTGAACAGTGATGGCATCTGTCTGGCTTCACCTGCACACATTTATCACAGTAACGAATGTCTGAAACAAACAGTGAATGACCTGTGCAGACCAAAACTTGAACCAAAACCTATTAAATATAATATCTGCACAAACAAAAAAGCTGGATCTTAAGCTTAGTAAATAAAATACTGTAACTTCACAAACAAAAAACATGGACTTATAACTTTAAAACTAAATAAATAAAAATAGGGATAAAATTGAAGATGATTACACCATATGGAAAACAGCATTAGGATCAGAGTAAAATAATATAATGTACTTCATGAACAGGTTTCCGTTACTTAATTTAGTGCAGTGTTTTCCTGGACGACTGAGGAAAGGCAAGGTAACTATCAGGAGAAAGCACTAAACCAATATGACTATAGCACTTCAAAGTGACATGAGAATGTAGTGAAGGAATGATGCCCAACCACTTGTGTCATCAGGGAACAAACACCAACCCTGCATGATACAAGATCAACTATTCTTTTTTTTTTTTTTTTTACATAGGATACAGGAGTATTCTATATCAAGAGTATCTGACTCTTGTTAATAGGCTTAGCTTTCTCTTTCCACAGCTTATGCTTCAATGAGAAACATTTATTAAATCCCATATTTTGTACAACTTACCTGCCTTCTTTTCTACTCTAAATATTTTACCTGAATACATGGTGATTATTATTTTTATCTATATCTCATTTATCTTAACAGCAACCAGGAATTGCCGGAACCTAGTTACTGAAATAATTATATGCAACTTGTTAAACCATTATTCAGTTAAGCTATAACAAGGGACAGGATATGAGAGAAAACAATAACATACTGAATAAAAAATCAGCGCTGTATGTAATGAAATTGAATGTTTCATTACAATTCAGCATTTCATTACATTCAATGCTAGTTTTCTGTGGAGAAACCCTCCGGCTCCCCAGAGCTACCTAACTAAAGA
Organism: Procambarus clarkii; assembly: GCF_040958095.1. Taxonomy (NCBI): domain Eukaryota; kingdom Metazoa; phylum Arthropoda; class Malacostraca; order Decapoda; family Cambaridae; genus Procambarus; species Procambarus clarkii. The sequence goes on from NC_091174.1 coordinate 12,906,347, forward strand.
CAAGAAAAAGAGGGACTTACCCAGGAGACGGTTGCTACTCGCTCCTCAACTCTTAGTCGAGACAACTTCCTGCAACCTACAACCCAAGGCAACACACGGCCAAGCAGGGCCAGAAACATTAACAAGGTACCGTGTAGCCAGGACCCTGTTCGACCACCAAAAATCCCGCGCCCGAATGTCAGCCCAGGACATATTACCAAAAATACCAGTCAAAGCCGAGAACTTACAAACGTTATGGGCATGGGAATAAACCGCAGGCTGGCTGGACCAAATAACCCTGTGGACGACCTGGGAGACTTGCGCCCTGGAACAGGGAAGGGAAACTGGGTCCATCCAAAGCGCGTCCCCAGTCACTGAGGCCCTGGTGCACAAGTAACGGCAAAGAGTTACAACTGGACACAACACATGATGCACCCCCGGCCAAACCAACCAAGCATCAACCCAAGGACCACTCTGGAAACCAGCAGTCTCATTCTTTGCCAGAAAAGAAGAAGACGGTGCAAATGAACAAACTGACCACCAGCTTGAGGACAGCTTTAAGTTCCCCAATCCAACCCCCAGATGCCAATACCAACAAGAAAAGAGCTTTAGAAAAACAATTCTGAACCACCACAAACCGAGGTGGAGAGAGAAAAAGAGAGCACCTGGTCCAACAACCAGGACAGCTCAGGTGGCACATGAGCAGGCTGGAGGTGAAACAATGCACAAGATAGCCTACGGAACGGAGCAGAAGTGACATCCACCCCGAATGCAAGCTGAAGGGGCTCCGCCAGAAGTGCCGCACGATATGAAGCGACAGTAAACGGCAAAAGATGATGGTCCTGAAACAGCCAAGAGAGAGAGAGAGAGAGAGAGAGAGAGAGAGAGAGAGAGAGAGAGAGAGAGAGAAAGGACAAAACAACCCGATCTGAAGTCAAAGACAACTTACGTAGAGACAAAAAGTGATGAAAGGACCGCCAGGAAACTTCATACTGCCGCCGAGACGAAACATGCAGGTGGGACACCAACTAAGCCACCTGATCACCATACAAGTGGCAATAAACCCGCATCAGAAACATCAGATGCGAAGATTGGAGGAGAAGATCGAAGTAGCCACGTACCGAACCGGACCGGACCGATCTGCTGAAAGAGGCGGAGCTGAGGAAAGAACCCTAGGTTCAGACATCAAGCAAGCAGCGCCTAAACCAAGGCTGGGCCGGCCACCAAAGGGGCCAACAGGACTACTCTTCCCTGGTTAGTCTCCAATCAAGCCAGAACCCGAAGCAACAGCAGGATTGGGGGGAAGAGGTACAAGTAACCCCACCTCGACCAGTCCTGCCGAAAAGCATCGACCCTGACGACCTCGCAGTCAGGGAAGGGCGCCACATATACTGAGAGACGCATTGACTCTGTCGATGCGAAGAGGTCCACTGCTGGATGGCCAAACGTCCGGCAGAGCCAACTGAAGGAGTTGGCGTCACCCGTCCATTCTGTGGACAGGGAAATAAACCATGACAGGCCATCCATCAGGACATTGGATACTCCCTGGAAATGAACCGCCCGGAGAGCCAAACCCCGAGAATCCAGCAGACGAGTCACCCGAAGTGACTAGTCCCAAAGAGCCAAGGACCGCATCGAACCCCAGCAGTTCGAATGGAGCAGATTCGTTGATCCACAATCAACATTTGTGGAAGGTAACCCCAAACTGTAAGAGCAGTACTTGCAGGGCACCTAGGGAAGGTGACCCCTAGGCACATGCAGCCCCAGTACTTCTTGAAATACACCTGGCTCACAGCACCACAAAGCGCAGCACTGCACAAGGATCAGAGCTATAGTTGAATGACCACGTTCAACACATCAGCCTCAGAACTGGGTTTGGATAGTTGATGCAGGGATCTGGGGCTCCCCCTCCCCCCCTCCCCTCCTCAGACAGCGGCGTGGCAGCGATGGTGACGTCATACTTGTTTGCTCGATTTCTGTTTAGGGAGTTCTGCTTTCTAGTTTGGCTTTTGGTGACAATTTTTAACCAGCTGTAGTTTTGTTTTGGGACGCCTACCTTTCTGGGTGCCTAACCCGGTAGATAGCAAACATACAATGCTTCCAACCACATGGGGGTTTCTATAGGCTATTGCTCCTTGTGCCTCTCTGAGAGGGTCAGGTTCTGGCTCGTGGTCCCCCGGTAGGCTAGAACTCCATCGAATTGACTGATACCATGCTCTAATTCATACATATCAGCCCGGTAAGCTCCGGGGAGCCGGATGGGCTCTCCACATAAAATTAATTTGGGTTTACAAAGAAAATAAGCTGATCACCAATTCAATAACATCATACAATACTGTGACCTCCCCATCAAATGGATCATATTTCTCCAGAAGCCGGATACAGTGAAATCAATGGCTTATTGCATTTGACTTTAGTTTCACCAGAAAATAATTTATGGCCAAGCAGGCATGTGCATTTATGGACCCAAAGTAATGAAGATATATGCATACACAAAACAAATCTAATTTAAGACATGAACTAGGATTTGAAAATGGGATTTGAAAATGCACCTGAGAATAAGCTGAGAAGGTATCCAACTTTCCCTGGAAGGACGTGTAGAAAAATCAAGTACAGAATTGAGTATTGAAGATAATTTAGATAATTTTTTTCTGGTAGGGATCTCAGTGGCTCCCTGAAGCTAAGCATTGGCCCACCCATGCCTTAGGGAACTGCATAAAGACTCTGAGACCTACGTATGCCTATCGGAAACTAGGATCGGAAATTGATTCCCGAGGCAAAGAGAGCTAGGGATCCGAGATCTACAGTATCTAACAACAGAAAAACTGTCCTGTAAATATATGCACAACAAAACAAGCAAATGCATATAAACACACTGAACCTGTTGCAGAAATCTGTCACCAGGTGGTAGCCCAAATCACCCATGGGGTACTTATCAAGCCCAAGAAAAACCACATTGAAACACAGCAGGAATATGGAGCTACTGAGATATTCACCAGAAAGAGAGAATGTCATTGAATTCAATGCTACTTTTGTGGGAGGGGAGTCATCAGTAGCTTTCCAAAGCTATCAGATAATGGTGCCTCATCAGAAGAGCCAGCATTTCACAAACGAAACTAAGCAAAAAACAAAATTCAGGACAGGGCTTACCTATGACATTCAGTAAATAAGAGGTCCCAGAGCAGAGGAGCACCAGCAATGCACCAAATGCTGAAGTGCACCACCAGCGCAGTAAGGCAGATTCAAATGGGCCCCAGTTGCACCACCCAGAAGCAGCCTTGAGTCCAAAAAGGAATTCAGGAGCCAGAAACTGTAGAGCAAAGAATCAAGGACCAAAAAGCAACTGGCCAAAACTAAGAAAGAATGAGGACACCAGGAAATAAACAGGCAGGGAAAACCATCTTGGTGAGATGACATGAGGCCTAAGGAACATAACCCAGAACACAGTCTGGGCAGAACATCTGCCCAGACCATCAAAACATCTGATTGATAGGCATACAACCCATGTAGAGCCAGACACACAGCCCAGGTAAGGAGATTATAATGTTCTGTTTTGGCTTTTGACTGCTGGCAAGTCATTACCGATTCCAGGTTTACCAAGGGTTGGCACTACCTGCTGTAACCCATCCTGAGTTTACCAACCAAGATGAGGGCATGTTATTCCCAACCCAAGTTGACTGAGCTTGAGATCTGGATGCTGTAGACAAACTGAGTTTACCGACCCAGGTTTGCCAGGCCTCAGCTCACCTGCCATAGCCATCTGGGTTTATTGACCTATGTTTAGCCAAGTTCCAACGCTGCATGCTGAGTTTGTTGACCTTGGCAATTGCATATCATAGCCACAATCTAGTTTACTGACCCAGGTTTACCTAGGCGTACTGAGGGTCAGCACCGTGTGCCATAGCCATCTAGAGTTTACTGACCCAGGTAAGAATGTCATAGCCATCCCAGGTTTACCAAGGGTCAGCCCCACCTGCCAGTCATTTGGAGTTTACCTACCCCCAAGATTACCGAGGGTTGATGACACGCCGTAGCATCAGCTGAGTTTATCAGACTTTGTTCATGTACGTCGTAGCCACAGTCAAGTTAACTGAACGTTGGCGCCTACACATTGTAGGCACCTGGAAACAGTCATAAGTGCATCCCAAAACAGCTAGCTGCACAGCCCAAAAACAACCAAGCACCTAGCCAGAAAACACCATGACACCATGAATCTCCAAGTCAACAACATGTACAAAGCCTAGGAATACATGGGTGTTCCACCTAAGCCCAAATGTACATAAACATAAAAGGCCCCCATGGGGCAGAGCAGCACCAGTTGATAAATGTAGACATCTTCACCAAGAAAAACACATGGTGGCAGGGAAAAGAACCCAAATGAACAACCAGAACACATACATCAGTGACAAGTAGACTGTGCCTGACATCAGTGTAGGAGCTCCCAAGAAAAACTGCCATAAGGAAGGAGGAGGGAAGGGGTAAAAAGACCATTGCACAAAGAGTGAACCAAGAGGTCCAAGTCAAGAGTCCTAGGCAGCAAATGGCAAAAGTATGGGAGGAGAGGCACAGGGCATACCACAGTAAGCCAACACCTGCATCACCAAAACCCACATCTCCAATTTGCACAACGGAGTGGAAAGGTGGAAAGGCGGGAAGGGGGGGGGGGAGGGGAAAACCACACACACCCAAACCTAAAGGGAAGAGAAAGTGGGACCTCAGAATCACTGCATAGCCTGGACCTCCCCATCTGCATAGCACAGAGAAATGCAGGGAAAAGTCCCATACACAAACAGCAGCGGAAGATGCTTGTGGGAGCGAGAACTTCAAAACAAACACAGTGCAGGGAATGAAGACCTACATGCACAGGATCGCAGCCTGACACTATAGTGAGAAACGAAGACACCAAAACACACGAAGCTCTCTGACACAGACTCGGTGCACACGAACCCTACCCAGAAGCATACGAACACCAAGGTACCCCACTTTGCCTAAGAAAGATGGTCTTGAGGAGACCCCTGCAGAGAGAACAGAAAATTGTGTGGGAAACCCATCCTGAACGCACCACACCCAAACAGATGAAAGGGAAGGAGGGGGAAAAAGAGCAGGGATGTGCTGAGTGAAGGGAAAACGCCTCAACCCACCAGAGCCAAGAACGAGAACACATACATACTACCTAAATGTAGTAGTAGTAGTATGTAGCCATACATACTACTACTAGCCAAGGTAGTATGTAGCCATACTACCTTGGCTACATACTACCTAAAGGTACTAAAGCCAAGGGTGTACACGAGTGCATTATTGCATTATTTGCAAGCACACAGAACAAAGAAGAAGGAAGCGAAAATCTGTTTGTACTTAATGCATTGCGAGCAAAGTTGCGCTGTGTACCATGGACTTTTTCGTTGATTATCACTCTCTTCCGAAGTACTGAGTGTGTAATACAGTGTGTTACTGTGTAAATAGTGTGTGAAACTGTACATGTTATTTTAGTGAATTTTGAACAAGAAATATTGCGACAAACATTTATTATGGACACATTACTGACACATGTACAGTATCACAGTTCCATGGAACATTATGAATGTTCTAATGTATACATCTTGTAAAGGACACAAATGTGCATCATATACAATAAATAAAAAACACATTGGAAATACAAAGAACAAATAATTGAAAAATATTTGTGGCAACTCGCAGTGTTTTAGTGGCCCACGCGACCGCCTCTGGGAACTTTACGCACAGGCACACAGCCAATGACGACGTCACACACCCCACGTACCACAGTCAAAGTAAGTTGAAGCTTTCAGTTTTTTTTACATGTATGTGTTCAGGGAAGGAAATTTATCATGTTACAAAGATCAAAATTTTGTGTGCAAACACCTGATTTTCTGTGCACAGGGGGAAAATGTCTTAATAAACATGGTGCATCACAGTGGTTAAACTGTAATAATAATGTACCCCAAATAACAAATACTGTACCAGTACGGGTATACAGTGAAAAATAAAAAAAATTATGCAATGAAACTTCATTTGTGAAAAGGGCCTAGAACAAATCTATCCCTTCCAGCACGCCCATTGTAGTAGCACATTTTGATCCTCGTCAATGCTCCCAAGACTTACCGCCAGTCATGGTGCGGTTATACACAGGAAGGCTGTGCTTCTGGATAAACCTTTCCAAGACATCTCGTCTCACTTCATCTGTCTCTGCTGACTCGTAGCGGTCCAATTCAGTGGGTGGTAATCTAAACTGATTATAAGAAAAAACAAAAAACCAGCATTGAATGTAATGAAACGCTATTTTCTGGGTGAGCCTCGGAGGCTCCCTGGAGCTTATCGGGCTAATGTATGTTATATTAGACCGGGACATTAGCTACAGAGTTCAGACCTACCAGGGACCAGTGCCAGAACCTGGCTCCTTCAGAGAGGTTTCAGGGAGCAATGGCCCTTTAAAACCCCCTTGTGGTTGGGGGTTTTCCTTATCTGCCATCGACCGGGGTTAGGCACCCAGAAAGGTAGGCATAACAAAACAAACCCCACATGGTAAGAAACTAAAAAAAAAAAAAAAAAACAGAGAGGTAGAAACTCCCTACAAACCCAAGGAAACAAGCAAACATCACACTTTACTGCCGTGCCGCTTGTCTATGCAGCCCTCCCCGCCCCGAGAGGGGAAGGGGGGGGCCCCTGGACCTCACCGCGCCGGCTGCCTAGCATCAGTTCAGAAGCTAAGCTTCAACCAATGCAGAAAAACTGCCGACTGGTGGGAGGAAGGGTTGCCAGGGAGCCTCCGGGGCTCACTCAGAAAATGGCGTTTCATTACATTCAACGCTGGTTTTCTGTGGGGAGCCCCTATGGCTCCCTGGAGCTACATACCCAAAGAGAAGGAAAAGAAAGGGCTGACCTGGGAGGCGGCCTCCACAAACTCTACAATGCGAAGTCGAGACAACAGGTAGCAACCCAGAGCAACACAAGAACGCACAGGAGCAGACACGCTCACAAAAAAACGGGCGGCCAGGAACCTGTGCAACCCCCAAATCCTCGCACCCGAAATGAGCCCAAGACGTCACCAAACACGGCAACGAAAGCTGTAAACGTTCGAACGGCACGGGCGCAAGGATAGACCACAGGCTGGTAGACTTAAGAAACCTGCGGACGACCTGGGAGGCCCCGAGCCCTGAAACAGGGAAGGAAGGGAACCTGGATCAACCCAAAGCGCATCCCCATCCACGGCACACAAGTAACGGTGAAGAACCGCAACCGGACAACACATGACGCACCCCCGGCCGAACCAACCAAGCATCAATAACCCAAGGACCCCTCTGGAAAGCAGCCATCTCGACCGTCGCCAGAAGGACGGAGAAAGGCTGCAAATGTACAAACGTACCACCAGTACCAAAAGAGCAGAAACCCCTGCGCCGGAGGAGAGCTGGAAGATTCCCGACCCGACCTGTAGAGGCCAATGCCAACAAAATACAGTATGGTCTTTGAAAAACAATCTTGAACCGAAGGGGCTATCACAAACTGAGGAGAGGAAAGATATGAGGGGCACCGTGATCAAGGACCTGGATGGCTCAGGCGGCTCATGAGCAGGCTGGAGGTGAAACAAAACACAAGAAAGCATACGGAATGGGGCGGATGTGACGTCCACCCCGAACACAGCTGGAGTGGCTCCGCCAGCACCGCACGACGCGAGGCGACAGCAGGGAACATCAATTAACAGTCCTGAAAACCCAAGAAAGGACAAGGCAACCCAATGCGAAAGAGAAGACAATCTACGAAGAGCAAGAAAATGGCGAATAGAAACGCCAAGAACAAGTTCAAGTATGTTTATTGAGACAAGAAAGAAATACATCTCAAAGAGATAGAGTAGCTTAGGCTATTTCTACCCCCCCCCACCCCAGGAACGTCATACTGTCGCTGAGACAAAGCACGCAGGTGGGACACCATCAATGAAGCCACCTGATCACCATAGAGATGGTGATACACCTGTGTCAAAAGACCAGACGCGAAGAGCCGAGGAGAAGGCCGAACCAGTCATGTACAGGACCAGTCCGACTTGCTGAAAGAGACGGAGCCGCGGGAAACGCCCCGGGTTCGGACACCTATCAAGCAGCGTTTGAAAAAGCTGGGCTGGCCACCAAGGGACCACGAGGACTACAATCCTTGGGAAGGACTCCAACTGAGCCAGATCCTGAAGCAACAGCTGGACCGGGAGAAGAGAATCAGGTAATTCCACCTCAGTCCTGCCAAAAGGCATCCACTGTCAACGCCTCACAGGCGGGTAAGGGCGTCACATAGAATGGGAGATGCCGAGACCATGCCGACGCAAAGATGTCCATGTTCAGGAGTCCATACGTCCGGCAGAGCTAACGAAACGAGTCGGCGACGACCAGCCAATCCGCGAACAGAGAATGACCCGAGACTGGCCATCTGCCAGGACTTAGGACACACCCCGGACATGAAAAGCACGGCTAGCCAATCCCCAAGAATCCAGCAGACGAGCCACTCGAAGGGACCAACCCCAAAGATTAAGGACCTAAGAGAATTCCAGTGGTTCTGGCAATGACCCACTGGAGAAGAAGACTCCCTGGAGCTTATTGAGTTAATGGTAGAGCCCCGAGCGACCCAAACCCTCCGAAGCACAAACCCGACAGCCACGAACTCCCGAACCATGCTGTGAGCCCGACAGATGGAAGGACCCCACCATCCCCCGCCGGCCTGGTGAGCACTGGTCACAAAGCCCTAACCGAGAGATGATCCGTCCATGAACACATCGAGCAAATGCTCGGGGAGGCGCCAAGGCACGGAACCCGAAAACCCTAAAGAGGAAGCCGGTGACGCAGCACCAATACAAGATCCCCGGAGGACAAACCCAATGATTGCGAGAGAGGCGGAAGGGGTGTCCCTGAAGGAACCAAACCGACACTGAAGCCAAACCCGACCTGGCGGGCAGACTGGCACGGCGAAGTTAAGACTCCTGCACAACCGCTCGAGCAACCGCCGAGCGACCCGGGACCCCCTCATAAACAGCCAAAGGCAGGACCACAGCCACAGCAACGCTTCTGAAGGGAAAGACAAAGAAGCGGTCCAAGAGTCCTAAACAAGACATAGCCAGGTCCGAACCCGGGACAGAACCAGATGGAACAGCCTCCAGATAACCAGGAACATCCTCCTCAAGTCAGTCCGAGGAGAGTTCGAGAAGGGAAAAGAAACGCAAGACCAAGGCCAATGCCCATTGGAGTGCAAATCCTCAGCTACCAAAGTAGTCGATGAACTGAATACTGTAGCGGCCAGCGCATGGGGGGGTCTGAGACTGCCCAGACGATCAGTGCGATGGCATTAGTGACACTTGCTTGTTTTAGTTAGGGAGTTTTGCGTATCTGTTAAGGTTTTGGTAACAATTTTTACCATGTGAGGTTTGTTTTGTTCCACCTATCTTTCTAGGTGACAGACCCCTGTTGATGGCAGACACGGAATGCTTCCAAATACATGGGAGGGAGGGTTCCATAGGCTATTGCTCCTCGTGCCTCTCTGAGGGGGCTAGGTTCTGACTCATGGTCCTCAGTAGACAAGAACTCCAAGCGACTGATGCCACGGTCTAATACATACATATCAGCCTGGTAAGCTCCGAGGATCCATAGGGACTCCCCACAGAAAATAATATATAAATGTATACTCAATGAAAAGTTTGTAAAACCCCTTTTGTAGCAAGAGAAGTCAGAGTATGACAAAGCAATAAATGTAAAAGTACACCTTTTGTAAAACTTCTAACTGTTAACTAGACACCAACAGTTTTACCTCTGCAGAATTCAGCTCAAATCAGGAAGTAATTTTTGTCATGTAAAAAAACCTAGAAGAGTTTAAAATGGAAGCTCTTATAACAAGGCTAGCAACCTCAAACTAAAAATAGTCAATGAGATTTGTATAAAAAAAAAAAAAATTTCAAGGGTCATTTGATATTTTGAAAGACATACTAAAAATATACTAATTCAAAACTTTTCAAAATCAGAACAGAATTAAACATTCTAAAACTTGCTCAATAAACACACAGTTTTCAGTGGTTCTTACTAACGTGTTATCCGTCCAAATGTAAGTGATCATTTAAAGTATCTTTCACTATTTCAATAAGTGGAAGTCACCTCATTAAGTGACAAGTTAAATCACTTATCTCAAAGATTCCGGGGGTAAAATATACATACTGTACTGCATTTAGTACCTACCTACCTTCCTACCTCAATTAGTCCTCCCTCTTCCTATAATTGCACAAGACCTATTGGAAAATATAGAGGTTGGTGGAGGAGTCCCCCACATGCCTACATCAATACTGTACGTATTATTATTATTACCAGTATTAATAATAATAATAATAATAATAATAATAATAATAATAATAATAAAAAGGGATAAATGACTAAACTAGACTGCTTACCTGTTTAGGAACTACACCAATATCTGTGAAAATTGTTTGCCAATATGCCCACAAGAAGAGTCCCAGCAGTACATGGTACACAATCAGATAAAAACCTGGAACACAAAAATATATATCTAGGTACATATGAAAAGAACTTGCCTATGTAATGCACTCAAGATCCTACTGATCCCAGGTTAGGATCTTACATAGTCATAGCAGGTCAACTTTTTGGCCCAGGGGTAATAAGAGAACTTTTCAAATTACATGCACCAGGTCATATACTGGTGCTAGGGAGAAAGGAGATATCTCAAGCAAAAAATGCATCCAAAAAGCACATTCATACAATACTCTGTCTTTCCAAGTGCTATTTGTCACTACAACAACTGTCAAGCAGCTTCCTTGCTAACTACTGAATTACTACCATCAAAAGGTTCTTAAATGCTACCTGGAGCCAGGACCCAAATCTGTCTCTCTCTCTATGGGCCGAGGGGAGCTTGAGGACGGGAAATCAAATTAAAACCAAGAAAACCAGAACAGAAAGATGTGGCCCAACAAACAATAAGCCCAACAAAATAAGCCACTGCTTGAGGAAGTTAGGTACCATCAGGTAACAAGGCAAATTAATGTTACCACAGTGTAGATACCATAACTGTGATGTGCTTCTGCCACCAGGTGGTAGCCTGAATCACCCAAGGGCAGTCACGTGCTCCCTCACTCACTTGCCTGGTCATCATCTTGGAGGTACTGTATACACTCCCAAGACTATGACCAGGCATGTGAGAGGGTGCATGACTGCATCATTTGCAGCATCACAGTTAGATTATTTACACAGTGGTAATGATAGTTTACTTTGCTACCTGAAAGTACCTAATTTCTTCAAGATGTGGCTTGTTTTGTTGTGATTATGGTTTCTGCTGGTACTGTCTTGGTTTTACTCAATCTTCTATTCTCCAGGCTCCTTCGGCTCATAAAGAAAGCTAAAATTGTATCTTGACTCCAGGAAGTTAAGGATATGTCTCAAGAGGCCTTGGGATCAGGTAGAATATGAGGAGCTTGTGATATAACCTGTCCTCTTAAAAATTACGTCTTTTTTGGCCGCTTGCCTGTATGGCCGATAATGGATGTAATTTCAAAACGGAAAAAAAATTGAAAATAAATTTTGGAATTTTTTTTCCAAAACAGTAAGTTAAGGGTCCTCTGATAGGTTAGGTGGGCAGAAAATTCTCCTTAAGTATCAAAACTTCATGGAAAAAGTTAATTGAAAGTTTCCTCTCCTAACCTTTCCAAGTAAGCCAGAGGACTCAAACAGAAAACGGGAAAGTACATCACTTTTGTGAGCCAATTTCCTTTAAAATTACGTCCATTTCTGGCCATAGCGTGCATACGAGCGAAAAGCGATGTTATTTTTAAGAGGACGGGTTGTGTGATAGCAGTCATTCAGTTGTTAGCAAGAAAGCTGCTTGGCAGTTGTTGTAATACCAAATAGTGCTTGGAAATACAAGAGTGTTGTACGAATGAACTGAAAAATACTGAAAACTGCACTAAAATCTTCAGTCACACTGACAGTATCTCAAGAAGAATAAATAATGGCAGACCAGAAGCATGACCCACCTGCAGAGCCAGACAAGAAAATTTATACAGTACTGTATATTTATTTATTTATATACTGTATATAAGAGTTCTTACATTCTTGTAAAGCCACTAGCATGCAGAGCGTTTCGGGCATGTCCTTAATTCTAACTTTTTTTCGGAATACGACCCGCCAAATCGTTTAACAACCAGGTACCTATTCACTGCTGGGTGAACAGAGGCTGCAGTTAAGGACTGGCACCTAGTCAATCCTCCCCGGCCAGGATACGAACCCAGGCCTGCAAAGCACCAGGCGAGTGCTTTACCACTGCACCATGGGGACCATGGTATGGTAACACTGGGAACTAACAATTTATGCTGAATTTGTTAATGTAAAGTACAGTACTATTTTGAAATTGTTGCAGTAATCTATATCCATTTGAAAATGTAATGCATAAAATAAGTATTCAAAATACTGTACAGTACTTACATTTTTCTATGATGCTTGTAATAGTAACTGGAAAAAAGTAGAAGGGTGTATATTAAAACCTCAGTACATCATTGCCACGTACATGTGACTTAAAAATACAATTTCAAACTGGGTAATTTATGTTTTGTGCTAACTAAAGTCTATGAACTTTAGCCCTATTTATCAGATTTTCTACCACCTCAATGAACACAAATTTCCCAAGAAACTCTGCCTACCTCACCTACAATCCTCCCAACACCTAGAATCCCTTCACTTTATTGAGTCACTTGTTTCTGTTAATACAGTATACCAATTTCCACCGTTTCCACTCCTGCACACATTACAATGTCATTAATTATTTCAGTAATTCATAAATATTACATATCTTTAAAGTATCTCTTCTCAGTTTATCCACCCTCATAATTCACATACTGTACTGTATTCATCAATAAAAGCCAATAAGGGAAGTACACAGTCTATCTGAACACTGTATAGTACAGTTTATCTTCAATGATATATTGTATACCATCCCTTCCATATTCTCCCAAAACAATATATGCATTCAATACCACATAATCCTAAGATATACCGGTACACCATCACCTTATTCAGTATCATCCAAGGTACACATCATCCATTTCCCAAATTCATCTCCCAAGGCAATAAAGACAGCTGCCATCTTATCCCCTTATTCATTATACAGTACAGTGTAAAATTCAAGACAAATGCCATCACTTCAACATAGCTAAAAAAGATGCATACAACCCTCTACCATATTATACATGCATACCCCTATTTTATGCCACCTCACAGTTTTGATTCATTGCAGTGCTATTTAAAAAAAAAAAAAGTTGAAACTAATGAAACACCATGTTCTGGGTGAGAGCCGGAGGCTCCCCGGAGCTTATCCAGGCTGATATGCTAATACCAGACTTTGGCATCAGTAACGTGTATGGAGTTCTATGGGCCTACCGAGGATCACAAGCCAGAACCTGGGCCCCCCTCAGAGAGGCAAGGGAAGCAATGGCCTATAGAAACCCCCGTGTGGTTGGAAGCATTCTATGTCTGCCATTGACCAGGTCAGACACCCAGAAAGGTAAGCATCCCAAAACAAACCCCTATTCTGGTGAAAATTGCTACCACAAGCAGAACAGGTGGATAGAACTCCCCTAAAAGAAACGAGCAAACGATCATGATGTCACACGTCATGATGCGCAGTTCCATCCACCTGTTCAGCTTGTGGTAGCAATTTTCACCAGAATAGGGGTTTGTTTTGGGACGCTTACCTTTCTGGGTACCTGACCTGGTCGATGGCAGACATAGAATGCTTCCACAATCACATGGGGGTTTCTATAGGCCATTGCTCCCCTTGCCTCTCTAGAGGGGGCCAGGTTCTGGCTCGTGGTCCCGGGTAGGCCCAAAGAACTCCACACACATGACTGATGGCAAAGTCTAACATTAGCATATCAGCCTAGTAAGCTCCGGGGAGCCTCCGGGTCTCACCCAGAAAATGGCGTTTCATTACATTCAACGCTGGTTTTTTATACAAATGAAAAACAAGTTGCATTTGCAATACTATACTTACGGAGGTTGAGTTGGATCACATAGGCATAGTATGACCACACAACCACAGTCACAATAAAAAGGACTGGCAACCACTTGGCTGCCTTAAAGCATATCCTGCAAGGGGTTGTCATCATAGAAAACTTGGGTGTTATGGCTGCTGTTGCTGACATCTTAAACGGGTTACTTCAGTAATGGAGGACCTAAAAATTAAGGACAGTACAATACAATACAGTATTTACATTATCTTCATACATTTTAACACAATATCCATTATATCTTAAGGCTTCACAACAATCTGGGTTACTCAATAAAATACCACTACAGGTGTTTTCATTTAAAAAATTTAAGTAGAGAAACACTAAGCAGAGAGTAATTAAAGATGATGTTTAAATCTACCAATAATTTATATACATGTACCTATATACAGTACGTATATAGTGATACTCTAGTCGCTACATCTCAGTAAATGTGTTGAAAAAAGTGGAAAATGTGTTGAAAAAGGCAAACACAGTTCCAACCTACAAAAATGATAGCGAGGAAGACCCTCTTTAATTATAGACCTGCATCATTGACAAGCATTGCAGTCAAAATATTAGAAAAAGGAAATTAAAGGCAAATGGGCAAAACACCTGGAGAGAAATGATATAATAATAGACAGTATGGTTTTTGAACAAGAAGATCCTGTATAACAAATTTTCTAAGTTTCTAGGACAGAACCACAGAGATTTTCTAACAAAGAGAAGGTTGGGTTGACTACATTTATCTGGACCTAAAAAAGATTTTCTACAGACTTCCACAAAAGAGGTTGTTCTGGAAACTGCAACATACTGGAGGGGTGACAGGAAGACTTCTAATATGGATGAATTTTTTTCTGACAGAAAAATGAAGGCAGTAACCAGAGAGAATTATCAGACTGGAGAAATGTTGCTAGTGTAGTATTGCAGGGTTCAGTTCTAGCACTAGTAATGTTTAATGTACATATGAATGATCTACAAGAAGGAATACAGAATTATATGAACATGTTTACTGATGATGCCAAGCAACTAGGGAAGATAAGAAGCTTAGATAATTGTCATGCCCTACAAGAAGACCTGGACAAGATATGTGTATGAAGTAACAATTGGGAAATGGAATTTAATGTGAATAAATATCACATTATGGAATGTGGAATAAGAAATAATAGGCCACACACTACCTACAAATTATGTTAAAAAGTTAAAAAAATCTAATAAAGAAAGAGATCTAGGGGTTGTTCTGGATAGAAAACTGTCACCTGAATTCCACATGAAGTACATTTTGCGAGGTGCATATGCTATGCTTTCCAACTTTAGAACTGCTTCTAAATACAAGGATCGTGAAATATTAAAGAAACTGTTCACAACATTTGTGAGACCAAAATTGAAATATGCAGTGGTGCCCATATCTTAAGAAGCACATCAGTAAATTGGAAAAGGTGCAAAGACATGTAACTACATGGCTTCCAGAACTAAAGAAAAACCCAAGAACTATGAAGAGAGTTTAGAGCTGTTAAATATAGCAAAGCTAGAATATAAAAAAAGAGAGGTGATAGGATCATAACATACAAAATAGTGACAGAAATCAACAAAATTGACAAAGAAGAATTCTTTAAAACTGCAACTTCAAAAACAAGAAGTCATAGATTTAAACTAATGAAACAAAGTTTATAAAAAAATGATAAAGTTCACTTTTGCAAACAAAGTGGTAGATGGTTGAAATAAGTTAAGTGAGAAGGTGGTGGAGGCCAAAACTGTCGGCAGTTTCCAAGCATCATATGACAGAGTACTGGGAAAACGCAACCACCATTAGGCAGCAAAGATCATGCTTATGCATCAAACTGCCTGTGGTCCAAATACAGTAGTTAATTCGAGTAAGGTTCCACAGTACAGAATCCATTCCAGTATCATTTTATAGACAACATCTCTTTTTACATTCATGCCATAAGTTTTACAGTAAACCTAATCTAATTATTTATAAGTCCAATGTGAATGTTAATAACTTATGTTCCAAAAACCAGGGATTTTACCCAATAGAATTGTTCATGCTTTTTTCTCTCTTGGTATTTCAGCCTTAACTTTATTGTTTCTGCCTCATTTATTTTGAGAAAGGCTGGAACATAGTGGGCTACAAATGTTTTGTAAGGGAGGGGGGGTCAGTAAATTTGGTCTGTAATTGAACATAGATTTGGACAGTAGTCATCTGCCCTTCCTACAACATTTTCAGTATTTATCAGATTCTTTTAACTTTTTGTTGTTTAGGACATTTTTTAATCTCTCATTTGTTTAATTAGCATTGGTTTACCTCAACATCTTTGCCAACCATCTTTATGTCTAGATGGCTTCATCATACTGTATATCAATATTTATATCTGGCTTCCAAGAGATTGAAGGACATTGTGAACAGAATCAATGAATTTTTGCTCATGTACATTTGTAATATACAGTAGTATCATTGTACTGTATTAGCTATTCTACTATGTTGTGGGTTAGGTATATAATCTGGCTCTAACCAGATGTTCTGGTGAACTAAATGTGATGACATGTATTGAGTTACCTACTGTCACATCCCTATTCATAGCTGAGCCATTGTCATCATTAAGGGAGATCAAGCAAGATGCATGTTATTGTTCAGGCAAGTACATCACAAAAAATTAAATGAGCTGAGTGTTTTCTTGTCACCAGGGGACGTTGTCAGCGACTGAAGACGTCCCGAGAGGAAAGAAAGTGCTCATCTCATTTCATTTCTTCTTTTGTGGTGTTTTTTTGTATTTGGGAAGCCATGGATTATGTGACATCCTGTATAGTTATTATTCATGAAATCAATTCTCTGCCATTACACCTCAACACTGAGCCAAACTTGGGGAGGTGTAAGCAAGTATAACAGGAACTACAGGGAAGCCATATACTGTACAACATAGGCAGCCTCAGGACTTGATGGGAGTTGTCAAGACCTCCATAAAGCATGGGAATTGGAATGCCATTTTGAACATCCAAATGCCTTAAACACCGGCCCCATTACACAGAAACGAGGGGAAGGGAATGAATAATCATGGACAAGACAAATGATCACCTATTACACTATCGGTGCTCTCTCACCAAATGATGCAAAATGTCTGACACTAATACAAGTCGAAACTGTGCATGACAAAGAATTACACTACTGTAACTATTTGGTATCAGTAGTCCTATTCTTTGTAACTATTTGGTATCAGCACCAGTTCTTGCATGGCAACCAAGTTCCTAAGTGCTACCTTGCCTAGGTTTGACTCTATAACTCTGATGGGATCAGCACTGCTGAAGAGAGGACTTGAAACTCAAACAGCAGTGGCTAGTAGTTAACAAGAAACACTCAATGCAAACTACATACACCATCATGAAACTTAATCAGCAAAGACTACTACACACAGATCAGGTCCTACAGATAGCTGAACAATTAGTGTGTATAGAGTACCGGTATCTGTAGACATTGAAATGATGCCGACAGGCACAGAGTGAGGGTGAGCTCATCATTTGGACTCTTGAGTGACACAGGCCCCTCACCTAGATGTGGAGTAGCAGCCACTGCGGGTATAGTTCATTTTCAGAAGTGTATGCTAAGCCAGTTATGACTATATAGTACTTGGAAGGAATATGAGGACAAGGATTTGGGATAGGAAGGAGGGGAGGAAAGTTTTCAACCACTTAGACCATTGGGGATTGAACACCAACCAGCAAGAAGCAAGGCTGCTGCTGTACTGGTAATTTATGTGGTTGGGTTGACTGTACATACAGAAGTTTTCAGTTTTGTTTTGGTAATTTGGCAATTTTCTAAAACATTTCTCAGAGAGTATGGGAGTTTTGTGGTCCCCTTTCTTTGCTTTTAGGGTAAATTGCCTGTAAGGGCACTTAATTCCACTTAGCTAAGTCTCACAGATACCTGATGTTGGCTAGTCTGACCAGTAACACACAGTGCATAAGCTCAAGAGAAACAACTGAGGGGGGTTACCAGAGTGAGTGCAAACCACACAAAACACCAATGGCAACTCTTGCAACATTAACCACACTTGTAACAAAGGATTTTTAGAGTTGAAGCATGTGTTACACTTTGCAAAACTTGCACTACACCAATGGTCTAATGTACTGCAATTATATCTCATTTCTCCATGTGTTAATTAAAAGACTAAGCATTTACTATATTTTAATTTAGTTGTGTTTCTTACAAACCATAAAAATGCTTCAAATTATGAAACATCATACATTAGAATAAAAATTATAAATTACTCTGGCTATGTTTCACCAATAATCTTTTACCTGAAAGATACTCATTCAAAACATTAGAACTTACAGAATTAGGGTTAGGGTGAGACAGCTGCTGATGATAGCTGGACATGAGTCATAGTTCTACTGCATTGTTAAGCTGCCACCGTAGTTTAGACATGATGCAACAATTTTTGTCTTGGCTTGTCTTGTGTGAAATACTGTGGATCAAAACTCAAAATTAACAAAGGTATCAAACATATTTCTGACAAGTCTAATTTGCTCTTATTGTAAAGGAACATTACAATTAAAAATTATTAACACAACGAATTTCCTTTTGTAAAGCTTTCAAATAAGATTTAAAAATAAGTCTAATGAGTTGTTTCTGCCAAATCTGGCCTCACTCATGATCTTAACAAAACCATGGTAGATCAATGATATCACTAACTGAATAATCAGTATATCCAAATTAATTGCAATTTGTGTGAGTGTTCCATTCATGAAAATTGTACTCTAAAAACTGCACAAAACAATCTTAAAGGTACAATTTGTGTGAAAACTAGGACTACAGTTCAGATCCACATGAGCTAACTTTTCCACATTTCTCAATAAAGCAATACTGTATACAGTACTTCAACAGTATTTAATACTTTTGCTACTTACTTTCCTGCCACAATACAATAAAACTTGTATTTGTACCTATTAATGCTGGAGTACTCATTATAAAGCAGGCAAAATTATACAAAATTAATATAAAACTGACCAGGAACCCAGTGACATCCTTACATGAATTTTTAGTACAGTAAACTGATTACTTACTGCACACATACAGACACATGCTAGTAAATAGCTCTTGACCCTAAAATGCAGTCCCTGGTGGCACAGTGGTAATACACCCGTCCCATACCTCGCGAGGGATTTTGTCCGAGTTTAAGTCCTGGCCAGGGAGCAATGACTAGTGATGAATCCTTAAATCCAATGAATCCGCTAATCGTTAACTGTTCTCCTCTGTTAACCCAACAGTGACTGGATACCTAGCTTTTAACCGATTGGTGGGGTGATGTTCCAGGGGAAAATTAGTGGGTAAGGCTTACCATGAGCTATGGGAAGGGAAAAGCTCTCAGCCGGCTTACAAGAGTCAGAAGTTGTCTGTTCCTGTACCCCACCTGTGTATAAACAAAAAGGGGGGGAGGGGGAAAGGGAATGGCAATGAGGCAGGAGAAGAGGCATTAAATATGCAAAAGTTTGTGGACAAGAAAAAGAGGCAATGTGATGACACAAAATAGTGACAAGAATCAACAAAATTTACAAAGATGAATTTTTAACATTAAACGCAAAAATAAGAAGCCATAATTGTGTGTGGAATAATTCAACTTATGTACACATAATTGCCAAAAACAGTGATTGAGTAAAGTACACGTCTTACAAAATAGGTTTATATATTAAATTATAAGTAAATCTGTTTCTGGCACAGCTCAAAGATAATGTCATGCACCCAACTTCGTTGCTGCTATTCTGTCTAGGAATGTTGTTGATAAATTCTGGTGAGAAAGAACAAATTGTGATTTGACAATAACTACTGGTACATAACCTCATTGCATAGTAAACAATTAAAAAAAAGTAATTTTTTAATGAATCTTGGTTAACTTCATTACATCCATACAGATGTATTATAACCACATTTATATCTTTCATTTAAAAACTGGGCCGTAACAACTAAAATCAGCATATGATGCTAACTACATTACCCTGGGAACAACATATGATAATAGCCACTATTTAAGAGTTAATAGAAACATGTTTAATACAGTAATTAAACTTTGTGAAAACGGCCATTTTGCTATGAGTGTTGTGAGAGAATTTGGGGTAAAGATAAGGAACGCAGCCGGCAGGTTTGCAATCGGCTTAAGAATAAATGATTTGATGGCAAGTGATTCGACTGCAAGATTTAAACAGAGGTACAGCATATGCACACTGTCAGGAGGGTTTGGAAGCTCATCTTTACTGCCCCTTATTTTATTGTTCTGCAGCTCAACTGTTGAGATGCTATTACCTACTCCTACATACCACTTAGACTTCCTTAAACACTAATGTTGCCACTATCCAGTTTAATTATTTATTTATTTATTATTGTATAATAAAATATGAACTAATATAACCCTAAGCAAGCCTAGTGCATGCAACAAAACAGAGAACACATTCCCTTATAGTAGAAAAATCGATTTTCAGTAACTAAATAACACTTGACAGAACATTTTCCACTGTCAACTTTGCAACTGTATAAAAAAATAAAAATAAGAGAAAGTTATTTATTTATATATAATAATACAAAAATGTTGATAAAAGTGACTGCTACTCTATACACAAATCATCTTCAGTAAAACATCTTCAAGAAAAACAATGATTGTGAATGTGTTTTTCTAATTAGGCCTAACAACAGTAAAGCAAACTGAGTTGACAGATCCATGGAAAATCAATTTGAAGTCCTACAAGAAGCTCTGGCTACCAGATCATCCCCCCTACAGGTGTGGTGAGAAACCATAAAACAACAAAAGTTAATATAAACATAATTACACAGAAGCTGGTATACAAGGTTGTTGTGGTTTCCCAGTGGCAGTGAGGGTGTTATGAGGGTGGAGGCTCCTCCTCCTACAACTCCACACCCACACCTCCCTCCATCACACACCTCCAGCGCACAACTCACCAACACACTCAACTTCTTTTCTGCTCGCAAGTCTCACCACTAGCACACATTCGATCACAAATTTTTCCGGAAACAAGTTGATAAATGGGAAGAGAAAAACAAATCTATATATAACTAACGAGTGTTGAGCGAAGGAGACTATTGGATGAGACAAGTGACTACGCGATCCTATCTTTTGTATTTCTCGATACACTTAAGGCTTACAAATCTCTCCTCATTTTACTCCTCCAGAAACTCTCTCTAGTCATGTTTTGACATTAATTGTTGTGCTTTTAGTGGAAATTTCATATCTTTCGCTACATATATACGAGCGTTATTGTTCAATTTCTATATTGATAATATATATTTTTAATATTTATAAACCTTAACATATATATATCAAAATGTCTAAGAGCCACTATAGCTTTTTCCTCTGAAAGCGGTCACTATTTTTCCGGTCCCTGTTATTTTTGTTGTTGATTTTGCTTTTAAGAATTTAATAATAATAATTTACTTATATTAATTACAGAGGATCCAATTACAGTTATTAAATAATAGGTATACCTTAAGATTAATGGATTTCTATTGTCAGTTTAGTTTAGTTTAGTTCATTTATTATGCACCCCATACCCATCTTGTGGGCGGTAGTGGAAAGGGTTACAGAGGTACATAATGGGCTCAGGGACTGAACCCCACAATTCATTTAGCTAAGCAAGTTACAATCTTGATGAGCTAGTTACAAAATTCAATATAAGTCGTCACATCAACAATCAGAAAGTAGATCTCGCACACATGTACGAAATTGGAGCCTAAATACGAAACATTGTGAACGAAGTTGTTATTTGTATACAAAACAATTGTGTATGAAACGCCTAGATGTGTTGCCCAGCCCACTCAAATAGCGAATTGGGCTACTTTTGAGAGCCCCGCGCTCCCAAATTTTTAATTTCGCTACTTGCTACTTTTTGGGCTAATTTAAAAGCAAGATGTGCTAATTTGGGCTATTAATGTTAAGAAACTCAATTATGATTATTTAGGATCAGATGCAACACAAACAAGCACCCCGCGATAGAAGCCACAGACTGACGATTTAAATGCGAGCACAGCATGCAGAGTATTTTCTGCGGTTGGAAGAAAACGCTCACAGAGTGGGGGACTTATTTTATTTTTATAATAATAATAATAATAAATTATTTATTAAATACAAATAATTAATTAATAATAATAATCATAATAAATGATTAGATAATTGATAATCCTTAAATGAAGAAGCATAATAGCTAATTAATTCCAATTCTTGGTATTCTTGGCTTATCACTTTGGGGGGTTCCGTCGGAGCACCCCCAAAGGTAACACAAATTCGTTGCAAGATGGAAAAAGTGTCCCCAGCAAACTGCTTTAGCGTCTTCCCTTGGAAAGTAAGACAGGGGATCGATGCAGGGGATCCCGGGAGGAGGGTGGGCGTTTTGTAGTGTATCAGCAGGCGAGGAGGAGGCGAACAAGAGGTCGCCGAGTCCGCGGGCGCGCTTTAAGTACCCTGCTCGATGCGCGCGCGCTACTTAGTCGGTTAGACACAAATTCATGGTAATACGTTTTCTTCCGACAGAAACTTCGCCGCTTTGGGAAACAGTGACTATATCCTTTCACGATCACAAAGATCACATTCACTCCAAAAAAATCTTCCACTTACGGGCTATTCTTCCCACTTCTTGGGTGGCTTCTTCATCAATCAATCACAAATATGCAGTTACAGCCCCGATCCTGTGCCAAGAACGGTTGAGGGCCACAGGGACCAGACATGACAGTATGCTCTCGGCAAAACTTTTTAATTACTGAACAATTTGGAAGATATTAATCGAGAACACTTCTTCAAAAGGTTAGATGTAAGACGAACAAGGAACAACGGTTTCGAGCTCAACAAGTCACATTGAAGGATGGAAAATATTTGTTTTCACCCATAGAATTATAAAGTTGTGGAAACGTATACCCGCCGAAGTCGTAAATGCCAAAACATTGCTCGATAAAATCCCCAAAACAAATGGGAGGGGCCTTTAACAAGCCAGACAACTTTCCTGTCCTCGTTTAGACTACTAGAGAGAGATACCTGAATTTGCCCGAGGGCCACCCTCGAGTAAATTCATGGAAACCATAGAACCATCTTCCCGACGAAGCCATAAATGATAATTCGTTCCCTATCACCTAATGCATCTGTTTCCCTAGCAGTACATAGGCACCCGGGAGTTAGTCAACTGTTGCGGGGTTGCATCCAGGGGAGGGTCACCAGTCCGACGTTATAGACCTAGTTTGATATGTCTAACGTACGTGACAATTAATTTCCTAAGTGTAGTTAATTAAGAGAGAGAGAGAGAGAGAGAGAGAGAGAGAGAGAGAGAGAGAGAGAGAGAGAGAGAGAGAGAGAGAGAGAGAGAGAGAGAGAGAGAGAGAGAGAGAGAGAGAGAGAGAGCGAGAGCAAGAGCGAGAGAGAGAGAGAGAGAGAGAGAGAGAGAGAGAGAGAGAGAGAGAGAGAGAGAGAGAGAGAGAGAGAGAGAGAGAGAGAGAGAGAGAGAGAGAGAGAGAGAGAGAGAGAGAGAGAGAGAGAGAGAGAGACAACGTCTACGATACTGCTGTATCCAAGACTACTAAATAAATATGAAAACTCACTAAACACTATGTATCTAATCTACTGAACAACGTAATATAATCGTACATGCTAAACTCATTTTCTGTTTTAAAACCGGATGTATTGTTATGCTAGGCTGTATTAGGTTATGTTATTTATTTATTTATTTATTTATATATATACATGAAGGTACATTGGGTTTGTGAGAATACATTGGATAGTACAGTATTTACATTCTTGTAAAGCCACTAGTACGCGCAGCGTTTCGGGCAGGTCCTTAATCTAGCAGATAATTTTAAGTAGGTAATTTCAATCAGAATTGATAAATGATAAAGATACATTACAAGAGAAAAATGAGATGAGAGAGATAAGTAAGTATATTAAAGCACATTGTTATATTAAAGCTCTGATTGATTACATTGACAGCTTGATTAGTAATTTAAACAAGATTAATAGACACCATACAGCAGATTGACAGCACATATAAGACAGCAATGATCACAATGGTAAAGATGTTCAGATTGGGTTCATAAAGATTGGGAGATTGGGTAGCAAAAGATACAGATAAACAAGATTTATAAACACCATACAACAGATTGGCAGCACATATAAGAAAACAGCAATTATCACAATGGTAAAGATGTTCAAATTGGGAACATAAAGGTTGGGAGATTGGGTAGCAATTGATACAGTGCAATTTTAAGGCAAAAAGTGAAAAACTATGAAGATGAAATTAGGTACTTTTTAGTATTGATTTTGAATGATGCAAAAGTTGGACAGCTTTTCAATTCAGTA
The DNA here is from genome assembly GCF_040958095.1 of Procambarus clarkii. Taxonomy (NCBI): domain Eukaryota; kingdom Metazoa; phylum Arthropoda; class Malacostraca; order Decapoda; family Cambaridae; genus Procambarus; species Procambarus clarkii. Next base: position 12,930,689 of record NC_091174.1, read on the forward strand.
GGGAGTGAGTTCCATAAACTGGGTCCCTTTATTTGCATAGAGTGTTTACACAGATTAAGTTTAACTCTGGGGATATCAAAGAGATATTTATTTCTGGTGTGGTGATAATGGGTCCTATTACATCTGTCCAGGAAGAGTTTCAGACAAGGATTTGCATTTAAGAACAGGGTTTTGTAAATGTAGTTGACACAAGAGAATTTGTGCAGTGAGATTATGTTTAGCATGTTTAGGGAGTTAAACAAGGGGGCTGTGTGTTGTCTGAAAGCAGAATTTGATCACAATGATAAGGTTAGGCTGCATTGGGCTCGGTTGGATGAGATTGGTTTGATTTGGGTTACGTTGGGTTGGGTTGAGCTAGGTTAGTCAGGCTTCAAAATTAAAAATTCCACTACGCCACGGAGTAGTCCCTGTGGCGCAGTGGTAAAGCGCGTGCCCGGCTCTTTGACCTGCTGGCCGGGAAGGATTGACCGGGCGACAATCCTTAACTGTTCATCCAGCAGAGAATAGGTTGTTAAAAGAAAAAATTAGGGAAAAAAATTAGGATTAAGGACCTGCCGAAACACTATGAATGCTAGTGGCTTTACAAGAATTTAAGAACTCTTTTAATATATAAATAAAAATAAAAAAAAGCCGCTGATGAATCTTCTAGTGTGCGATGAGACTTGTATCTGGCATAATTAAAATATTAACTTAAATAATTCGTTTGTTAGACAATATATGATATTCAGATCTATAAATTACTTTAGAAAGACCTATAATGCATATATAAATATTAATTTACACATTCCTGGTGATATACGCTAGGAATTTCAATATGGCGTTCAAATAACTTTAGGCACAGGGTCTCTGGGTCGGTTGGTCGCTTACGGGTCATCGACTACGACCCCGCCAGTCGTCAGGAGGCAACGGCGGCGTGAGTATGTCGCTCCCGTGTAGGTACGGCTGATAATTTTTTTTTTTTTTTTTTGCTATCTGAGCAGTTGGGAGGTAGCATGAATATATAGTCTATCTCCACCTACAATGCTAATGCATTATACATTTGTTCGCTATTATAACAATTAGTTTTTGTAGTAATGTCTCCGAGGGTCATTGTTTTTTCATCCGGGTTGTGTAGTATTCAAATGTTTGTATTGCACTAATGCTAAATAATCTGTCCTCTCTCGGATATTGTGGAAGATTTTGAGGATCATGATTTACCAACATTATATGGGTTTTTTGTTGAGTTTGAACCCGTTGCTCCTTGTTCATGTAACATCTGATCTTTTGAAGACATTGTCCTGATCGACATCCTCCAAATTGTTTAGTATTTTAAAGGTTTCTATGAAGTCCGCCCTGTCATGCCTGGTTTGTGGTGTTGTTAGCCCTGTGGCCCTCAACCGTTCCTGATACGAGAGATGACTAAGCTCTGGTATGATTTTTGTCGTAAGACATATCTCCATAGCTCTGGTAAGACACGGCTCCAGAGCAGCTATGTCTTTCTGAAGATGAGGTTTCCATGTCTGGATGCAATAATTCATGTGGGGGCGCACCAGAAACTTATACAATTGAAGGTCTACTTTCTTCTCCTTGAAGGTAAAGGTATGCATGATTATTCCCAGGGTTTGGTTTGCCGATTGGTGGATTCTGACTCCAAGATAATGTTGATGATTTGGTAGGTGTGTTGTGTACTGTTATGCCTCACGTGATGGATTCTAACTCCAAGTTCCTTTTCTTCATGTATCTGTTGAAAGGTAGTGCTGTCAATTTGGTAGTGACGGACTGTTATGCCCCATATACAAGGTCTTGCATTTATCGACATTAAAAAGTCATCTGACCATTTGTGTAGTTCATGTAGATCTCTTTGTAAAGTTTTAATATGGCTTTCACTTCCCACTTTACCACAGATCTTAGTGTCACCTGCAAATTTGATGTGGTTTGTAATATTCGCATCTATGTCATTGATGTTTGACGAAAAGGGTTGGCCCTAAAATGGACCACTGTGGCATCCCACTTAGCACATTGGTGGGGGGGTTGGGTGAGATATTTGCTTGCTTGGCTTGCGATTACACAACTGGTCGGGCTCCGGGGGTGTGACTTGTTGGGCTTCTAGTTGTTCAGAGTCGGGCTCCGGTTCGTGCATGGTTGTGCATCAATGGTTGACTGTGTACTAGTGCTCCAGGTTTGTTTGCTAGGCCTCCATGGTCGTATGTTTGCTAGAAATCCGGGTTTCTCTTTTCGTACAAAGCTCAATTTTTGTTTGCTATGGCTCCATAATTGCTTTCTAGGGCAAGTGAAGGGTTTTAGGTAGGGCTAAGGAAGTGTTTGCTTGGCAGAGCTTGGAATGGAGTTTGGTTGGGCTCTAGGGCTGTTTGTTTAGCTAGGTGGGGGTTGGATAAGATGTATACTTGCTAGGCTTGTGGTTACACAACAGGTCGAGCTCCGGTTACACAGCTGGTTGAGCTCCGGTTACACAACTGGTCGAGCTCTAGTTACACAACTGGTCGAGCTCTAGTTACACAACTGGTCGGGCTCCGGTTACACAACTGGTCGGGCTCCGGTTACACAACTGGTCGGGCTCTGGTTACACAACTGGTCGGGCTCTGGTTACACAACTGGTCGGGCTCCGGTTACACAACTGGTCGGGCTTTGGTTACACAACTGGTCGGGCTTTGGTTACACAACTGGTCGGGCTTTGGTTACACAACTGGTCGGGCTTCGGTTACACAACTGGTCGGGCTTCGGTTACACAACTGGTCGGGCTCCGGTTACACACCTGGTCGGGCTCCGGGGGTGCCACTTGGGCTTTGGCGTGTGCATGGTCGGGCTTTGGGTTGTGCATGGTTGTGCTTCAGAGGTTTTGTTCGGTTCATTCATGCTAGGCTTGCGGTTACACAACTGGTCGGGATCCGCTTACACAACTGGTCGGGGTCCGCTTACACAACTGGTTGGGCTTTGGGGTGCACAATAAACCACCACTCACTGGTTGAATAGGCGATGTTTAATGAACTATCCACCTCTGGTGGCAAAAAATCAAATTATTATTATTATATATATATATATATATATATATATATATATATATATATATATATATATATATATATATATATATATATATATATATATATATATATATATATATATATATATATATATATATAATGTCGTACCTAGTAGCCAGAACGCACTTCTATGCCTACTATGCAAGGCCCGATTTGCCTAATAAGCCAAGTTTTCATGAATTAATTGTTTTTCGACTACCTAACCTAACCTAACTTTTTAGGCTACCTAACCTAACCTATAAAGATAGGTTAGGTTAGGTTAGATAGGGTTGGTTAGGTTCGGTCATATATCTACGTTAATTTTAACTCCAATTAAAAAAAATTGACCTCATACGTAATGAAATGGGTAGCTTTATCATTTCATAAGAAAAAAATTAGAGAAAATATATTAATTCAGGAAAATTTGGCTTATTAGGCAAATTGGGCCTTGCAAAGTAGGCTGAGAAGTGCTTTCTGGCTACTAGGTACGACATATATATCAGTGAATGAGATGTATGTCAAGTTTTGTGAAATATATGATAAAGGCACAAAAATAATTATACCAAAACAGAGATGCAGAACTAGGAAACAGGATTGGTTCAATAGAAATTGCGAGAGGGCTAGAGACCAAAAGACACAAAAATGGAATCAATACAGGAAGTGGCCGAACCCCCAAACATACCAGCGATACAAAGATGGGAGAAACAACTACACGGCAGTGAGGAGAGAGGCAGAAAGAAATTTTGAAAAAGGGATTGCAGACAAATGTAAAACAGAACCAGGTGTATTCTATAAATTCATAAACAACAAATTGCAGGTAAAGGATAATATTCGGAGGTTGAAAATGGGAAATAGATTCACGGAAGATGAAAAGGAAATGTGTGAAACACTAAACGAAAAGTTCCAAAGTGTGTTAGTACAAAATGAAATCTTTAGGGAACCAGATACAATAAGAATTCCAGAGAACAACATAGAGCACATAGGTGTCTAGAGACGAAGTGGAAAAAATGCTCAAGGAGCTAAGTAAGAACAAAGCAGTTGGTCCAGATGGAGTTTCACCATGGGTTCTGAGAGAATGTGCACCTGAGCTCAGCATTCCACTTCAACTGATTTTTCAGGCATCCCTGTGTACAGGAGCTGTAGCTGATGTGTGGAAAAAGGCTAACATAGTTCCAATCTACAAAAGTGGAAACAGGGAAGACCCCCTTAATTATAGACCTGTATCATTGACAAGTGTAATAGTCAAAATATTGGAAAAAATAATTAAAACTAAATGGGTAGAACACTTGGAGGAAAACGCTATAATATCAGACAGACAGTATGGTTTTCGATCTGGAAGATCCTGTGTAACGAACTTGCTCAGTTTTTATGATCGAGCCACAGAGATTTTACAAGAAAGAGATGGTTGGGTTGACTGCATCTATCTGGACCTAAAAAAGGCTTTAGACAGAGTTCCCCATAAGAGGTTGTTCTGGAAACTGGAACATATTGGAGGAGTGACAGGTAAGCTACTAACATGGATGAAAAATTTCCTAACTGACAGAAAAATGAGGGACATAATCAGAGGCAAGGTATCGGATTGGAGGAATATCACGAGTGGAGTACCTCAGGGTTCAGTTCTTGCACCGGTAATGTTCATTGTCTACATAAACGATCTACCAGTGGGAATACACAATTACATGAACATGTTTGCTGATGATGCTAAGATAATAGAGAAGATAAGAAACTTAGATGATTGTCATGCCCTTCAAGAAGACCTGGACAAAATAAGTATATGGAGCAACACTTGGCAAATGGAATTTAATGTGAATAAATGCCATGTTATGGAATGTGGAATTGGAGAACATAGACCCCACACAACCTATAAATTATGTGAGAAATCTTTAAAGAATTCTGATAAAGAAAAGGATCTAGGGGTGGTTTTAGATAGAAAAATGTCACCTGAGGACCACATTAAGAACATTGTGAGAGGAGCCTATGCTACACTTTCTAACCTTAGAATTGCTTTTAAATACATGGATGGCGAAATACTAAAGAAATTGTTCACGACTTTTATTAGACCAAAGCTGGAATATGCAGCGATTGTATGGTGCCCATATCTTAAGAAGCACATCAACAAACTGGAAAAGGTGCAACGACATGCCACTAAGTGGCTCCCAGAACTGAAGGACAAGAGCTACGAGGAGAGATTAGAGGCATTAAATATGCAAAAACTAGAAGATAGAAGAAAAAAAGGCGATATGATCACTATGTTCAAAATAGTAACAGGAATAGATAAAATTGATAGGGAAGAATTCCTGAGACTCGGAACTTCAAGAACAAGAGGTCATAGATTTAAACTAACGAAACAAAGCTGCCGGAGAAATATACGAAAATTCACTTTTGTAAACAGAGTGGTAGACGGTTGGAACAAGTTAAGTGAGAAGGTGGTGGAGGCCAAAACCGTCAGTAATTTCAAAGCATTATATGACTGTGCTGGGGAGACGGGACACCACGAGCGTAGCTCTCATCCTGTAACTACACTTAGGTAATTACACTTAGGTAATTACACTTAAGTAATTACATACACAGTTAGGAAGTAAGGACGGGCTTTGTGAGTTCGTACTCTAGGGGGGTATGGCTTATCAGTTCGTGCCCTTACAATGGAAGACTAGGCCTTTAGCCATCCATTAGGCCATCTCCAAAGACACAATAGTCATGCTGCACATGTAGTAGACAGCAATGGCATCCACATGCTGCAGGGAAAGCAGTGATAGATGTATAACGCAATAAAAATCAGGATGTGAGCCATAGGAGCAGAACTTCCTACCATTAACAGTGGGGCGACTGATGGATGAAAGAATGAGGGGCCAATGTTGACGAGGAAGGGATGGCACCAGCAGGCCTGCAGATTAAATCAACAGAGAAGAATTAGATACTAGTCGAATCAATGTTCACTGAACCTGGTAAGACCAGTAGAGGAAGCCAATACATAGCAAAATTCTCTATCAGGGTATTTTCCCTGCAGTATTGTTAGTAAACCTTGTTTGTCTAGGAATGCCAAATTTATTTCAGGCAATCACGTGTTTTGTTGCATATATGTTTTTTCTGGGGGGAGCCCCGTCAGCTCCCTGGAGCTATACCGGCTGATATGCTAATGTCAGACTTTGGCATCAGTCATGTGTATGGAGTTCTAGGGCCTACTGGGGACCACGGCCAGAACCTGGCCCCCCTCAGAGAGGCAAGGGGAGCAATGGCCTATAGAAACCCCCGTGTGGTTGGAAGCATTCTATGTCTGCCATCGACCGGGTCAAGCATCCAGAAAGGTAAGCATTCCAAAACAAACCCCTATTCTGGTGAAAATTGCTACCTAAAGCCGAACTAGTGGATAGAACTCTTCAACAGAAAACAAGGAAACTAGTATGACGTCATACGTCACCGCGCCGCTGTCTGCGCAGCTCCCCCCTCCCTGGGAGGGGGAAGGGGGAGCCCCAGACCTCCCACACCGGCTATCCACCCATCAGTTCTTCGGCTGATGCTATGGGCAACGGTTATGTGCTCTGGCTCCAGTGGTTGTTTCAGCACTGTACCTAGAGTGTGGTGTCTGTTTTCTAGGTGGTGCGTGAGCCGGGAGTGATTCTCCAGTACTCGGGCTGCATGCGCCTAGGGTTCCCTTCCCTAGGTGCCCTGTAAGTACTGCCCTTGGGGCTTGGGGCCACCTTCCACAAGTTCCTTGGGTCCTGCCCCTGCTTGGCCGTTTACTGCTTGGTTTTCGGCCGCTCTTTGTGTGCTCGGGTGTTCTGTCTCCCTTGTTCGCCTTAGAGTAAGGGGCAGTTTTTGCACTGGTGGGGCGCAGAGTACTGTGCAGCTTGTCTTTACCAATCATAGCGGCCGGCTCTGTTCCGCTTGGGTACGCTGTCCTCTTGCGGGGTTTTCTTTTTCTTTTTGTTTATCTACCTGGTGGGGGGTCTGCCTTCATTCTTGCCCCTTGTGTCCCTTGTGTTCTGAGTATTTTCTGGTGGTACCCCCTGCTAGGTCCCCATGAGTCTACACGTCCCGGGGGTTCAGCTCTTAGAAAGTTGTTTGGTAGCTTTGGGTGCCGGTTAGCAGTACCCTGCCTGGGATTACCTGAGCGCGAGTCCTCTTATAGTAAACGCTCGGGACCCTGGGAAACCCCTGGGGGCGCGCGGGTCTGATGGATGTGACCCCAGAGTCCCCCCCTCGCTTCCAGCGAGTTTGAGGGTTGCTCTCACCCTTTGTCTCTGGGTGACTCTCTGTTTTGCCTCCGTCTGCTGCCTGTGGGGTCGGTGAGACCTTCGACCCGGAGTCCTGCGAGTTTGGTTGCTCGTTGTGGCTCGGTTACCCAGTTGTGCTAACAAAGCGGGTGCGGGCAGCAGGGGCGTTGCACTTGAGCCTTGGTGGTGGCAACGTTCTTGTGGTTTCCTCCCCGGGAGCCCCGGGGCTGCCCCGTTGTAGTTCGTTTTGGGACTTGGGGGTGTTGGTTGCTTCGGTTCCATCCAGGCCCCCTTGTCTTTCCCCTGGATCACCCTTCCTGCCTGCATCCTGTTCCTTACCGTCTGTAGGTTCGGGGCGGGGTTTTTGATGGTGTTGAGACTCGGGCAGTCTCGGGGAATTCCCCTTCCGGGGTAGTGACGGGAGCATTTGAGCCTGTTCCTCCAGCCGTGTTGTATGAGTCTGCCAGTGGGCTCCCTTCCTTAGTGTTTTCACGGCTGCCCCGGTTTTCTGGTACGGCTGGGGCTTTGGGGGAACGGCTCGGCCCCGGGGCCTGTCGTGTAGGTTCCCGGGGCTGGGGAGGGGCTGACTTGGGGGGCTTTGGCCCCATTGGACCCCGTGGGGTTTTTTTTATCCCCCTCTAGGCGGGGCTTGTGGTTACGCGGAGTGGGGTCTTTCCTCCCCACTCGCCGTACGTGCTGTTGGGCGTCGGCCCCTCCCCGGGCTCGGTTCCTTGGCCTTTGAGTCGTTTGGTTCCGTCCTGTGGGTGGATGTTTCCTCCCACCCCTTTTTGGGACGGTGTTTTCATCATGTTTCCCCGTTCGATGGGGTTCTGCGTGACTTCTGATCTCGGGTGCGCCTGCGCCTTCATGTGCCTTCGGGACTAGTGTTGGCTTCTGTGTTCTCAAGGGTACGGGAAGGTTTTTCGCTACTTCGCACATTATTGGAACGTCTGTCGGCTCCTCGTCCTTGTCGCCCTGTTGGGCTACTTGTCGCCCTGTTGGGCTACTTGTCGCCCTGTTGGGCTACTTGTTGCCCTGTTGGGCTACTTGTTGCCCTGTTGGGCTGCTTGTCGCCCTGTTGGGCTGCTTGTCGCCCTGTTGGGCTGCTTGTCGCCCTGTTGGGCTGCTTGTCGCCCTGTTGGGCTGCTTGTCGCCCTGTTGGGCTGCTTGTCGCCCGGTTGGGCTGCTTGTCGCCCGGTTGGGCTGCTTGTCGCCCGGTTGGGCTGCTTGTCGCCCGGTTGAGTTCTTTTTTGGGCTTTTTGCTTCTTTGGCCGGTTTTATTGTTCCTGCTTCCTCTTTTGGCTACTTTTCTCGTGCAGTAGTCCTGGCTGGCGCCTTCCCGCAGAGAGGGTGTGCGGTTCGGCCAGCGTGTTATGCGCATGCGCCGTGGAGTTTGTTTTGGTCTGGGCGGTGTTTCAGTGCTGGTGTTTTGCGCCCTTTTTGCTACAGGGCTTCGCCTCTCGTTCTTCTCCCTGGCTGCGGTATGTGCCCCTTCGCGCCGGGGGTGTCCTGGTTCCCAGTTGTGGGGAGGACACCGCGGTTTTCCCTGTGTCATGGGTGTGGACCGCCTCCTTCGCCTCTCCCTGCTCTCCTGCGGGTCCGGCAGGGTCCGGCTCTGGCGTCTTCACCTGGCGGTGCTCCCAGGTTCTTCTGGGCACAGTTGAGTAATTACCTAAGTGTAATTACCTAAGTGTAGTTACAGGATGAGAGCTACGCTCGTGGTGTCCCGTCTTCCCAGCACTCTTTGTCATATAACGCTTTGAAACTACTGACGGTCTTGGCCTCCACCACCTTCTCACTTAACTTGTTCCAACCGTCTACCACTCTATTTGCGAAGGTGAATTTTCTTATATTTCTTCGGCATCTGTGTTTAGCTAGTTTAAATCTATGACCTCTTGTTCTTGAAATTCCAGGTCTCAGGAAGTCTTCCCTGTCGATTTTATCAATTCCTGTAACTATTTTGTATGTAGTGATCATATCACCTCTTTTTCTTCTGTCTTCTAGTTTTGGCATATTTAATGCTTCTAACCTCTCCTCGTAGCTCTTGCCCTTCAGTTCTGGGAGCCACTTAGTAGCATGTCTTTGCACCTTTTCCAGTTTGTTGATGTGCTTCTTAAGATATGGGCACCACACAACAGCTGCATATTCTAGCTTTGGCCTAACAAAAGTCATGAACAATTTCTTTAGTATATCGCCATCCATGTATTTAAATGCAATTCTGAAGTTAGAAAGCATAGCATAGGCTCCTTGCACAATATTCTTTATGTGGTCCTCAGGTGATAGTTTTCTATCTAGAACCACTCCTAGATCTCTTTCTTTATCAGAATTCTTTAAAGATTTCTCACATAATATATAGGTTGTGTGGGGTCTATGTTCTCCTATTCCACATTCCATAAGATGACATTTATTAACATTAAATTCCATTTGCCAAGTGGTGCTCCATATACTTATTTTGTCCAGGTCTTCTTGAAGGGCATGACAGTCATCTAAATTTCTTATCCTTCCTATTATCTTAGCATCATCAGCAAACATGTTCATATAATTCTGTATACCAACTGGTAGATCATTTATGTACACAATAAACATCACTGGTGCAAGAACTGAACCCTGTGGTACTCCACTTGTGACATTTCTCCATTCTGATACATTGCCTCTGATTACTGCCCTCATTTTTCTATCAGTCAGAAAATTTTTCATCCATGATAGAAGCTTACCTGTCACCCCTCCAATATTTTCCAGTTTCCAGAACAACCTCTTATGTGGAACTCTGTCGAAAGCCTTTTTTAGGTCCAGATAGATGCAGTCAACCCAACCATCTCTTTCCTGTAATATCTCTGTGGCTCGATCATAGAAACTGAGTAAATTCGATACACAGGATCTTCCAGATCGAAAACCATACTGTCTGTCTGATATTATATCATTTCTCTCTAGGTGTTCTACCCATTTAGTTTTGATTAGTTTTTCCAATACTTTCACTATTACACTTGTCAATGATACAGGTCTATAATTGAGGGGGTCTTCCCTGCTGCCACTTTTGTAGATTGGAACTATGTTAGCCTGTTTCCACCCGTCTGCTACGATTCCTGTACACAGGGATGCCTGAAAGATCAGGTGAAGTGGAATGCTGAGCTCAGATGCACATTCTCTCAGAACCCATGGTGAAACGCCATCTGGGCCAGCTGCTTTGTTCTTACCGAGCTCCTTGAGCATTTTTTCCACTTCGTCTCTAGACACCTCTATGTGTTCTATGTTGTTCTCTGGAATTCTTATTGTATCTGGTTCCCTAAAGATTTCATTTTGTACAAACACACTTTGGAACTTTTCGTTTAGTGTTTCACACATTTCCTTTTCATCTTCCGTGAATCTATTTCCCATTTTCAACCTCTGAATATTATCCTTTACCTGCAATTTGTTGTTTATGAATTTATAGAATAGACCTGGTTCTGTTTTACATTTGTCCGCAATCCCTTTTTCAAAATTTCTTTCTGCCTCTCTCCTCACTGCCGTGTAGTTGTTTCTCGCATCTTTGTATCGCTGGTATGTTTGGGGGTTCGGCCTCTTCCTGTATTGATTCCATTTTTGTGTCTTTCGGTCTCTAGCCCTCTCGCAATTTCTATTGAACCAATCCTGTTTCCTAGTTCTGCATCTCTGTTTTGGTATAAATTTTTTTGTGCCTTTATCATATATTTCACAAAACTTGCCATACATCTCATTCACTTCCTTGCCTAGCATCAAGTCTGTCCAATTATACTCACTAAAAAAATTTCTAAGGTCACCATAATGTCCTCTCCTGAAGTCTGGTTTTTCAACTGCTTCAACCTCCTTATTTTCTTCCAGCTTATAACGCATTGCATACTTTATTCCCAAAAAGACATGGTCACTTTTACCCAAGGGAGGAAGGTACTGAATGTCAAATATCTCTTCCTCCTTCCTGGTAAATATCAAATCTAGCATGGAGGGAACGTCCCCTTCCCTCATCCTCGTAGCTTGTTTAACATGTTGATACAAGAATGTTTCCAGGATGAGGTCTACAAATTTACAGGTCCAAAAATCTTCTGTTTTAGCTTCATATGCTTCCCAGTCTATGGATTTCAAGTTGAAGTCACCGACTATCAACAGTCGTGATCTATCGTTATCCGCTCTCGCTATAATCTCTCTCATTATTGTTATAAGACCTTCACGTTTACTATCTAGCTCCTCCTTTGACCATGTGCTGCTTGGCGGTGGACTATATGCATTTATCATCATTAGTTTATCATCCTCATAGCAGATCTCTAGTGCTATTATGTCAACTTCTTGTGGATTGGCAGTCATTATTTCCTTCACCTTTAGGTGTTCTTTTACCAGCACAGCAACGCCACCGCCTTTCCTAATTTTTCTGTCCCGTCTCCAAATTGAGTAGCCCCTTGGGAATATGACCTCATTTAAAATTACATCTTCAAGTTTTGTCTCCGTGAGTGCAACAATGTCTGGTGTCTGCAGCTGAATTACATCACTTAACTCCAGTATCTTCGATCTCACTCCATCTATGTTGGTGTATGCAATCTTCAGGAACTTGTTCCCCCTCTCCTTATTCTTCACTCCCCCTCTCTCTATTGATTTTGTTGGTTTGCCTTTATGTACCACTTTACTGGTTTGCCTACCCCTATCACTTTGTAGAAAAAAGAATTTATTTCTTCTTCATTCCTGCTCTCATTTAAATGTTTTGCCTCGGCGAGGTTCAGTTTCAGCTTCTCTCTATCTTCTTTTGAAAGATCTCGTCTTAACGACCACCCTTTCCCATCCTCATCCCTTTGCAATTTTCTAGCATTCCTTAGTACTTCTTCCATCTGTTTGGCACCGTTTAGGGTGATCCTCAAAGGTCGATCTTTCCCTTTTACGTACCTGCCTATTCTCCTGTAGTCGCACACATTCTCTCTGTTTGTAAGACCTTCCACGAGGCCAACAATTTTATCTACTACTTTAGCTTCTTCTACAGCTCTTTCTGACCTAGATGTTATCGCCTTTTCTTTGCAGCCAAAAATGATCAGGGACTTACTCCGATCAACTGTGTTTTGCACCAACTTCGGGTTAGATGCCAATTCTTTCCTCACTTCTAGCCTAATGTTTGTTTTATCTTGGTTGCTGCAGTGTTTGACTTCCTTTACTGCTTCTTCTATTTTTTCCTTCTCCTTGGCCACTTGTGCATAAGTGAGTTGCATATCTTTCTTGCACTGTTCTATTCCCTGTGTAACTTCCTCCATCTGTGCTGACAAAAGCTGTTTCTCCTGTTGAATTTCCTTGCCTAACCTATTGTAGTCATTTATGTTTAAATTTACTTTAACTTCTTCCAAAGCTATTTTTAAGAGTTTATTTTCTTCTTCCATGGCTTTGCAATTTGTTTCCAATTGATTCTTATCCTTGCGCAAGTCTTTCACTAAACCCTCAAGACATAAAACTTTGCTATTCAAATGGTCATTACTTTCTTTCAATTTACTAATTATTTCTACATGAGAGTTCACTATAGTATCTAAATTTACCAACTTGTTATGTAGACTACTAATATCAATGCTTTCTTCATTGAATCCCTCAAAATCAAGCTCTGTTTTGTTTTTCCCCTTGCCAGGGGCCATCTTGAATGTTCTTCTCGATCTGCACTGTAAACACTAGGGCAACTTTTTCTCATCCGATTTTTCACTTCCCTTAGCACTTTCCTGTTATCTCACCTATTTTTCAAGAGCACTATACCTTTATGTTCTCTGGGACACCACTCACTACCATCAACCTGTACTACAATACTTAGGATTGTTGAAATATGCTGGAGCTCCTCTGCTGCAAGTGTTGACCCTAGGGGTGTCACCTTTTGAATCATGTCAAGTTCGTGCCACCGTTCGCCAGGTGAGTTTCTGCGGTCTGGCGTCTTTTGGCCGGGCGCTGGATGCGGAGTTGTTTATATACCTGTCTTTATTTAGGTGTATTTTTGTACGACTGAGACCGTTCGCACACCAGTGACTGTCCCTTTTTCAACCCTTCCTGTCCCACTCATGTGCATGTCCAACCCATGCTGGAGTCATTCAGGGGACCCTCCTTTTTTAATGTTGTAAGGTGTGGGGGTTGTTGGGTTGGTTCTGTACTCACCTGGTTAGGCTCCTGGCTGTGCTTGCAGGATTTGAGCTCTGGCTCTTGGGTCCCGCCTATCTGGTAGAACTTGCGGGATAGTACCAGTGGAGTGCAGTGGTGCTATTGGCACATTTGGGGAACACTGTATTACCATCAGAGGTCTGTGCTTGTTACACGACCTACTTGCGAGTATAAGCCTTCTTGCTGGTTCGTCCGTGGACTTCCAGGGCGCACTAGCCTGTTTTCGTATGGCAGTTCCGGCCCGTCCTGGTTGTGGGGGTATGTGGGCCGGTGGACTGCTCCTAGCAGCTGCCTGGTGGGCCACCCTCTGGCCGGTCTAGCCTGGCCTTGGGCCGGGCTTGAGGTGTAAAAGAGCTCCCAGTACCTCATCCAGCAGGTATCGAGCGGGGTTTCTCCGCCGTCGGTCGCCTGGTGCAGGTTTCTGGGCCTGCGGGGTTTTGTCGTGTCTCCATTGGCCCTGTCTGGGGTCTGCCTGCTCCGTTCTCTGCCTTTGCAGAAGGGAGTTGCTATTTACATGTTGCATGTTGCAGTGGTGCCTGTTGCTGCTGCTGCACGTGTGCATTGGTACCGTGTTTCACGGTGGCGTGTCCTTGTTCCTGTGTCCGGTTGTGGAGTGGCACTTTGCTGCCGTTTTGTGCCTGGGGATTGCGTGGGGTTTTTTCTGTCCCTGCCTGATTGTCCACCCCTGGTTGTTCTGGGGTTTTTGTGCTTCTGCTCTTTCTTCCTGCCTCCTCTGCAGCAGGGGTGTTCTGTGTGTGTTCTTAGGCGTTTGTCAGCCTGTGTCCTGTGATGTGCTTCTTTGTCTCGGTCTATTGCAGTTGTTCGTACCCCTTGGTTCGGGTACTGTTCTGGTGGCGACCCTTCCGCCTTCTTTGGTTTCCTAGCTTGCCCTGCCAGTTGTTTTTTTGGGGTCTTGCAATGTCTCGCGTCGGACCCGTCGTTTCTGAACTCCTGGTGGGCTTGCATGCTTTGGGGAGTTTTTCTGTTCGGCAGACGTTCCATCTCCTTGTGCCGCCTGGTTTTCGGTGGTCGCGCCCGAGATCTTCCCGCGGCTCCGCCTTTTCCTGGGCTCGGAGGGGCCTTCTCGGGGCTGCTTATATTCTGCCTCGCGGTCTCGCCTCCGGTTGGTGGTCGGGTGGCTTCGTGGTAGGTGTCCCACCTGCGTGCTTCTCTTGGCGGCAGTATGGGGTATTTTGGCGGTCCTTCCTTTTCCTGTCCCTTCTTAGGTGGTTACTCTTGTTAGCTTGGTTTACTCTCGGCTTGGTTTTCTGGTGGGGGTTGGGGGCCGTCGTCTTGCCACATACTGTCGCCTCTTTTCGTGCGGCGCAGGCGGAGCCGCTTCAGCTTGCTTTCGGTCTTGGTGTTGCTTCTGCACCGTTAGTCAGCTGTCTTGTGCGTCGTTTCACCTCCGGCCTGTTCGTGCGCCGCTTGCACCATCCTGGTCTCTGGTCAGCGTGCTCTGTCTTCTCCTCGGTTGGTAGTGCCCCTTCAGTTCCGGTGTGTTTTTTCGTCGGCTCTTTCCTTTTGGCCTTTGCCTCTGGGGGTCGAGTCGCTGAGTTTTCTTGCTCCTTCGGTTTTAGCGTTTTGGTTGTTCGGTGGCAGCAGTCTCCATCTTTTCTGGCGCGGGGTGGGGCTGCTGCGTTCTGGAGGGGTCCAGGGTTTGTTGGTGCTTCGTTGGTCGGGCTGGGGGTGTGTCGTTTTTTGTGTTCAGTGGCGGCCCTCCGCTGTTGTTTGCGTGCCACAGCGTTTGGGTCCAGAGCACGTTTTGCGTTGATCCGGTTCTGTTCTTCCCGGTTCGCGGGTGATAGTGTCCCGGGTGGTCAGAAGTGTTCTTGTGGCTAAGCTGCCTGTGTTCTTCCCTCATGCCTGTGGCGTTCGTGGCTTCGCTGCTCTCGCTGCCGTCTGAGCGACGTGGCCTTGCGGTCTTTCGGGCATAGATTTTTGGTGTTCGTGCAGGGGCCTTGCTGCTCGTTGTTCTCGTGTTGTTCCCGGGACTTTTCGGGGCTGTGGCGCCTTGGGTTGGCGTTTGCTGTCGGTTGTCTTGCCTCCTTGGGGGGTGCGTGGTGTCCGCCTCCCGGTTCTGTCCCTTTGACCTTCCTCTGTGGGTAGTTAGCTCCGGGGAGCCAATGGGGCTTACCCCCAGAAAACCAGTGTTGAATGTAATGAAACGCCATTTTCTGGGTGAGACCCAGAGGCTCCCCGGCAACCCTCCCTCCCTCCGGTCGGCGGTTTTTCGCGTGTTTTGACATCCAGCCTCAGAACTGATGGGTGGATAGCCGGCGTGGGAAGTCTAGGGCTTCCCCTTCCCCCTCCCGGGGAGGGGGGAGCTGCGCAGACAGCGGAGCGGTGACGTATGAAGTCATACTAGTTTCCTTGTTTTCTGTTGAAGAGTTCTATCCACTAGTTCGGCTTTAGGTAGCAATTTTCACCAGAATAGGGGTTTGTTTTGGAATGCTTACCTTTCTGGATGATTGACCCAGTCGATGGCAGACATAGAATGCTTCCAACCACATGGGGGTTTCTATAGGCCATTGCTCCCCTTGCCTCTCTGAGGGGGCCAGATTCTGGCCGTGGTCCCCAGTAGGCCCTAGAAATCCATACACATGACTGATGCCAAAGTCTGACATTAGCATATCAGCCGGTAAAACTCCGGGGAGCCTCCGGGTCTCACCCAGAAAATGGCGTTTCATTACATTCAACGCTGGTTTTTTGTAATTTTCAGTTTCTCTGGTTGATCTCTGTTATGGTGCTTCTACCTTGTATGAGCCAGGTGCTGGCTCTTGCAGTCGGTTGATTATGAATGGGTCTTGATGGCCGGTGCATTGAGGTAAGGTTTGCTGCTACTAGAATTAAGTTTGGCAGCTTGATTTTTGTTAGGTTTACAAATGTGAATAACTGTGTAACCATTTAAGGTGTGTAATGTTGTTGTTTGAAGTGTTCATTTAGCCATATTTTAGTTAAGTTGATAAAAAAAAGATTTTCCTCTTATGCTTCTAGTAATGCATATATATATATTGGAAATAATTTCCACATTTAACACTTAGATACTAAATATTAAATTAAATTACTATAAAGTTTGTCTTCTGTTTATAATAATATAATTAAAATGAAATAATACACAGTAATATGCTTTATAGGCTGACACAATTCTCTGCTTGATTGCGTCAGCTCCTCCTGCCTGGCCACCAGACGATTGAAGACCTGATGTTGTTCTGTTACATCTCGTTATTAAATTAAGGCGAGTAGATTAAATTAGATACATCAAGTTAATAATATTAATTTAATTTCTTAATTAGAATTTAGCGACCACTCCTAAATAAATATTAAGCCTTGCACTGACTAAAATGTGGGAAAGTGTTGGAGGGAGGAAAGGTTCACCATTTTAGATAAACACAGCCCATGTTGGTGACGTACCATGTTGACGGTGACAAAATCCTTGCATTAGTTTCTTAAAGATCTACTACAGTACTCTTGTTTAAGGTAACTGCACTGTATTTTGCCTCACAATTGATAAGTATACAAACATAATATGTAAGATTTGGCTGTTTCTTGTGTATATAAGGTACAGTAGAACCTCTATTAACGAGTTTAATCCGTTCTGGCACCGAGCTCGTTACCTGGAAAACTCGTCTTAAGAAACAAATTTCCCCATTTAAAAGAAAGGAAATAAATTTAATCCGTTCCACTCCCAAAAACATCCATACTTGTATGACTTTTTTTATGTAAATATAATACTGCACGTGTAATTATAAATGTTTTGTTGTAGTGTTTTAATATTTACTTTACCTTATGAAGAGTAGCTGCTGGCTCGAGGGAGACGATGGGGAGGTGGGAAGGAGGAGAGGGGTTATGGTGTGGAAGGAGAATCCACCTCTGAGTCAGGCGGACTCTCTCTTCTTGGGAATTTCACCCAAATTTCATTTCAAATGTCACACAAGGATGCGTTAGACCAGCACCAAATTAAAAACTACGTCGATTACACTCGTTGTGTCAACAATATAATAGTCTTACGACGAAGATACAATACAATGCCGTTTTCTCAAATAGGCAATGTGGTTATTAAAGAAAACAGAAATTTCATGGCAAACATGTATACAATCTCCAAGTCGATCGGATAAGAATTGGATTTTATAGAAATATTTGCTCAAATGACGCTTGAGCGCGGTGTTTGGGTGCATTCAAGAGAAAAAAGTGTGTCACGTTCAAGCGACATATACCTGCGAAAGTGATAACACTTTCATAAAGTGTTATCACAAAGTGATAAATTAATTAAACATTTTCACACACCGGGTTGTCACTGCTTTATCAGGGCAGCTTTTCCAAGAATGCGTTCACCTTTTCAAACATTCCAAACACTTCCCTGATCTCAGTGGAAGAGGCAGCATCCTCCCTTACCTCCTCATTCCCTTACTAATGGTGTAAATTGTTGATGAGGACCTGCCATACTCCCTTGTGAGATCAATCACACAGACACCACACTCATGCTTTGCTATAATTTCCTTCTTTAAATCCACAGTAATTGTCTTTCTTTCTCTTGACAACACTATCTTTAGCAAGCAGCTTCTTTGGAGACATCGTGTGTTACAAATTGTAGTCGCAAAACCACTAAAAACCCAAAGAAAAGCTCAAATAAATCCAGAGGGATGCTTGTCGTGTGCGATACACCACCACCACTGGCGTCGGAGGCGTCCGAGAATTTGCGAGAACCCGCGAGATGCTAGGAAGCACCATGTGGTTTTGCTCGTTAATAGAGGCGAGCTCGTCAATAGAGACAAATTTGCTGTGAGTGGCTTGCTCGTTACTGGAAAAACTCGTTAATCGAGGTTCCACTGTATTAGGAGTGAGTGTGGCTACACTGTAGGACATCACCATAATCAAAAGTGAAAATACTAACTCTTCAACTTCAAATTGAAGTTAACAATTGATGAAACTGGGATTCTTTCATTACATAATCAATTGTGATTTTTCCCAATCTAATAAGTAAATTGCCGGCAGGAGAGGAAGCATCAACATTACAAGTCAGACAAGAGGCAGCCGTATTTTCCACAAAGCCGCTTCTGGTCCATGGATGATGTTACTCGAGGCTTACTCTGGTCTATGGACGTTCTTAGACAGGTAAGTATTTTGTTTACTACTAACTTCAATTCAGATGGTGCAGTAAATCATATAAATTAATTCATTACTCTGAAATAAACTTGGGAGTAACAGAATTCAAGCTTTAAATAAAATAAATAATAAATATTGCACCATCTGAATTCAAATAATTAATAAATAACCCCCACTGTGGGAACTGTGTGTAAAATAACCTATTTTATACAGTCTGTTAGAAATTAAAATTAAATACTGTAGTTAAGTTATCCACATAATCCCACATTGTTGGTCTTTCATACTTAGATGGCTAATTGCTAGTCATTTGTACCTGGATGTGCAGTAGCCTAATGTGCAATGGAACATGTCAACTTAATCAAAACTTAATTCAAATAAATTATTGTTGCTAGTTCAGATTGAAGCAACAAACTTAGTTAAAAAATAAAATATTGTAATTAAATAAACAGCCTCGACAAATAATATCTAGATCACTAGACTAATGTGGCTGTAATTTTATAATAACATTAACAGCAGCACATGTTGGCTTTATGGTCTCACCATAATTTGCATTTCACGGACCTTTTCTAAGTCTAGAAAATATCTAGAAAAGCTAAATCTTTTTGTGGGAATTTATTCACTGATGGTGTTCAGCTCTCACGACAATCTCAAGGTTATGAAGCTACTAAATAAATAAATACCATCAAATATTACCAATCCATAATAAGAGGTTAAATATTACAGTATTTTAAATTTACTTGTCTATATTCCTAAGTTTAGGGAATTGTTTAATCTTTAAATGTATACAGTAAAAAAAAAAAATAATAACTTCACCTCTCCTTGTCTGCACCAATATTATTATAATGGTTATAGTAGTGCCCCCTGTGAGGGCAGGATTACACTACTCTATATATTTACAATTAAGCTAGGCTTGTACTAAATGCTGTACAATCTAGCCATTTATTACTATTTTGTGCAGACCTATAATGTTTATTACTATTTTGTGCAGACCTATAGTGGGTGGAACAAATTAGCATGAGTTGTCCTGAACAATAGACAGTGTTCATTATTTATACAGTGTATGGTAAATAATCCTTACATTTAATTCACTATCATTACTGTTATACTACATTTGTGTAAGACAGTGGTAAGATGTACAGCTGCCCCATAATACTGAGGGTGATTCTGAAGAGCTAACTTGACTCAAATTATTCACAGCCAACTGTAATCCACAACCGTTGTATTGATCATCACTCAAATTAATACACAATATACACAAAATATAGATATACCTAATTGTGAATTGACATTAGTATGACAGACAAGATGTCTACCACCAGTACCTTGTACTTCAGGTCTCTAATGAATCACAAGGGTTATGTGACCTGACAACTTCAGAAATGTGAGGAGCTAGCTCAATCTTCCACTGTGACTTAAACTACTTGAAAGCCACATAAAGGTGGCACAACAAAAACTACAGAATATTGCTGCAGCAGCAGATAAAACACACACACAAAGTCTCATTGAAGAAAAAATTTAATGCAGACAGACTAGCCTACGGGCCACTCCAAGCAACATCCTGTTGAACCAACCTCTCACAAGTCAACCCTGGCCCCAGGCTGGGCTTGGGGAGTAGAACTCCCAGAACCCCATCCAGGTTGGTAACTTCCTCACCAAAACAGCAAAATATGACGAAAGCGTCTAAGATTGTCTGGCAAATTAATCCAAATTCTAGAACAACTGCCTAGACCTGGATAGTACCTGAATGAGGTTCTGGGAGTTGTTGTTCTTCCAACAAGCTGTTCCTTGGAGCAGCCCGCAGGCCCACATATCCATTACAGCCCAGTTGGTGCAGCACTTCTCGCAGAAAACTGTCCAGTTCTTGGAGATTTGCACTTTTGTTCTGGAAATATTTCTTATACTTACTGAGAGGATATTGAACAGCCATGGACCTCTGATGTTCATACATTGTTCTCCAATTGTGCCTATGGCACTTCTACTCTTTTCTTCATTTCCTTCCATATGTCACTTCAGAATGTTGTTATTTTACCGTGCAAATTTGGGACCTGACCCTCCAGTATTATTCATAAAAATGTATATATGCTGTATATGATTGGGCACTGCACATTTTCAGAGCTTTGAGAAGATCCCAATAGTTTAGGTGCTTTATCATGTCTATGTGTACCACATATGTTATCTGTATTCCCTTTATTTCAGCAATCTCTCTTGCTCTGAAGGAAGAAGTGAGCATGGAGCAATACTCAAGGAGGGATAGCACAAGCGATTTGTAAGAGCATTGTGATGGGATCCCTGGATTTGAAGGCTCTCATAATCCATCCTATAATTTTTTGTAGCTGATGCTATATTTGCTTGGTTATGCTCCCTAAACATTAGGTCGTCAGACATCATCATTCCCAGATCCTTTACATGTTGCTTTCCTACTATAAGCAGATTTGATTGTGTTTTGTATTCTGTATTTTGCTTAATATTTTCATTTTTACTATACCTAAATAACTGGAACTTATCACTGTTAAACATGTGATTTTCTGCTGCTCAATCAAAAACTTTATTAATATCATCTTGTAGTTTTTCAGTGTCTTTAACAGAAGTAATCTTCATGCTAATTTTTGTGTCATCTGCAAAGGAAGACACGAGGCTGTAGCGTATTTGTTTATATCTGACATGAGAATAAGGAAAAGCAGTGGTACAAGGACCGTGCCCTGAGGCACAGAACTTTTCACTGTGCTTGCTCTTGATATTATTTGATTGACTGCTATTCTTTGTGTTCTGTTTGACAGAAAATTTAATATCCATTGCCCTACTTTACCTACACAATAAAATAATAACATACCAGAGTGAACGATATGGAAGAAAATGCAGAATAGAACCAGTGAAGATCAAGGGTGCTATAAGCACAAGCAGAGAACACTGTATAAACATCAGAGGTTCACAGTTGTTTAACATCCTCCCAACGAGTATAAGAAATAATGCCAGAACAACCGAGGCACATCTTCAAAAGAAAACTAGTTTTCTTCAAGAAACTAAAGACACTTGAGGACACTAAAAAAGACGCGGGGACACTAAAGCCGCGAAATCATCTCAAGATAACCTCAAGAAATGCCGGACCAACCGGGCTGTGGTGGATATGTGGGTCTGTGGGCCGCTCTAAGCAACAACCTGTTTTAACCAAGCTTTCACAAGTCAAGTCTGGCCTCGGACCGGTCTTGGGGAGTAGAACAACTCCCAGAACCCCATCAAGCAGGTACCTGTTATTCCTTTTGACATCATTTTATGAACTATCACTCAATGGTCACATTATCAAATGCCTTTGCAAGGTCTGTGTATACCACATCTGCATTCTGTTTATTAATTAACTAATTAACACCTCCACAAATCAAAGTGCTCTGACAACAACCAGAGCTGCTTCACTTGCTAACTGTCTATAACAAGCTAAGCTACCTGCCATTGATATACCAACTTTTTAAGGTAGGGATGGCTTCATAGAAACAAAAAATCTATGGGGCTCTAGAAATTATGGCCAATGTCCCAGTGTATGAACTAGTCACTAGCAGTATAAATTGCACCAAATATTTTTCTCATAACATTAGCCATATAGATAAAACCATCAGAATATCCCGCAAAAATAAACTTTATTATTCCTCATATAATGAACTACTGTATTCCTTACCTCGCTACTAATAGGCAAGGTAAGGAATAATTCTACTTGTTTTATTTTAAGTGTATATATATTTTTTTTTCAGGCAGTGGCATCGAGGAAGCAGCTGGTGACTGTTGATTCATCGTTGCTCATGAAGTGATGTAACAAGTCAATCGGGAATGGAAGATGATAGACAAATTTTTCTTGGCAGAAATTGTGTACGGTGTCTGAAAGAAATGATACTCGTGTTGGATACCGAATCTTAATTAAGTGAATGATACTTATAAATAAAGCTTGTATGAGGATCCACATCTTGCTACTAGTAAAGGAAATACCGGGTACATGTAATGAAATTATAAGGTGCATCGTCTAAAATCAGAGGCAACTGTTTCACTTCACGTACATGTAAACAGAAGTATTTATTTTACCCTGTAATAATAGTTTTGTGGCTTGGTGACTTGTTTTGATAATTAATTTCTTTACACTCTAATGTTCAATATTGAAAATTCTGGATGTGTTACTTAAATGACTACAATGTGTAATGTTATATATAGTAGTTAGTGTAAATAGTGGTTACGTTACAGTATCAGCAATTATAATTCAATTCTGGGGCCCCCTCTGTAATCTTTCTGTGAGGGGCACCTATGGTGGCTCCTTAGTTCTGCTACTTTAAAATCTTTCCCAATTCAATCCACACTAGGCCCTTGCAAGTTATTGTAAACCTGCCAGAGACCAAAACCCAGCCCCCCCCTCCCTTTAAAGAGATGCAAGGAGCAGGGGGATCCTTTATTGCCCAACCAAGAAAACACCATCAGAAAAGTGGGAGAGCCTAAACACAGAATCCGCAAAGTATACAAAGCATAGAAAATAAGGTCATGGTGCCTAAAACAAACAACTCGATCATGAAACAGTTCACTCATTAGTTCCACCTGCGCACCACCAAGGGACTATGTACTCGTCATCCTCCTCAAGCCTTGAACCTGTCATTTAGCCAGGAAGACAAGAAAACCAAAGCCCCTGAATGAAGAAGGGAGGGTCCCAGAGATCCATCAGAAAGGGGCTTTTCATAACATTCAATGCTGATTTTTTGCACTACCCTACTCAGGACAAGTATAGGATGTACAAAAAATGGTTGGGTGTGGATGATTGTGTGTCCAGGCTCGGGCAAAAGGGAGAATGAAGTCTTTGCACCAGTGTGGGAGAATTGACGAGGCAGTAGGACTCCCGTTAAAAAGGGGGAGCACCGCTTGGGACAAAGCACTCCTTCCTGCACTGACCTGTGCTCGTCCTCCCTGGCAGGTGGAATCCCTTGGTTTCATTCCCCAGACTTTTAGGATTGTTTTGGTGGAAACTGAACTAATAGTTACCAAGACTCGCTGGGTGGGTGACCAGGCCCCTGAGACAGACTGTGATGAAAGACCGGGCACTGTAGCCCCTGCTACATTGGGCCCAGACAAAGCTACTTCCTTGACCCTCCCACCTATCCCTCTCTGCTCCTCTCCCACCTCTGTGGTAGGGTTGAGCCCTGCCACAGAGAATATACACCTGGAAGATACTGGAGGGCCAAGTACCAAATCTACACAGAAAAATAACAACGTACTGGAGTGAACGATATGGAAGAAAACGTAGAATAGAACCAGTGAAGAGCAGAGGTGCCATAGGCACAATCAGAGAACACTGTATAAACATCAGAGGTCCGCGGTTGTTGAACGTCCTCCCAGCAAGCATAAGAAATATTGCCGGAACAACCGTGGACATTTTCAAGAGGAAACTAGATTTATTCCTCCAAGGAGTGCCGGACCAACCGGGCTGTGGTGGGTATGGGGCCTGCGGGCCGCTCCAAGCAACAGCCTGGTGGACCAAACTCTCACAAGCTTGGGGAGTAGAAGAACTCCCAGAACCCCATCAACCAGCCCCAAGCCCCCAGTGGTGACCACCTCATTACCTGGAGCAGTTCCTTCTCCCATTGTGACAACTGCTCCTTTCACCTCCCCCCCCCCCCCCCCCTTCCCATGTTGTTGCTGGCACACCTGTCTAAGTCAGAAACGTAAGCCTGGTTCCTCTCCGGCAGGTAAGAAGGCATCATTTCTTCCCCACCTTCCACCTCCGACTATCACTGCATCCCCTCCCATTTTTGTGGTTGGTCCGCCTGTCTCAGCTATGGAGGTTCCTTTAGCCCTCGATTCTCTCTCGGCTGTTGCTCTTGCTGAGGTGCGCTCCCCTGTTTCTGGTCCTCCCCCTGCTTCCCTTGATCGCCCCTCTCCACTGCCGCCTCCTGCTCCGGACCCTGTCCGTCTGCCTTTGGTCCATCCTCCCACTCCCTTAACTCCATGGTCCTTGCTAAATTTACCCATGCCCCGTAACCCTGATTTCATGGATCCTAATCTTTCTTAGTATGCTGTGTTCTTTGCCTTTGTTCCTTCATTGTTCTCTGTTGCTGTTCTCTCTCCTTTTGACAATGTCTATTCTTCAATGGAATATTCATAGATTTTATGCCAACTTCCATAATCTCCAATTTCTGATAACACACTGCTTTGTGTATGTCTCCGGGAGCCAATGCTTGGTGCTCGTCCTGGTCACTTTCATGGCTATTCCTCCCCCCCCCCCCCCCAGGACTGGCTTGAGGCAGTGGTTCTTCCTATTCGAAAACCAGGGTCTCTAGGGACATCCCCCTAAGAACTTCTGCCCCATTGCCCTCACAAGTTATATTTGCAAACTCTTTGAATGTATGGTCAATGTCTGTCTGATGTGGTTCTTGGAACACTATCACCAACTCTTCCCTTCTCAATTTTGGTTTCACAAGTGCCACAGCACAGCAGATGTCCTGGTGAACTTGGTCTATATTCGTACTACTTTTGCCGCAAAGACCTCTGTTTTTGCTGTCCTTTTTGACCTGGAAAAGGCATTCGATACCAACTGGAGAGGTCCTGTCCCAACTTGGTTCTTTTGGCCATCGTGGTAATCTCCCTCTCTTTCTACAAAGCTTCCTCTCTAGTTATTCCTTTCGAGTGAGGCTTGGTAATGCTCTCTCTGCCTCTTTTTGGCAATACGAAGGTGTACCCAAGGTAGTGTTCTGAGCACCACTCTTTTTCTCTTGTTGTCCTCAATGATCTTTCCTCCCTTTCGTCTGGCATCTTCTTAGTGCTTTATGTCGATAATCTTACTGTCGGGGGTGCTGTCGGGGTGATGACTCGCCTTTCAACAACGGCTTCAACTTGCGATTGATGCCGTGTCGTCTTGGGCCACCAATCATGGCTTCAAGTTCTCTACAACTAAAACTTGTGCTATGACTTTTACTCAGAAGCAGGCGCTCTTCATCCTTCTTTGTCCCCTTGTGGCCGTGTCCTTGTGTAAAATGGTCTTGTCCAATACTTCTTGGGGAGCAGATAGGCGCATGCTCCTCTCTTTACATTACTCTTTCTCGTACTGTCTAACCTCAATTATGGTTGCCCTGCTTACTTGTCTGCTTCTTCTTCTACTCTTCGCCGTCTTGATGCTCTGCACCATACTGGGTTATGTCTCAGCTCTGGTGCCCTTCGCTCGACTCGTACCCTAAGCCTGTATGTTGAAAATGGCATCCTGTCTCTCCAGGACCGCTGTAATCGCTACTGTCTTTGCGACCTTGCACAGTCTTTACAACACCCTCACTCTCACCTATGTCGTGCTTTGACTTTTACCCCTCCTGTGGTCCCTGTTCCCCTTCAGCACCTCACACTTTCTGAATGGTTGTCTCACCTGCAAGATTCTCTTTTTGGTTAATGTTACCAATATTTCTCCTCGTGTTCCGTCCTTGGCCCCATGGAGGGTCCCCTCTTCCTAAATTTTGTAAAACCTTGACCCATGTAACTAAAGCTTTTAGCTCTCCTACAGTTCTGAAACCCCTTTTCCTTGAACACTTTTCTTCACACTCCCGCTCCATTTCCGTCTTCACCGATGGGTCTAAGTCTGCAAACGGTGTAGGCTACTTTGTTGTTTTTTCTAACCACACCTATATGTGTTGCCTGCCTCCAGAGACTAGCATCTTTATAGCAGAACTTTATGCTATTCTATATGCTCTTTGTCATCTTCTTTCTCGCTGTCACTCCTTTGTTGTTGTAGTAGACTCTCCTAGTGCTCTCATGGCTCTGGAGTCCTTTAATCCAGTCCATCCGGTGGTAGTCAAGATTCAACATTGGCTGTTTATCTCCAGTTGATTTAAGAGTGGGGTTTTGCTGGGTTCCTAGCCATATTGGTGTGTAATTACCTAAGTGTAGTTACAGGATGAGAGCTACGCTCGTGGTGTCCCGTCTTCCCAGCACTCTGTCATATAACGCTTTGAAACTACTGACGGTCTTGGCTTCCACCACCTCCTCACTTAACTTATTCCAACCGTCTACCACTCTATTTGCGAAGGTGAATTTTCTTATATTTCTTCGGCATCTGTGTTTAGCTAGTTTAAATCTATGACCTCTTGTTCTTGAAGTGCCAGGTCTCAGGAAATCTTCCCTGTCGATTTTATCAATTCCTGTTACTATTTTGTATGTAGTGATCATATCACCTCTTTCTTCTGTCTTCTAGTTTTGGCATGTTTAATGCTTCTAACCTCTCCTCGTAGCTCTTACCCTTCAATTCTGGGAGCCACTTAGTAGCATGTCTTTGCACCTTTTCCAGTTTGTTGATGTGCTTCTTAAGATATGGGCACCACACAACAGCTGCATATTCTAGCTTTGGCCTAACAAAAGTCATGAACAATTTCTTTAGTATATCACCATCCATGTAATTAAATGCAATTCTGAAGTTAGAAAGCGTGGCATATGCTCCTCGCACAATATTCTTTATGTGGTCCTCAGGTGATAGTTTTCTATCTAGAACCACCCCTAGATCTCTTTCTTTATCAGAATTCTTTAAAGATTTCTCACATAATATATAGGTTGTGTGGGGTCTATGTTCTCCTATTCCACATTCCATAACATGACATTTATTAACATTAAATTCCATTTGCCAAGTGGTGTTCCATATACTTATTTTATCCAGGTCTTCTTGAAGGGCATGACAATCATCTAAATTTCTTATCCTTCCTATTATCTTAGCATCATCAGCAAACATGTTCATATAATTCTGTATACCAACTGGTAGATCATTTATGTACACAATAAACATCACTGGTGCAAGAACTGAATCCTGTGGTACTCCACTTGTGACATTTCTCCATTCCGATACATTGCCTCTGATTACTGCCCTCATTTTTCTATCAGTCAGAAAATTTTTCATCCATGATAGAAGCTTACCTGTCACCCCTCCAATATTTTCCAGTTTCCAGAACAACCTCTTATGTGGAACTCTGTCGAAAGCCTTTTTTAGATCCAGATAGATGCAGTCAACCCAACCATCTCTTTCCTGTAATATCTCTGTGGCTCGATCATAGAAACTGAGTAAATTCGATACACAGGATCTTCCAGATCGAAAACCATACTGTCTGTCTGATATATCATTTCTCTCCAGGTGTTCTACCCATTTAGTTTTGATTAGTTTTTCCAATACTTTCACTATTACACTTGTCAATGATACAGGTCTATAATTGAGGGGGTCTACCCTGCTGCCACTTTTGTAGATTGGAACTATATTAGCCTGTTTCCACACGTCTGCTACGATTCCTGTACACAGGGATGCCTGAAAGATCAGGTGAAGTGGAATGCTGAGCTCAGATGCACATTCTCTCAGAACCCATGGTGAAACTCCATCTGGGCCAGCTGCTTTGTTCTTACCGAGCTCCTTTAGCATATTTTCCACTTCATCTCTAGACACCTCTATCCGCTCTATGTTGTTCTCTGGAATTCTTATTGTGTCTGGTTCTCTGAAGATTTCATTTTGTACAAACACACTTTGGAACTTTTCATTTAATGTTTCACACATTTCATTTTCATTTTCCGTGAATCTGTTTCCCATTATCAACCTCGGGATACTATCCTTTACCTGCAATTTGTTGTTTATGAATTTGTAGAATAGGCCCGGTTCTGTTTTACATTTATCTGCTATCCCTTTTTCAAAATTTCTTTCTGCCTCTCTCCTTACTGCTGTATAGTTGTTTCAAGCATCTTTGTATCGCTGGTATGTTTGGGGGTTTGGCCTCTTCCTATACTGATTCCATTTTTGTGTCTTTTGGTCTCTTGCCCTCTCACAATTTCTGCCGAACCAATCCTGTTTTCTGGCCCTGCATCTCTGTTTTGGTATAAATTTTGTTGTCTTTATCATATATTTCACAAAACTTGACATACATCTCATTCACTTCCTTGCCTAGCATCAAGTCATAAATGTTTGTTTCACACTGAACTGAGTTTGGTTGACTCGTTAGTACTGTTACAAGTGTAAATATGCATTATAATGCTAGGTCACAGGATCATTTGCATAATATTGAATATTATTTTCATGTTATCGTGCTATCTTTCCCGAATTATTATATTTCTTTGTTGTATACAATTTATATATTTCCTTGTCAAGATATTGCATCACTATTGTAAGGCCTGCGTTGCGGTTGAAGGCCTTTTTTTTTTTTTTTTTTTTTTTTTTTTTTTTAGGTGTCATTAAATGAGCGTGCGGACGCTGTCACTAAGGAAGCTATCCGCACTTGTCCCATCTCCCGTAAATGTATTCCTTATTCCGATTTTTACCCAGTTATTCATTTCTTAATCCTTGACCATTGGCAAGATTGTTGGTTTTCTGTTACTGGTAACAAACTGTGTGCTCTTAAGAGTGGTGAATCCCCATGGCCTTCCTCCTACCACCACAACCGGCTGTGGGAAACAGCTTTGGCAGTTACTTATTGGCCATACACGTTTAACTCGCTGGTACTTAATGGAGCCTGCCCCTTATTTCCCAAACTGCATTGTCCCTCTTACGGTCATGTATATCCTGACTTCCAGGACAAACATTTGTTTTGCTTCCAGACCGTCCATCGCCGTTGCTTGTTCCTTGATAGAATTCTTGGTGAATCGGATACCTTTAATATCGTTCGCCTTGTGCGTTTTTGTTCATATTGTCATCCTTAGTGATATTTAGCCCCCTATGATTATTTGGCACATTTGATGGAGCTACATAACCTTTCCGGCATGGTGCCTTCCTTTGATAATTACTTACGTGAGGTATGTCCCGGTTTGGTGCCTTCTTTTGATAATTACGTTGGGTGTGAGAGTCCTTTTTCCTGTTGCCCTCACCAGGGAGCCGGTCGGCCGAGCGGACAGCACGCTGGACTTGTGATCCTGTGGTCCTGGGTTCGATCCCAGGCGCCAGCGAGAAACATTGGGCAGATTTTCTTTCACCCTATGCCCCCTGTTACCTAGCAGTAAAATAGGTACCTGGGTGTTAGTCAGCTGTCACGGGCTGCTTCCTGGGGGTGGAGGCCTGGTCGAGGACCGGGCTGCGGGGACACTAAAGCCCCGAAATCATTTTAAGATAGCCTCTTAAGATAACCCTTCCCTTGTTGCCCATGAATCTTCCCATGGTGATAATAAATAACTACATAAACAAATTTGTTTTAATATATTCCCACAAATGTAGATGATGACTAGTTTTCATAAAGTAGAAAGTGCCTATTCAAATAGGTAGTACCTATTCAAATAGGTAGTACCTATTCAAATAGGTAGTACCTATTCAAATAGGTAGTACCTATTCAAATAGGTAGTACCTATTCAAATAGGTAGTACCTATTTGAATAGGTATAATACGTTCAAATTTGCAATAATCAAGTCCAGCAAATGTGGAAGACTAATTCTCATAGGAAAGTACCTATTTGAATAGGTAGTACCTATTTGAATAGGTACTACCTATTTGAATAGGTATAATATGTTCAAATTTTCAATAATCAAATCCAGCAAATGTGGATGCGAGTAATTTTCCTAACGATAAAAAAAGTACCTATTTGAATAGGTAGAAAGTACCTATTTGAATAGGTAGTACCTATTTGAATAGGTAGTACCTATTTGAATAGGTAGTACCTATTTGAATAGGTAGTACCTATTTGAATAGGTAGTACCTATTTGAATAGGTATAATATGTTCAAATTTGCAATAATCGAATCCAGCAAATGTGGATGAGAGTAATTTTCCTAAGGATAGAAAAGTACCTATTTGAATAGGTAGAAAGTACCTATTTGAATAGGTAGAAAGTACCTATTTGAATAGGTAGTACCTATTTGAATAGGTAGTACCTATTTGAATAAGTAGTACCTATTTGAATAGGTATAATAAAATTTTCAATAATCAAATCCAGCAAATGTGGATGAGAGTAATTTTCCTAAAGATGGAAAAGTACCTATTTGAATAGGTATAATATGTTCAAATTTGCAATAATCAAATCCAGTAAATGTGGATGACGGTAATTTTCCCAAGGATAGAAAAGTACCTATTTGAATAGGTAGAAAGTACTTTAAATAGGTAGAAAGCACCTATCTGAATAGGTAGAAAGTACTTATTTGAATACGTAGAAAGTACCCTTTTTAAATAGGTAATGTAAAAAAAAAAAAAGACGGCACATAGTTTTCATAAGTCTATGTAGAAAAGTACCTACCTATTTTAATAGGCACATGTAGAAGACAATAACTAGTTAGGATAGACAGAACAGTACCTGCTTGAATAGTGTAGGTACAGTGTGTGTGTGTGTATATATATATATATATATATTATATATATATATGTATATATATATGTATATATATATATATATATATATATATATATATATATATATATATATGTATATATATATGTATATATATATATATATATATATATATATATATATATATATATATATATATATATATATATATATATATATATATATATATATATGTATATATATATATAGGGGGGGGTACCACCTCTGGTGCAATTATAGGGACCCACAGCCTCAGAGAAGGGAACACAGAGCATTCAGGGAAAAACTTGCCATTTAACTCTGAATACTGTACGTAAGAGTGTTCGCTTCTCCTACCACCCCCCGTTTTTTTATGGTGTACACTTTATTATGCAAGGTTATACAGTTACATATCTGATTTTATACAAAAAATTAACATTAAGAGGACACAAAAAAAGTTCGCTTCCTAGAGGCTGTAGATTTCCTCGAACTCCTCCGATGCCGGGCAGGAACCAAGGATGCAGCGAGCATTCCCCCTCTGGATCGCGACACTGAGGCGCTGAAAGAGAAAACTTGATGCTCTAGGGTCTCTTGTGGTGTCAATGAGCTTGGAACCAAGATCCTTAAGAAACCTTCTTGCACTCTCTCCCCATAGGCCTAGGGTCTCAGACCCTATTGGAACAAAGTTGTACCGATGATCTAATTGCCTGTACTTGGCTGACTTGTCTCTCTGCGTGTCACCGCGGCTCCTGCTGTGCCGGCAGAGAGGTTGATGTATGTGGTTGCCAGGGTGGATACACAAGTATAGTCCCATGCCAACTGTCTGCCACCCTTCCACGGTCGCAGTGTGATTCTGTCTGGTCGGCCGGCAAAGCTAACAAAGTCACAGTTCAGTAGGTTGCAGGGCTCTCTCTCCGCTGGACACTGAGCAGAGGCAAGGCTTCTTTTAATGATGTCATTGACTTCGTCATGTCTAGTGTGCCAACCACCAGATTTTCCACAGTGCAGGCCATGCAATCCATATTCGTCAGCATCTGCCTCGCCGCAAATACACCTATGAACAGTGTGGATAGGGGCAAGACGGAGAGCGACTGCAATACGGAGCTCCTGCGGATCAAGACGTTTGCCTGTCGCAGACATAGGGACTGCCAAAAGGAAGTCCCCTGCATGGGGAGCCTGCACAGCTGAGAGGCGTGCACGATCACTGGGGGTTGTTGCTGCCTCCAGCAAAGCTGTGGCTTCTTTGTCTACAATGGCGCTGTCCCAACTGGATTGTTTCTTGGCTTTCGGCATGGCTGGTCTGAGTGCTGGGTCTGCCATGGCACCCCATTTCGTGTCGCATTCCGTGTAGTGGGGGTCCTGTATCCCCGCTACATCACTCAGGGTGTCAGGTAGAATTTCCTTAACCAGGTCATCTGATGCTGAGGAGGAAGACAGGAAGGCTGGGACAGCAATTTGGGTAGCAGTGCGGACACCCAAGCACCGAGCCTAACAGGAAGAGTGGCTTGTTTCCACTGGCATTCGTTGAGGGAGAGGTTAACAACTTTTTCCAGCATGGTCTTCAGTAAGAGGTCATATATTATATATATATATATATATATATATATATATATATATATATATATATATATATATATATATATATATATATATATAATGTCGTACCTAGTAGCCAGAATGCACTTCCCAGCCTACTATGCAAGGCCCGATTTGCCTAATAAGCCAAGTTTTCATGAATTAATTGTTTTTCGACTACCTAACCTAGCCTATAAAGATAGGTTAGGTTCAGTCATATATCTACATTAATTTTAACTCCAATAAAAAAAAAATTGACATCATACATAATGAAATGGGTAGCTTTATCATTTCATAAGAAAAAAATTAGAGAAAATATATTAATTCAGGAAAACTTGGCTTATTAGGCAAATCGAGCCTTGCATTGCAGGCCGAGTACAACGTTCTGGCTACTAGGTACATTATTATATATATATATATATATATATATATATATATATATATATATATATATATATATATACTGTATATATATATATATATATATATATATATATATATATATATATATATATATATATATATATATATAATACAGTGGAACCTCGAGTGATGAGCTCCTCAATTTACGAACATTTTTAATAATGAGCATGACGATCGCCGACAATTTGTCTCGATCGGCGAGGGCTCGTTTGATTAACGAGAAAACAACATGGTGCATTCCTGCTGCTTCTCGCACATTCTCGGACGCCTCCGACGATGCAAATAAAATTTTTGTTTTGTTTAAAAATGCTAATGATGCTGGGATGTAAAAAGCATTGACTTTTTTTTGTAGAACAAAAAAAATTGAAAAAGAACAAATGTCAAAAAGGTTCATTCCGTGTTTGTCAGGTAGGCTGCTCCATTACTGTATTAATAAATAAATGAAAAATGCAAAACAAATTGAACACATTTGAAACAAAGAAAGATTGTCATAATGGAACATCCTACCTGACAAACACTGAACGAACCTTTTGCTATAAAAAATATAAAAAATTGAACAAATATGAAAAACTGATGTCATAACAATTCGTTCAGTTTGTCAGGTAAGATGCTCCATTATTTAAAAAATCGAATATCATATTGATGTTTTTCGGTGGAGCAATGGATTACAGTATTTTTGTTTCCAATATGTTAAATGGGAAAATTCGTTTTGAAAGACGAGCATTTCACATGACGAGCACGGCACCGGAATGGATTAAATTCGTTATTTGAGGTACCACTGTATATATGTACAGTGTGTGTGTAATTACCTAAGTGTAGTTACAGGATGAGAGCTACACTTGTGGTGTCCCGTCTTCCCAGCACTCTTTGTCATACAATGCTTTGAAATTACTGACGGTTTTGGCCTCCACCACCTTCTCACTGAACTTGTTCCAACCGCTACCACTACCACTCTGTTTACAAAAGTGAATTTTCGTATATTTCTCTGGCAGCTTTGTTTCGTTAGTTTAAATCTACAACCTCTTGTTCTTGAAGTTCCGGGTCTCGGGAATTCTTCCCTATCAATTTTATCGATTCCTGTTACTATTTTGAACATAGTGATCATATCACCTCTTTTTCTTCTATCTTCTAGTTTTTGCATATTTAATGTCTCTAACCTCTCCTCGTAGCTCTTGTCCTTCAGTTCTGGGAGCCACTTAGTGGCATGTCCTTGCACCTTTTCCAGTTTGTTGATGTGTTTCTTAAGATATGGGCACCATACAACCGATGCATATTCCAGCTTTGGTCTAATAAAAGTCGCGAACAATTTCTTTAGTATTTCGCCATCCATGTATTTAAAAGCAATTCTGAGGTTAGAAAGTGTAGCATAGGCTCCTCGCACAATGTTCTTAATGTGGTCCTCAGGTGGCAGTTTTCTATCTAGAACCACCCCTAGATCCCTTTCTTTGTCAGAATTCTTTAAAGATTTCTCACATAATTTATAGGTTGTGTGGGGTCTATGTTCTCCAATTCCACATTCCATAACATGGCATTTATTCACATTAAATTCCATTTGCCAAGTATTGCTCCATATACTTATTTTGTCCAGGTCTTCTTGAAGGGCATGAAAATCATCTAGGTTTCTTATCTTCCTTATTATCTTAGCATCATCAGCAAAAAGCGAGCGCTATGTCATGGGTTAGTATCCTGGCCGGGGAGGATTTACTGGGCGCAATTCCTTAACTGTAGCCTCTGTTTAACGCAACAGTAAAATGTGGACTTGGATGAAAAAACGATTCTTCGCGGCAGAGGATCGTATTCCAGGGACCTGCTCGAAACGCTACGCGTACTAGTGGCTGTACAAGAATGTAACAACTCTTGTATATATATATATATATATATATAAAAAAAAAAAAAAAAAAAAAAAAAAAAAAAAAAAAAAAATGTTCATGTAATTCTGTATTCCCACTGGTAGATCGTTTATATAGACAATGAACATTACCGGTGCAGGAACTGAACCCTGTGGTACTCCACTCGTGACATTCCTCCAATCCGATACCCTGCCTCTGATTACGCATAAATGCATATTACTATATGCATTTATGATCATTAGTTTATCATCTTCATGGCAGATTTCTAGTGCTATTATGTCAACTTCTTGTGGATTGACAGTCATTATTTCCTTCACCTTTAGGTGTTCTTTCACCAGCACAGCAACGCCACCGCCTTTCCTAATTTTTCTGTCCCGTCTCCCAATTGAGTAGCCCCTTGGGAATATAACCTCATTTAAAATAACATCTTCAAGTTTTGTCTCCGTGAGTGCAACAATGTCTGGTGTCTGCAGCTGTATTACATCACTTAACTCCAGTATCTTCGATCTCACTCCATCTACGTTGGTGTATGCAATCTTCAGGAACTTGTTCCCGCTCACCTTATTTTTCACACCCCTTCTCTCTATTGATTTTGTTGGTTTGCCTTTATGTACCACTTTACTGGTCTGCCTACCCCTAACACTTTGTAGAAAAAAGAATTGATTTCTTCTTCATTCCTGCTCCCATTTAAACGTTTTGCCTCGGCGAAGTTCAGTTTCAGCTTCTCTCTGTCTTCTTTTGAAAGATCTCGTCTTAACGACCACACTTTCCCATCCTCATCACTTTGTAATTTTCTAGCATTCCTTAGTACTTCTTCCATCTGTTTGGCACCGTTTAGGGTGATCCTCAAAGGTTGATCTTTCCCTTTTACGTATCTCCTGTAGTCGCACACATTCTCTATGGTAGTAAGACCTTCTACGAGGCCAACAATTTTATCTACTACTTTCGCTTCTTCTACAGCTCTTTCTGACCTAGATGTTATCTCCTTTTCTTTGCAACCAAAAATTATTAGGGATTTACTCCGATCAACTGAATTTTGCACCAACTTCGGATTAGATGCCAATTCCTTTCTCACTTCCAGCCTAATGTTTGTTTTATCCTGGTTACTGCAGTGTTTGGCTTCCTTTACTGCTTCTTCAATTTTTTCTTTCTCCTTGGGCACTTGTGCATAAGTGAGTTGCATATCCTTCTTGTACTGTTCTATTCCCTGTGTAACTTCCTCCGTCTGTGCTGACAAAAGCTGTTTCTCCTGTTGAATTTCCTTACCAAACCTATTGTAGTCATTTATGTTTAAATTTACTTTAACTTCTTCCAAAGCTATTTTTAAGAGTTTATTTTCTTCTTCCATGACTTTGCAATTTGTTTCCAATTGATTCTTATCCTTGCGCAAGTCTTTCACTAAACCCTCAAGACATACAGCTTTGCTATTCAAATGGTCATTACTTTCTTTCAATTTACTAATTATTTCTACATGAGAGTTCACTATAGTATCTAATTTTACCAACTGTAAAATTGGTAAAAAGTTGTGTAGACTGCTAATATCAATGCTTTCTTCATTGAATCCCGCAAAATCAAGCTCTGTTTTGTTTTTTCTCTTGCCGGCGGCCATCTTGAATGTTCTTCTCTGCACTGTAAACACTAGGGCAACTTTTTCTCATTTGATTTTTCACTTCACTACGCACATTCCTGTTATCTCACCTATTTTTCAAAAGCACTATACCTTTATGTTCTCTGGGACACCACTCACTATCATCAACCTGTACTACAATACTTAGGATTGTTGAAATATGCTGGAGCTCCTCTGATGCAAGTGTTGACCCTAGGGGTGTCACCTTTTGAATGTTTTAAAAAAAAAAAGGAAGGTTCCTGTAGCAATTGTCGGGTCGACCTGAGGACCTTTGTGACTAAAGCATTACACAGTGTGTGTGTGTGTGTGTGTATATATACACACACACATTTTTTATTTATTTATATATATATATATATATATATATATATATATATATATATATATATATATATATATATATATATATATATATATATATATATATATATAACAATGATCACAAAAACACTGATCCAAGTATGCAGAATATCTCATGTGAAAAATAGAAAATGCTTAACGCGTTTTTGGCTAATTCGCCTTCATCAGAGCAAAGTAGAATGAAGATCTTCATTCTACTTTGCTCTGATGAAGGCGAATTAGCCGAAATATATATATATATATATATATATATATATATATATATATATATATATATATATATATATATATATATATATATATATATATATATATATATATATATATGCATATATATATATATATATATATATATATATATATATATATATATATATATATGCAAATAATGATCCACTATTTTGAAAACATGAGGAACTGTAGACTGTATATTTCGATCCCAACTCGGGAACCTCTTTATCCTCAAATATATAAGAATAATTTTATACACACATACACACAGTATAATGTAAATGTAAGTGATATCTCCTTTGGAAAAATATCCAAGCACTGTATATACAGTGCTTAAAAATAAACTTTGCCAGAAATTTAACTGTTCCAACAGAAGATATAAACACTGAATGGTACAAAATGTTGAAATGTCTAATATTGCAATTAAGAAATACATCAGCTTCATCCAGAAAAAAACAAATGCATAGCACAAGACACAAGAGCGCCACTCACACTTGACTCAAATGTTTGTGGTATAGAGTATCTGCACTGGTGAAGAATTATTATTATTTATTATTATTGACTCCAGCAAAACCTACAGTAGGAGAGAATTATGTATTACAAAACACATCTTTGGCAATTGTTGCCAGGATTGGGTAAAAAAAATGAGCAGTAGCTCTCTCTGTATACAGTTACAATACTAACAGCCTGAGTTATACATAGAAAAAATTTAAAGAAAAATGGTAGAAAATCTGGAATATGTATTAAGGTAGTATAAAATAAATATATATATATATATATATATATATATATATATATATATATATATGGCTATATATATTATATATATATATATATATATATATATATATATATATATATATATATATATATATATATATATATATATATATATAAGGCTAAAATTTTGATCAACAAAACTCATGTGATTCTTGAAAATACTCATTAAAGCTTGCAATCTTAATCTCTTTCCCAAAAAACTATTATATGTCATACTGTATTGTATATTCTTCATCAAATGATAGAATTTCTTAATACTGTTCAGTGTTATCCTTAGGAGTTTAATAATAGTTACCGTGATAAGAAATGGCAAGAGATAAGTAATAACTAGTATTAACAATAATGATAAATCAATCAATTTAATATTTTAAATTAAAATGTAGGATTAAAAGGCAAGTGTGTCACATGAGCAATGGTCAGTTGGTAGTGTGTGAAACCTCAAATCTGATTTGCA
Source organism: Procambarus clarkii (assembly GCF_040958095.1). Taxonomy (NCBI): domain Eukaryota; kingdom Metazoa; phylum Arthropoda; class Malacostraca; order Decapoda; family Cambaridae; genus Procambarus; species Procambarus clarkii. The sequence goes on from NC_091174.1 coordinate 12,968,696, forward strand.
AAATTTGGCACATGTTATACTGCATTTATGTACATAAATATACCAACACAGCGCCATTTAATATTTCTTTAATACACACAGTAACATTACTAGTCAAATTACAAGTCGGTTAAAAGTCAAATCTGTGTACAGTACAGGAAAAAATAATATATAGGAGGCAAGTAGAGATTGATGACAAGCTTTGTGCAAATATTGGTAGCTGTGGTGGTGATGCAAGGCTCGTGTACTGTCTCGTTATTATGTTATATATCTTATATACATTACACTTATGTTATCGAAAATAGCATTTTGTCTCTCATTAATATCTACTGTGAATTCTATGGGAAAGGTATATAGTAACTGACATCGGAGATTTGATGAAAAATACATCTTTAATATTTACAGTTTACCACAACAACAGTAAAGGAGAGCAGAGCGGAAGGGTCGTGGGGAGGTGCACCTCTCTTTTTTTTCTTATTATTATTAACAATGAAGTAAATTAATAACAATACAGTATTTTCTATTCCATAACAATATTACTGTAACTGTATGCAACTGATATTCTTAAAAATTAGATGAAAAAGAATGGTTGCTTTTAATGTATATTGAGCTTTTAACCATGATTCCAACATTTCTGTTCAAATGAAATACTGTATAACCTGGTGGTTCATTGCAACCAGCACCCTTATAAATATAACAGATGAGACAAATGTCTCTACCTGGCTATATAATATGTAAAATGGTAAAGCTTAAGCACCTCTTAACATCAATTACAGTACTAATTGTTATTTTAAAATTCTAGTACAGTACTGTAGTCTTCATGCAGGTTGTTAAATTTTTTCAAAATTTACAGGTAATTATGTTAAGTGAAAAATGTGTACAGTACTTTATAATGCTCTGAAGATTTATTAAAATGTAGTAAAGAAAAGGAAAATCTAACTTATGTTGGGTGAGCATCCTCCTACATATGATACAGTACATTTTATTTATGTCCACCAAATTCATCCCTTTCCTAAACTAACCCTCGGTAACTCCCTGGTGAATTGATTGGCTCTGGTACCAGAGAAACAGCTACAAAATTACCAGGCCTCTGGACTTGCATAGGCCTATTGAACACATGGACCAGAATCTGGTGTATTTATTAGGTGAAGGGAACATGGAAATCTAAGATTAACCTCATAACTGAGTAAGACCTCTCAGAAAGTGCAGATGGTGGAAAAAAAAAATACCGTGTATGGTATCTTCTGCAAGGATTGATACTGTTTCTGGGAGGGGCACGAGGCAAAGGGAACATGGAAATTAGGGATATACCCAACTTGTTCAGTCTCTGGTGGCACAATGGTAACACAATTCCTCTGTGCCTGAAGCCTATGTTTGAGTCCTGGCCAAAGAGGATCGTCTGGGCGTCAGTCCTTAATTTTTTGCTTATGTTCATCCAGCAGCAGTAATTGACAGCAGCCTGGTTGTTAACTGATTGGTGAGTCATGTTCCACAGAAAAACTAATGGGTAAAGCTTACCATGAGTTATGGGAAGAGAAAGCTCTCAGTCAGTTAACAGGAGTCATTTGTTCTTGTGCTTACCCGAGAGAAAAAAAATATAATCCCCACTACCTTACCTTGCAATGATTTCGGGGCTCAACATCCCCGACCAGGCCTCCTGGTTGCTGGACTGGTCAACCAGGCTATTGGACGCGGCTGCTCGCAGCCTGACACGAATCACAGCTCGGTTGATCAGGTATCCTTTGGAGGTGTTTATCAAGTTCTCTCTCTTGAACACTGAGAGGGGTCAGCCAGTTATGCCGCTTATGTGTAGTGGAGGCATGTTGAACAGTTACGGCTGTTCAAGAAAGAGAATAACTAGAAAAAACAGGTACAACAAAACAAGCAACTGAAAGAAAAAAATAATGAACCTGAAGGTAACAAGACAAACCATCACTATCTTGATGTCCCTGCATACAGAAATAACACCACATGAGACCAGAAGGCATGGCAGGATGTGCAGAATACCCCCGTTGAAAAGTAGAGGTGCAATAGGTATTCTGAGAGAGAACTCTACATCAGAGGCCCAAGACTGTTCAACACGCTTCCACTACACATAAGGGACATAACTGGCCGACCCATCACACTGTTCAAGAGAGAACTTGACAAGCACCTCCAAAGGATACCAGATCAACCAGGCTGGGATTCACACGTCAGGCTGTGAGCAGCCATGTCCAACAGCCTGGTTGACCAGTCCAGCAACGAGGAGGCCAGGTCGACGACCGAGCTGCTGGAAAGCTAAGCCCCGAAAACACCTCAAGGTATGTAAACACTAATAATGTGTCTAACTGGCAATAGGTGGTAGCCCAGGTCACTCGAGGCTCTAAACTCCCCCATCCTCCAAGTTGCCTAAGCTCAGTTTGATTGCCTGTACCTCTGCTTGAGCCTGTTTGTCTACTTTACACTTAAGCAAAGTGGTATTGGCTATATGTACCTGGAACATACACTTTGCCAGGGGGGCCATTACTTTATCAATTTGTTTTGCCTCATGTTAAAATTTTATGTTGCCTACATTGTGTTTCTCCTGGAACATTATTTCATGCTGATTTTAAGCCAGGGTTCCTTTTCTTGGTGGTCGGCTTATGCTTTTCCTGTCTCAACCGAAACTCCTGCCCTGAAGGGTTTGGATTCCAACTCTGTGAGCAGACTTCTCAAGTCACTTCATTTCCATATAGGGCACAGGACTTGTTCTCCACTGCAATGGATGTCAATGAGGAATAGAGCTTTTTTACAAGTTAGCTCTGCATTGTCTTCATATTGCAATTATGCTTGACCCTTCTGCTTGCATGTGTGATAGCTTTGTACTTTTGTTGAAGACTTATGTTGTGAAAGTGATCGTTCTTAACCAAGGCTGCTTCTGCCTTTTATCTTTTGATATAAGGTCAAGATTAGGTGTTTGCACATACAGAATTTGCTGACTCATGGTGCATGGGTGAGAGGGCTTGAATAATCTATTTGGATGGTTTTTCAGGGAAGGGTTGAGTGGCTCCACAAACTACCTGCTTGGTTAGCTCCAAGCCTTCATTAAGCACCCCACATAGGTCCTTTGAATCATGAGAGCATACCAGGGACCAGGACCTGCCCCCTCAATTGATGCAAGGAATGTCTGGGGATACTGATCAACCCAGACCATAAGAAAAACACCAGAAAGGTAGACTGCCCCAAAACAAATAATTGTATATAAGCATTAGTAATCTCGATAACAAATATATATGTACTTGTCCAGACTCTACTTCTAGTTGGTTACACTTGTGCACCACCAGATGGCAACTCTAGGACCCACACTGACTTTTCCCTTCAGTCATGCATCTGGTGTGCTTTAGGCCATTATTCCTAGTACCTTATCTACTCTCTTTTTCATATACAGTAACATGTGCATTTTTTCAGCTTTGTTCATGCTTTTTCTAGCCTTGATAGTGTTGGTAAGCCTTTAGTGTTGTTAGCCTCGACTGCTTGTTAATAGCGTTCCCTTCTTTAGTTGTTGCTGGTGTTGTCCCTGCCTTTCAGGTTTTCCTTCCCTGGGAGGTGTAAGTCTGCTCCTTGGGGCTTCCTCCTAGTGAGAGACCTCATCCTGGGTAGTATATGGGCTTCGGCTCCTATATACTGATCCTGATGGTTGGGGTGAATAGGGTTTTATTTTCATAGGTTATTGCTCTAGTAGTGGCTTAGACCTTACTTTGACATTTCTCAAGTCAAGTGTTGGTGTATGAAGTGCATTTTCTTTCTCTTGGCCTGTGTCCTGTGTTGGTGTTGGAATACCAATAACAGTTTTCTCTGGTTTGTGTTAGTATTTCCATGCAGGCCTTGTGTGTCCTAAGATTGGTATGGACATTGTTTCTGAGCTTGCTGCCATAGCAGTTTGGTATGTGCCAATAGTCATCCTTTCTGTCTGCTCCATTCCACATGTTGGGTTAATAATTGTTTTCATTCGCAGGTCTGCTACATGTGTTGTTGGTCTTTGGTTTTAACACCTCTTACCTTTTGTGGGGTTTGGTTTATGAGATGGTAGCTGCTTTATGAGGCAGGCATTCTATTTTCAATTTCTGGAGTCCTGGTCAGGCTTGGATGCTGCAGAGTTGGAATTTGCACCTCCACTTTTTTTTTGACGAGGTGGATCATTTGGTTATGCAAATACTGTATGTTCTAGGTTTGCTCTTCTTTGGTTTCGGGCCGTGCTGGTGGATGGAGAGGGTTTCCTTTGGATTTATGAAATGTTTGGCCTCCCTCAGGTGGATCTCTCTGGCTCTGTGTAGAACCATCAGCTGCCTCTACATGTTACTCCTTTTCTTGATTGCAGAGCATTTGCAGTAGATGAGGTCCTCTGGTGGTGTATGATTAGTTTGTCAAAAAAAGAGGTGCATTGTGCATTCTGTCCTGTTGCATGGAGGTTGTTCATGTATCAAGTTGCTCATTTTGTTAATCCCGTTTCCTTGATGTCTTTCTCAAGTTGTCCTTCAGGTGGGTTGATTCAGCCAACCTGATGTGAATGCAGTTGCACACGATGTGTGCAAGTATGCTGTTAATATGTACATGACTAATATCCTGGTGGTCTAATAGAAAGTTGGCTGCATATTACATTTTTGATGTCTATCTTCTTCAGGGCTGTTTGGTCCTGGGATGCTTTTTCAATTACAGAGTTCATATTTTTATTAAACTTGGGATTCTAATCTTACCTCAAAGGCCAGTCCTATCTTTTTTTTTTTAGTTTTTTAGTCTTAGTTTTTTTTTATTTTACACCATAGCCAGTTTTTTTTCTGAGGTCCCATTTGGAATGTGCTTTTAAGGTGGCAGCCTCATTAGCTCCCTGTATCCTTTGCCCCCTTTTTCTCATGGGGATTCGGACCACTTTGGGGTTGCACGTGAGTGCGATGAGCATGCAGATGGAAACCTTGGTGATCTGAGCTGCCAATTGGAGGTGTGGTTGCTTTCTAATGCATGGTTTGTTGACATTAGGTAAACTTCAGCTTCCCTTACCTTTTTCTTCATTAAGATAGTTTATTTTGCTTTGCCTGTACTTTCTGGGTGATTTTACTTGGCTATGAGATCAATTTGAGATCTACATGCTCCCCTCTTACCATGAGCTAACCAGATTCTGGTACTGGTGTTCATTAGGATAGCGCAAGTCTAGTAGCCTACCCTTTTTATTAATTATGCCTAGTATACCTGTCTCTCTCTCAAGGTATATTCCATTAAAATATCTCATACACTCATGCTACCAGGAAAGACTTTTCCTGTCATGGTATAATTTCCTCATTCATTCATTGTGGACAAGTGTCTTTTGGATACTGCTCATTATATATACATATTACAAATATGTTCACAAACAAAATCACAACACAGAAATCAAAGCTACTCTATATAAATCCTGTTGTATGGTATAAGATTTTTTATTATATGAAGCACACTACATGGTCCCATAGATATATCTGTTCTTGAAGCTTGCATATTAGAGCTGGCCGTAAAACAGCTGCTTAAAATGCCTCTCCTAGAAAATGAATTCATTATATCTGAAACACTAATTGGAAGCTTATCCTATATACATATGTACAGTAGTTCATGAGCTGCTTCCTTTCCAATAAGGTACGGTATATTTTTCATTGAAAATCCACAAGTTGGCCATTCCCATATATACATTATGAAATAGTAGGCTTGTTTATAAACATACACTTGAGAACTGTATGCAAGGACATGCAATTCTAGAATATCACTATGTTGCAGACACGATCAATAACACTAAAACTTAGCACTGCAATGATAAATTAAGTAAAATATGAATAAGCAATAAATTTAAACCTTATTAACAGATATTGACATACTGAACAAATGAAGCTACTGCAAAACTGTATGAAGGCAGTTACAAAATACTACATTATAAACAGAAAATCTTATCATCATCTAGGCATAATTACAATGAATTTATGACACTAATGCAGTCAGCTGTCATTCAATAATTTCAATGATGGAATAAGAAATCTGAAGACTAATCATAATCCATTTTTAAACTTTTGTGAAGTACTGTACATGCATGTACAGTAATGATATACTGTATTCTGATCAACATAACCCCTTCAGAACTGGACAACTGTTAATACACTAAGATTTTTTTCCTATATACAAAATTTCATAAACACTAAACAACATTTAGGCTTCTCATAGTTATCAACTTTTTACATTTTTATCCTAGAAAAATGTCATGTTACAAAGTTTAAAATGCTTTCTCACAAAAAAGTTTAATCGTGTGTAAATTTTCATGCGGCTTATGTAGTATTGATATTTATATAACATAGTGTTGATAATAGAAAAGTATAGAGGAACAATAATTCCCTTTTAATATGGATTAATGTGTAAAGAGGGCCTATTGAGTTTGACACTAGCTGACGACAAACAGATCTGTTTCAAGCTGCTGATTACTACCCAGATGCCTCTGTATATAAATGACTAGTTGCATCAGACAGTACCATAATGAGAATACAAATATCCCTAGAGAAACTTATTTCCAGCTTTCATTATATAACTGTAGCACAGGGGTCTACCGCTTCAGCTCATCACCAAGGATCTTTGGTGGGACAGACGGCTGGGCATGTTTCCTTTCATTTGATTGTCTGTTCACCAAGCAGTAAATAGGTATCCATGAGCTAGGCAACTATGTTGCATACTGCTCATATGTAGTACTCAGTAGTACTGCATACTACTGGTCTTTAGTGATTGGCCTAAAGGAACTTGGCTAGCGTAGCATGCTTCCTGTCTCCAACAATGGGAAACCATAAGGTGAGCCCTAACATTTTGGTGGATACTTGTGGCACTTTCAACTGTATGAAAAAAGTACACATGGCACACTGGATATAGTGTACAATTCTTCAAAAACTTTTAATGACTGGACTAGAGATGCTTATAATGTCATCAAAGTCTGCAGGTAACAAAACCCCTTAATTATAAAGTTTTGATGATTTGATGCAATTATAAGATGTTATAAAAATTCTCTTCACTAAGTGAAGGAGCAGTCTCAATTGCTCCTTCAGTTGAGAACTGGAGTCTCACTTAAATATGCACTGAACATCTACAAATGTGACAGGCTGCTCATCAGTGGCATCATTCACATGGAAATGTAAGACTGCATCACCAGTAAGTAAAAATGTTAAACTGAAATAAAAGTAATGTTTGCAGTATAGTGCAAACGGCAAGATGTTTACTCTGTCTTGAAACAACACTTTTATATTCAAATATTAATGAAAGTCACAGTTTCCTCATCATTCAGCAGGAGGAGGTAGGTACCGCACTAACACACTATACACGAGACAGGTATCCACACTTGTCTCTCACCAGTGTCAGCTTAAACAACTTAGTTTATTGGACATCATACTCCAAAATCTCACTGTTCCAAATTTGTTTCATTTATGCTAGATAATATTACGGGCATTGATTCTATTTGTGATTCTCTGTGGAGTTTGTTGATCCAGTTTTTGGGCAGTCTTCTTCTATAGTATCATGACTTTTGCCATTGAGAAAATATGTTATCATATCTCCCTTTCCTTTAACCTTGATCACCCCCCGGCATGTAAGTGGGTAACCCTTCTTGTGTAGTATCTGGTAAACTTCTTGAGTGACCTAGAAACAGAGAGAGTTTTAGTCTCGCTAACATTTGCTTTGATACTATCACATACCTGGTCATGTGTTCTAGGATTTTCTCAAGGTACAGTACCAATTTACATGTTGACTGGTAGAGCTTAAGTACAAAGTATATTATTCTTGCTTCATGGTACAGTATATTACAATTTCTTTTTTAGACGGTGCATTAAAGTCACAATTTGAATGTAACATACATACATACATACATATATATAAATAAATAAATGCTTTAGGCTTCATACTAGATATTTCTCATGTGAAATGTCAAGAGAAAGTATGTTTAAAAATGACTACTGACTAGTACTTTTCTGGTAAGGCTCCAATTGGTAGCTCCTTGGTGCTAGCCTCCTGGGACAGCTCCACCCAAGTCAAGTCAATCCACACCAGGCCCCTTGCAAGTCATTATAAGTCTATGGCAGACCAGAGGCCAAAACCTGGCCCCTCCAAAGAGGTTCTAGGAGCAGGGTATCACAGGCCACCCTATCCAAGAAATGGCCACCAGAAAGATGGGTGAACCAAAACATAGAAACTGCAAGGTAAGCAAATCATAGAATATGAAAACGAAACGATGAAATACCACATTGTATAAACCGTCCGGTTGTGAAGCAGTTCTCTCATTAATTTCACCTGGGCACCACCAGGGGGGGGGGAGAGGTAAATGCACACTTGCCTCCTTTATTCCATAGCCATGATCCTCAGTGCAGATGATGAGTCACAATAATGTGACTGAAGATATTATATCCAAACCACAAATCAGAACACGAAGAAACAATGACATTTCAGTCAGTCATGGATCATTATCAAGTCGTGTAATGGAAAGAGAGAAGAGATAAACAATATGAGGGAAGAGAATGAGATGAAAGGTCGTCATTTCTTAATTTTCTGATGTGTGGTTTGGATATCCTGACCCTCAGTCTTTTGCCTGGCGTGCACACACGTCACAGTTGCACTTTTCATTCCTGCCATCTCTTCGAGTCCTAGTTATTCAGATCAGTATTGGCTATCCTACACACTGTTCTGTCTTGTTGGGGCCACTTGCATGTGCATTTGTTCTATATTTTAGTGTTTTATAGTGCATGTTTATTATTCCTCTCTTCTTGTGTGTGACTCTGATTAACTGTTCACCTCAAACTGCTTGTGCCTAAATTTAGTGATCATTTCTTGGTATTTGCTGATGTTGCCTTTGTCTGGCTAGGGTTACCTTCCCTGGTGGGTTTAGGTAACTGTTTCTGAAAAGCTGACTTCCAGTGGAAGATGCTGTACCCTACCTGTTGATTCCTAGGATCAATGTCCCTGCTGCCCAGTCTCTGACTGGGCCTCCTGGTTGCTGGTCTGATCAACTAGGCTGTTCAATGTAGCTGTTTGCAGTCTGATGTACAAGTCACAGTCTGATTGATCAGGTATCCTTTGAAGGTGCTTGTCAAGCTGTCTTTTGAACACTGCAAGAGGTCGGTCAACTATTCCCTGTATGTGTAGGGAAAGTGTGTTGAAAAGCCTTGGACATTTGATATTGACTGAGTTCACTCTCAGCATGCTTATTGTACCTCTGCTTTTCAGTGGGGCTATTTTGCACATCCTGCCATGCCTCCAGGTCTCATGTGGTGTTATTTCTGTGTGCAGATTTGAAACCAGTCCTAACATTTTCCAAGTGTAAATTACAGTATTATGTATCTCTCCTGCCTGCACTCTAGGGAATACGGATTTCAAATTCTTAGATGGTCCCAATAATTTAGATGTTTTATTGAGTGGATTCTAGCAGTAAAAGATCTTTGTGTGCTCTTCAGCTATGAATGGGGCTGTTATTGTGCCAAAACATTTCACTCTTTAAGAGTACTAATGTCTAAAAAAGTTTCATTGGCATGGCAGCTCTTGTTTGGAAGGTTCCTGTTATCCAACCTATCATTTTTCTTGCATATGTGACAGCAACTTTGTTGTGTTCTTTAAAATAAGGTCTTCTGACATGATTACTCCTCAATCTTTTACATTGCTTTTTCTTTCAATAGTGTGGTTTGACTGTTTTATTTGTGGCTTCTGTTTTGATGTTTTTGTTTTTTCTATAATACATTAATTGCAACTTACGCTAATTAAACATCATGTTATTTTCTGGGCCCACTGAAAGACTTGATTAACATCAGATTACAGGTATGCTGTGTCCTCTATATTGTCTACTCTCATGAAAATCCTAGTGTCATCTGTAGAGGATGATACATTACTATAGTTTATATCTGATGTGTGGATGAGGAAAAGCACTGGAGCCCAGAGCAAGCACAATACCTTCTGTGACTGACTAATCCATGATTAATGATTCTGATTTTACTTTGTTGACTTGTAATTCGGTTATTTCTGCAGTTTCTCGGGTGTTTAGATTTGCATTTTCCATTAGTTATTCCTGATAGCCCATATTTACATGCACCCGATGCATAATATTGGCAGGTTCCAGGCTCATGCTTTGTTGGATTATCTTGGTATATCTAATTACCTAAGTAATTACCTAAGTGTAGTTACAGGATGAAAGCTACGCTCGTGGTGTCCCGTCTCCCCAGCACTCTTTGTCATATAATGCTTTGAAAAATCTGTAATATAATTTGTGTTGGCTCTTTGCTGAAAGATCAAAGATTTGTGTAAACATCTTAGATTCCTGTTACTGTATTGCTCAGTCACTTCATTAAACTGTTCATGAACTGTCTCTAATATTTCTTTCACTTTGGCCACTTGTGTATGGGGTTAGCTGCATATTCTTCTTGCACATTCCTATATCCTGTGTAACCTCCATCTTTTCTGACAACAGCTCTTTTTGTTTGTTGAATTTCCCTGCCTAACTTATTGTAGTCACTAACACCTGGATTTCATTTAACTTTAAGAGCTATTTTACTTCATTTTCATATACTTCATTTTCCTCCTCCAGGAGTTTTCCTTTAGTTTCCCAGTGTTCCTTATCATTGCATAATTCTTTTATTTGATCTTCCAGAGCTGTAACTTTGTATCACATTCCTTTGGTGGTGCGCAAGTGGAGCTAACGAGACAACCGCTTCATGACTGGGTGCCTCAGGCATCTTGAGGCTTCGTTTTCTCATTTTCTTTGCTTTGTGTACCTTGTTGTTTGTATCTTTTAGTTTTTGGAGGCCTTTTCATGGTTAGGGTGATCTAGCATCCCCTGATCTGTGTGCCTCTTCAGAGGGGTCCAGGTTTTGGCCTTTGGTCCCTGGTAGGTTTAAAGTGACTCACAAAGACCTGGTGTGGATTGAACTGGGAAAAAGCTATCCAGGCAGCTAACACCAAGGAGCCACCAGAGAGGCATTTCATTACATTCAAAGTTGGTTTTATCAACTTCATAATCACTAGACTTAATGTACTTTGCAACAATTTTGTTATCTATATTATTTGGCTTCAAATGTTCTATTTTCTTTGTCTCTTTAGGTTGTTTTGATGATTAGGAACCAGATTAGGACTTTATCACTTAAATAAAGTACAGTATACATCTTTATTCCCTAAATCATTATAATTATCCCTATATTTTGTTTTTTTGATGGAGGGTTATTTTTTCTTTACTTCAATCCAACACACAATGACTTGCAGCTTTCACACATTCGAGTACAAATGCCAAACAATGTTTATTAAAACAAACAAGTAAATTAATGAATTATAACTACCTTACTCATTGTAGACAACTTCAACTTCAATTACACGTATCTCTAAAATTAGTTTCAACTTTGAGTCAGCTTAAAATAATCCAGTTTTTGACCGATTTTCGCCATTTTTACATATAGTGTGCACAGCTGTCTGTTCTACAATCCTATTAGAATGGATTTTTCATAAAACCTAAACATATGGAGTTATAAATTGTTTTGTCTAAATTTGGCACCTACTGTATTTCAAATGCCACATTGACAATTTTTTTTTTTTACATTAAACTAAACTGAAAACCTATAGTGTATTCTAAATCTATTCATGAAAATGAAGATCATACGCTATTCTGAGAACATAATACAAACACCAAATGAACAATTGGTGATATTTTATATTTTTGCAGCTGATTTGAAAAACTGAAGTTTTCAATATTCAATTATATAATTATTTTTTATTTTCTTATTTTTCAAGTTACGTTTGTGATCATTTAGACAAAGTTGCAGGATTTGCTAGTAGATTATGCACAAAATATAGGAAATCGTTTGATCAAGTTTGAGAAATTGATCTTATGGTACCATTAGGTCCTGTCGTATACGTGTGCCTTGTGCAGTTTAAGGGTTAAAGTGTTGTTATCATGTGTTGATTTTAGTTATCAGGTGGCATCATTACCCAGTTTTTATTCAAATGATTATTATATGTGGTTATAATGCATCTATATGGATGTATTAAGAGTTAACCTAGACCCATGAAAAAATATATAATTTTTAATTTTTATTAAATACTTCTTATTATATTATATGAGGTTTATTATAGGTTATTATAAATTCACTGAATCACCAGCACTGTGCCTATCATCAAATCACACTTTGTTGTTTCCTGCCAGTGTTTGATTCTATTTCTGGACAACATTACTAGACAGAAGAGAAGCACATGAGTGAGCTGCAAGATGTATACTTTGAGCTGTGCCAGGAACAGATTTACATGCTATATAGGTGTACATAATACTGTGTAGACCTATACTGTACTCACATTTTTTCTGTCAATTACTGTATGTGTAAATAATTATTCCACACTGTTTAAACTAAAGTAAAACAGCAGTACAGTACTGCATGTGATTTAAGTATACCTTAGAAGTCATCACTATCCTATACACCTTAATTTCATTTGAAGTTAGACAAATGAGGAAAAGGTTAAAACAAATCAAGCTGCTTGTATGTATGAGCGGAGTAAGGCACCTAACACATTCAAAAAATAAATCTTACTTGTATTTTATCCAACTCCCCAGTCGAGTCCATGCGCGAGGCCACATTGACAGCATTGCCCCAGATGTCATATTGAGGTTTGCGAGCACCTATGACACCAGCCACTACCGGCCCAATGTTGATACCTACAGAACATAAACAATTTACCTCGTCTTTCTCATGGTATTTACACACATTGCTAATACTATTAAACTAATACTTTCTGTATAAAACTGATTTTGATGATGTACTTGAAAAATTGACCAAGCAGCCTACAATTGTACAATGACTGGTCTTTTATAATTACTGTACAGTACTCATATCTGCACACTGCCACTTTACCACTATTCCTTAACAGCAATACTGGACAGTACAATAATAATAATAGAAATTACACAGAAATCAAACTAATGTGATATATATCAATGAGAAAATCAACTGGAGCTCATAGGTGACTTGGTCGAATCTGCGACCAACGGACGCGGGTTCATTGCATAGATGTGCCGGCTGGCACTCCGTTGGTCGTGGGTTCAAGTCACCTAAGAGCTTCAGTTGATTTTCTCAATAATAGAAATATTGTAATAAGCATTTCCATGGTGGTGTTGGCAGAAGGAACATTACTGAAAGTTGTCATATTCCAAGAGAATGTGTACTTTCTTAAGCATTTATTTTACAGTAATGCCTAGTTGTTTCCAAGGGGAGTATAATACTGTAGCTACAAAGACCTGCAACAAAAATAAAATGAATACTTACCAATTCGAATTTTAAAATTATTGAAGGAATGTTCATTCACATACTCCAGCTGGTCCCGTAGCCTCAGAGCGTAGTCTGCCATGGCTGTGACATGACTGAAGTTTTTCAAGTCTCTCGACGCTTTTGTTAGACCTGGCAAGATTGTTGAAGATACAGACATGTTCACCTATACAAGGAAAGGGAGACTTCACTTATAATCATTTAGAAGATTTAATAGCCTAGAACAAAGAGCACAATAAACAGAACATGCCTTATTAGTGCAGGAATTTATAACGAACCCACAGGGAAAGTCTCTGGAATAAACAAAATTCAATAAATACTTTTACATCCCCTAATAATGTTTTTGGTCATCTTAAAAAGACAGCATAGTTGTAGAAATATGAAGTGGTGTTACTGGTGAGCTGCTAAAGTGCTAGATTCACTGGAACATGAGCAAGAAGGGTCAATGGCTGAATATGAACCAGCTGCCCAATATGGAACTCAGAAGCCCTAGGGAACTGATTCCAAAGGCACAAGGACACCCAGCCCAAAGGCCTAAGACATAAATGGCCAAAAGACTGAGAGACAGACTGAAAAGCCTAGGGCACCCAGTCAAAGGCCTGCAGCAAGGTGCCTGGATGCCCAAGCAGGATAACAGTGAGTACCATGATCATAGTGGTAGGTGTTGTTTATACCCTTCCATTAATGGGAAGGTTAAGGGAGGAATTTTTCGAGAATAAAAACAAAAACCCCTACCCCCCCCCCTGTCAGCCAACAACTTTAACCTAGAGAAACCTGAAGCAAGAGCTTAAGTGGAGGGAAGATGCAAAAATCCAAACTGAGGCAGCCAGCCAACAGGCAAGCACCTTGAAGGCCACATGGTCACGGAATTGGTCGTGGAGGACAGGAGACACAGGGCCAAGTGGATGCACATGGGACAGAATTTAGACCATGCAAAAACTACACACATTCCACACCAGCAAAAAATGAATTACCTGGGGAGCAAGCAGGAGCATGGAACCCAAAGAAGATGCAGAGAAAGTCAGTGCAATGAACCCACAATGGACCACACAAAATAAACTGAGCACCCTATCCAGAGAAACACAAGGAATGCAGGTCACAAAAAACCCACCCCAGAGTGAAGGGAAAATTTAACAAAAAAAAAAAAAGTGAAGGCCTGAAACTGGCAGATAGCAAACAGAGCTCCACAAAAGAACATGCCACACAGCCAAAATGACAGACTATAGCCACCTCAGGGAACAAAAGAGGAGAAAATAGAGAGGCCGACAAGAGGGAACCACACCAAATCAAAGGTATGGGACAATACAGTTAACGGCACATTAAAGATGAAAAGGTATCTGCAATTGTCTCCATAAGGTGATGAGTGAGCATCTCGGCAGCCCAAACTGCAGGCAACAAAGCTAAGCACCATGTGCTTTTCTCATTAATCAAACGAAAGCTCGTCAATCGAGACAAATTTTCGGCGAGTGGTGTGCTCGTTACTCGAAATGCTCGTAGATAGAGGCGCTCGTCACTCGAGGTGCCACTGTATTACCTATGGGTATATGTTAGTGCTAGTGCCTTAAGCTCCTGGAAGCTATTGAAGGGACCAGCACAGAAACCCTCTAAAAACTCACCCATAGATAAACACGAATAGCCCTGTAAATAAAGCTTAAATAGAAATCTAGACTGCCTTAGTCATAAACAGCCAGTTTAATTAAATAATTCAATGTCTATTTGTGTATTATATTGTCGAATAATCTTCAATTTTATTACATTATAATCGTCACAAATGATCCGATTTCCATATACAGTGGTACCTTCATTTACGGTCGTAATCCATTCCCAGAGATGCGTCGTCAACCAAAACGAATTTTCCCATAAGAAATAATGCAAATTGAATTAATCCGTTCAACACCCCCAAAAATATTAACTTAAAAATACATTTCATATCGAATAACACTCATTTTGTACTAGCTACAACAGAGTACAGGTATGTATATCTTACCTTGAATAAGGACTCTTGTTGGCGTATGGAAGACGGTGAGGAGGGGGGAGGGAAAGAGGGAGGAGAGGTGTTACTGTTTGGAAGGGAAGTCCTCTTCCATTATAACATCAGGCAGTGACTTTTCTGGGGTACGCTCTCTCTCCTATGTTTTGCAGGCATACCACTAGGACATGGTTGTGGCTCACTGCTTGCTTGTTTCATATATAAGTGTGTACTAAGAATCTGTCTATAGACACATGTTTTTCCTTATGTTTTAACACTTGTCTGTAGTGAGACATCACATTGTCTCACCATGAATGATCTCATGTTTTTCCTCTATCGTCATCCTCACAACTATTTTCTTAGGTTGAACTATACCACTGACTTTCTTGGGACCCATGGCATGATATATAATAAGAACCTTTATGCTAAAAAAAGCAGAAAAGCAGGCAAACAATGAAATTTTTCACAAGAATTCAAGCATAGCTGCGGTCGTCAGTACTTGGATAGACTTGTAAACAAACAGAGCATTACACGCTCGTTCAACCCATACTTGTACGAGCGGACGTCGTCTTTCAAGTAAACCGTCGTACACCAATTTAAATTTTACGATGAATTTGATGTCAACCAAAAAAATCGTCCGCTAGGGCAGTCGTCAACCGAGGTTCCATTGTATAACAATTACTTTACTCGGTATTATTAGTATAACTAATGTTTCTTTTTAAATAATAAGTACAATATACAGTACTGTTTTTAAAATGAATGCAAGTCTTGCCTGAAATACCATGCATACAAACGAGATCAGACCTTTAAATACCGAACTGTACTATACCTCACAAATACTAGGTAAACTAATCACGTGAATTTTTAAGTTCTGCAGGGAATACTTGTAAAATATACAAGTGTTTACACTAACTTTAATAACATCATTTGTGAATATGGATATACCGTGCATACAGTATTATTATTAAGTATTATCATTAACATGGCCTGACATTTTGTGGATTCAAAATATTATTCTGAATTTGTGCATAGCCTAACTTCAGAAGGGCTAACTTCTATTGCTATGTCACTAGTAATAAAGTTTAGACACATTTGCCAACCAATTCTCTTACTGCCAAGAATCTGTCGTAAAAGTGACTTAGGCGAGTGTCAATATTTGAGGCGTGATAACGTGTGAGTGATGCCCTCCAAACACATCACCACATTGTAGTGACTTACATGCTACGGCCACATATGTTGTCCCAGTTGACTTGACTACCTGCTGCAGCCGTGAATGTCACCCCAGTAGACTTGACTTGCCTGCTGCAGCCATGAATGTCACCCCAGTAGACTTAACTTACCTGCTGCAGCCATGAATGTTGCTCTAGTTGACTTGACTCACCTGCTGCAGCCATGTATGTTGCTCTAGTTGACTTGACTTACCTGCTGCAGCCATGAATTCTCCCTAGATGACTTTACTTACCTGCTGCAGCCATGTATGTCGCCCCAGTTGACTTGATCTTCTCAATGTATTTAAAACGTTCCTCCTCAAGTAGCTCATCAAAGTCTGCAATGATCTCGTTGAGGAGACGCAGGCACTCCACTCCCTCATTGTTGGACTCGAGCTCCATGTAAAAGTCAGAGAAGTTGGGGATGGAGGCAAAGAGAATGCACACACTCTCACACTCCTCATGATACAGCTCCTGAGGGAGAGGATGGCACCTAATGTAGCTTCCATGCATATGGGTGAGTGTGATTTTGTGCACGCTACACAACTTTGCTACGATTGAGCACCAGCCTTGGGTCCCACCCCTTAATTCATCATTAATCACCTATGCGATGCATCCTGGACTGATGATTAATATTTTTACATTTAAACCTGTTTTTAAATGTTTACATATTCTACTTCCTCTCCTAGCTCAGTACTCTTACCATTAAGAAGTTCTTTCATATATCTCTAATCTCTAGTTCTTCCTTATATTTTGTATTCATTTAAGTGTTAGGCTTCCACACATCATGATCTCAAACTTGTAAGTTAGTTTTTCTGGTGCTTAACTTCTCACCATCCCGTATCTACTGAGGCAATGAACAGCATGCTTGTGCATCAACATTATTGTTCTTTATAAAACACTGGTAAGCAAACACCTTCCAAGGATACCTGATCAACCAGGTTGTGATTCATATGTCAGGCTATGAGCAGCTGCATCAAACAGCCTGGTGGATTGACCAGGAAGCCTGGTCAGGGGACACAGGTACATTGAACCCCAGAATCTTCAACAGGTAGGTAGGCAAAACTCGTTTCACATTTTGTACCAGTACTAGAGCATCTCTCTTCTCCTTCAGCAGTTCATAATTTTGCCTTCACCTCTAATCCTGGGTAGTCTTCCAAAGCAGCTTCTGCTGTAGACTCCCAAAACTGTATTTCTAGCTGCAAAGTCTTCAAAGTCTTCAAACTCTTGGCCTGCAGCATACAATGTGAGGTTTCAGTCACCGACTCCGCCAAAAGAGTGCTGATACTGGGATACCTGCTGCACCCAAACATCAGGCTACAGTCACTGGCTGCCTACACTGCAGTTTCTGATGTTAAACCACCTGATATCTCGATCAACAGCATCCCACATCTAGTTATAGTTACATTCTTGCTTCCTTCTTCAATATCTATAAACTATTAAGAGAATACGCTTAATATGTCAACACTGTGTGTACTTCACACATCTTCTGTCCTCATAGAATATTACATTGGTGTCCTGTAATATGAATTGGACATGATATGAATTTCAGAGAATAACAGAGTACATAGAGATGTTCATTGTCTATATGTACGATTTACCAGAAGGAATGCAGAATTATATGAACATGTTTGCTGATGATGCCAAGCTATTGGGGGATAGTAAGAAACTTAGACGATTATCATTCCCTTCAAGAAGACCTGCACAAAATAAGTGTATGGAGCAACACTTGGCAAATGGAAATTAATGTGAATAAATCCCATGTAATGGAATGTGGAATAGGAGAAAATGGACTAAACACAACCTACAAATTATATGAAAAGACTTTAAAGAATTCTGATCTAGGTGTGGCTCTGGATACAAAAAAAAACTCACCTGAGGACCTTATAAAGAACATTGTACTAGGAGCCTATGCTATCTTTCCAAATTTTGAATCGTTTTTTTAAATACATGGATGGCAAAATATTAACAAAATTTTTCGCGAATTGTGGAACCAAAATTGGAATATTCAGCGGTTGTTTGGTGCCCATATCTCAAGATGCACCTCAACATACTGGTAAAGGTGCAAAAACAAAATGACTCCCAGAACTGAAAGATGAGCTATGAGGAGAGGCTAGAAGTGTTTAATACTGTATACCAAAACTAAAAGATAAAAGAAAAAGTTGCTATATGATCACTACGTACAAAATAGTAATGGTAATCAACAAAATTGATGAATTCCTGAAATCTGGAACTTCCACAGATCATAGATTTAAGCTAAGGAAACAAAGCTACCAAATAAACATTAGAAAGTTCACTTTTGCAAACAGTGTGTTAGACAGTTGGAGAAAGTTAAGCGAGATGATGGTGGAGGCCAAAAGCTTGGTACAGTACTTTAAACCCCTCAACTGCGCCGGCCAACAAATGTCGTTTTGAGAGTTGTGTGTTTTTATTTTTAATTATGTTATATTTTAATGTTTTTAATGTTTTCATTACTCTTTGTGTTTTGAAATGGAAATAGTTTAGTTTGGAAACATTTTGACATTAACTTTACCCGAACATTTATAAAAACAATTAAAATATGTCCTTAACGATTGCACTTTGAAGTTTTTGTCAAAAACAGGTGCACAGTGCAGGGTTTATAGTGTCATATGATAAAGAGTACTGGGAAGAAGTAACACCACGAGCGTATCTCTCATCCTGTAACTACATTTATGTAATTACCCTTGATGCCACCACCACTGGCTGCAGTCCCACCTATGCCTTCAGTCCTGCCCCCAATGCAAGACCTGGTAATGGACTCCAAAGACAGTGATAATGACTTCAGCCTTAAGGGATTCATGAAGCATGCTGACACTACTATTCCCTGACCTGACCTGCATCAGGCCTGCACACTTTCTTGACTACTGTATATGGTTTTTGTTGTGAGGGAGGGGAGGGGGCGGGAAGGAGAAGTGCTACAGTTATCTTTCTTCTTTAAGCCTAGCACACAACTTCTCCCAGAAGGACAGCAATCACAGCCTGCTCCTACATCACAAATGACCATATGCCTTAAATAAATACCATTTGACTTAACTGACACTTCAGTGAGCCTTGGACCAAAATTATGTCATGTCTAATTTCTTTTCCTGGTTTAGTGAATTCTGCCTTCACCTCTTCTCCTTGAATGTCTTCTTCTCAAGTGGCCGACTCTATCAACACCAGGACTTGCTACTACGTTGCCTGAACTATTGGCTCAAAACGTCTTAAACTGGACATACAGGATACAAGATTCAATCAGATCGCCTTACAGAACAAAAATGACACATAAAGGATCTATGAATAATGATGTCATGTAACTTAATGTTTAGTAAGCATAACAAAGCAAATATAGTATCAATCAGGCAAATAATAGTAGACAATGAGAACTTTTAAATCCAGGGATGCCACCATACAGCTGCTGCTTTTCAAATCACTTGTGCTATCCGATCTTGAATAATGTTCGATACTCAACTACCCTCTCACTCCAGTACGTTGTTATTTTACTGTGTAGGTTAGGGACCTGGCCTTCCAGTATTTTCCATGTGTATATTATTTGGTATCTCTCTCGTCTCCTTTCTAGTGAGTGCATTTGGAGAGCTTTGAGACGATCCCAATAATTTAGGTGCTTTATCGCGTCTATGCGTACCATACATGTTTTCTGTATTCCCTCTATTTCAGCAATCTCTCCTGCTCTGAAGGGGGAAGCGAGTACTGAGCAGTACTCGAGATGGGACAACATAAGTGATTTGAAGAATACAACCATTGTGATGGGATCCCTAGATTGGAAAGTTCTCATAATCCATCCTATAGTATCATTTTTGTGGCTGACGCAACACTTGCTTGGTTATGCTCCCTAAACGTTAGATCGTCGGATATCATTATTCCCAAATCCTTGACATGCTGTTTACTTATTATGCACAGATTCAATTGTGTTTTGTACTCTGTATTATGTTTCAGATCCTCATTTTTGCCGTACCTGAGTACCTGGAATTTATCACTGTTAAACATCATGTTATTTTCTGGGGCCCAATCAAAAACTTTGTTGATATCTGCTTGTAATTTTTCAATGTCTTCAGCAGAGGTAATTTTCATTCTGATTTTTGTGTCATCTGCAAAAGATGACACGAAGCTGTGACTTGTATTTTTATCTATATCCGATATGAGAATAAGGAAGAGCAGTGGTGCAAGGACTGTACCTTGAGGTCCAGAGCTTTTAACTGCGCTTGGACTTGATTTGATTGACTGTTACTCTTTGTGTTCTGTTCGACAGGAAATTGAGTATCCAGCGTCCTTCTTTACCAGTTATTCCCATTGACCTTATTTTGTGTGCAATCTCTCCATGATCACATTTGTTGAAAGCCTTTGCAACGTCTGTATATACTACATCTGCATTTTGCTTTTCTTCTAGAGCTTCTGACATATTGTGTGCTCAGCTGTCTGTTCTACAATCCCTTCAGAATGGATTTTTCATAAACTTTATACATTTGGAGTTATAATTTTTTTTTGTCTAAATTTGCCACAGATTTCAAATGCCATATAGACATTTTTTTACAGTAAACTATACTGAAAACCTATACTGTATTCTAATTTGATGAAAATGAAGATCATATGCTATTCTGAGAGAATAATAACACCAAATGAACAATTGGTGATAGTTTATATTTTCTATTACCATTTGAAAATCCAAAGTTTTCAATATTCAATTTTAAAATTAGTTTTCATTCTCTTGTTTTTCAAGTTATGTTGTGATCATTTAGATAAAGTTGGAGCATTTGCATACATGTAGTTGATTATGCAAAAAAAATTAAGTGTTTGTGCAAGTTTTAAAAACTTATGTCAAATCATATATATATGTTTTGCGCGGTTTAAGGGTTAAACGAAAAATTCAAAAGAGCATTTGTACAAAATGAAATCTAAAGAGAACCAGACACAATAATAATTCCAGAGAACAGTACAGAGCACATAGGTGTCTAGCCACTGCATTGCGCAAAGCACTTTAAGGCGCTTTGAGGGTTGTGTGATTTTTTCTGGGGAGCCTTATCGGCTCCCCGGAGCTCCCCGGTTGGCATGCTGCTCTCAGGTGGGTTTCTCCCCTGTTTCCAGTCCCAAAATGAAACTGCGCGGTTCATTCTGGATTTGTCCCGTTTGAACCCGTGGGTTTATTGCCCCTCCTTTTGGATAACTACTCTGTCCCAGGTCCGTCTTCTCTTGGAGCCGGGCGCTTGGATGGTGTCCCGGGACCTCAAAGACATGTATTGGCACTTGCTCGGGATTGCACCAGTACCAATACAAAACCGAGCCAGTCAGGGACTGGCTCGGTTTTGTTGTGGGGCATCAAGGTTACTGCTTTTGTTGCTTTCCTTTCGGTTTGACTCTGGCACCTCGCGTTTTTACACGCCTCGCGTTTTTACACGCCTTGCGTGGGTCGTGGTGGCCTGTCTGCATCTGTTAGGTATTCGGGTTCTAGCCTACCTCAATGACTGGCCCCCAGCCGGTCCACATGTCTGCTCGCCAGGGATTTGGTTCTTTCCCAAGTAGCCAGGTTTAGGTTTCTGGTGAACTGGCGGAAGTCCCATCTGGTTACCTCTCAGATTCGGTCTTGGCTGGGTCTTGTGAGGGATGCTCGGTCCACTTCCCTGTCTCTTCCTCCGGCTGCTCTGCTTTGCCTGCATTCCCACCTTTGTTCCTGAAGGGCTCCCTGATCACATGGTGGTTGCTCGAGGATTTGTGTGGAAGCCTGAACTTTGCCATGATGGTCTACCCGCCGGGTCGGGTGTGGCATCGTTGGCTGTTCTGGTTCCTTCAGGGATGTACCTTGCGCCTCTCTCGCGACCGTTGAGTTCGGTCTTCAGGGGCTTTGCATTGGTTGCTGCGTCACCGGCTTCCTCTTCGGGTTTTTCGGGGTTCAGTACCTTGGCACCTACCCAAGCCCTCGCTCGATATATTCACGGACACATAGTGACATGTTCACGTTGTCTCTGGGCTGGGGCTTTGTGACCAGTGCTCACCAGGCCGGTCAGGGATGGTGGGGTCTGTCTTTCCGTCGGGCTCATAGCATGGTGCGGGAGTTTGCGGCTGTGTGGATGTCGCTCCAGAGGGTTCGGGTTGCTCGCAGATTGACGATCCGGTTCCATTCGGACTGTTACTCAGTGGTTCATTGCCTGAACTGAGGTGGTTCCATGCGGTCCTTGGCTCTTTGGGGCTGGTCGCTTCAGGTGACTTGTCTGCCGAGTTCTCAGGGTTTGGCTCTCCTGGCGGTTTACGTTCAGGGAGTCTGCAATGTTCTGGCAGACAGCCTGTCCCGGTTCATTCCCCTGTCCACGGAATGGAATGTTGACGCCAAGTCGTTAAGTTGGCTCTGCCAGACGTTCGGGCCTCCGGAAGTGGATCTCTTCACATCGGCGTGGTTGAGGCGTCTCCCGGTGTACGTGGCGTCCTTATCCGACTGCGAGGTGACTCGCTTGTCGGAGAAGGGGAGTCGAGTCCATCGGGGTCGACACCTTCAGGCAGGACTGGGCGAGGTGGGGTTACCTGTACTTCTTTCCCCCAGTTCAGCTGATGTTCCAGGTCCTGGCTCGCTTATAGACTTACCAGGGAAGAGTTGTCCTTCTGGCTTCTTGGTGGCCGGCCCAGCCTCAGTTTCAAGCGCTACTTGCTCAGTGTCCGAACCCCAAGGGTCTTACCGTGGCTCTGCCTCTTTCAGCAGATAGGTCCAGCCCGGTACAAGGCTGGTTCATTCTTCTTCTCAAGTCTTTGCGTCTGGAGTTTCTGACTCGAGTCTATCATCACTTGTATGGGGCGCAGGTGGCTTCGTTGTTGGTCTCTCACCTGCATGCTTCATTTCAGTGGCAGTATGAAGTTTCCTGGCGGTCGTTCCGGTTTTCCCTATCTTTGCGTTGGTGTACTTTGGTCTCAGATAGGGTTTTGTCCTTTCTTTCGTGGTTATTCCAGCACTGTCGTCTTATGTTGAATACTGTTGCCTCGTATTGTGCAGTGCTGGCGGAGCCGCTCCAGCTCGAATTCGGTGTTGATGTTACTTCTGTCCCGTTCCACAACCTGTCTCGTGCGTTGTTTCACCTCCAGCCTGCTCGTGCGCCTCCTGAGCCGTCCTAGTCTTTGGACCGGGTGCTCTTTTTTCTCTCTTTTCGGTTTGTGGTAGCTCCTTTTCAGGATTGTTATTTTAAGGCACTTTTTTTCCTTTTTTCCTGTTGCTTTGGCCTCTGGGGGTCAGGTTGGGGAGCTTCATGCTCTCCTCCAGCACAGGGGTTTCTGCTCTTTCGGTCCTGGTGGCAGATTTGTTTGGTTGCAGCCGTCTCCTCCTTTTCTGGCAAATAATGAGACTGCTGCTTTCTGGAGGGGGTCCTTGGGTTGTTGATGCTTGGTTCGTCAGGCCAGGAGTGTATCATGTGCTATGTCCGGTTGCGGCTCTTAGCCGTTATTTGCGCACCACGGCTTCGGTGACCGGGGATGTGCTTTGGGTTGACCCGGTTTCCCTCCTTCCCTGTTCCAGGGCTAGGGTCTCTGGTCATTCGCAGGGTTATTAAATCTAGCCAGCCTGCAGTCCATCCCAGTGGCCATGATGTTCGTAAGTTTGCTGCTTTGGCTGCCGTCTTTGGCAATATGTCTTAGGTTGACATTCGGGCAAGGGGTTTTTGGGAGGTCGAACAGGGTCCTGGCCGCTCGCTACCTTGTTAATGTCCCAGGACCTGGTAGGGCCTGCGTTGCATTGGGTCGACGGTTGCAGCCAGTTGTCTCAACTTCGCGTTGAGGTGAGAGGATCGGCCACCTCCCGGGTGGAGTACCAGTGTTTTTCCGTGTGTTTGGGGAGTTAGCTCTGGGGAGCCGACGGGGCTCCCCCAGAAAACTAGTGTTGAATGTAATGAAACGCTATTTTCTGGGTGAGATCCGGAGGCTCTCCGGCATCCCTCCCTCCCTCCGGTGGGCGGTGTATTCGCATGTTTGATATCCAGCCAAAGAACTGCCTGTTGGATTGCCGGTGCGAAGGTCTGCGGCTCCCCCTTCCTCCTCCTGGGGAGGGGGTGGTTGCGCAGACAGCGGCGTGATGACATTATGCTAGTTGCTAATTTTCATTTGGGGAGTTCTTTCCACTCGTTCCACTTTCGGCAGCAATTTTTTCACCAGAATAGGGGTTTGTTTTGGGCCACCTACCTTTCTGGATGACAGACCCAGTCGATGGCAGACACTGAATGCTTCCAACCACACGGGGGTTTCTATAGGCCAGTGCTCCTTGTGCCTCTAGCCCCCTCTCTGAGGGGGCCAGGTTTTGGCTCGTGGTCCCCGGTAGGCAAGAACTCCATGGACTTTGATGCCAGAAAGCTAATAAGTACATATCAGTCTGGATAGCTCCGCCTTCGGGTCTCACCCAGAAAATGGTGTTTCATTAAATTCAACGCTGGTTTTTTTAATTAGGCCATTTTTTAAGTATTTTTTTTTAATGTTTTCTTAGTGATTTGAAATGAAAATGATTGAGTTTGGAAACATTTTGATGTTAACATTAGCTGAGCATTTATAAAAACAACAAAAATATGTCCTTAACAACTGCACCATGAAATTTTTGCCAAAAACAGGTGCACAGTGCAGGGGCTAGAGACAGAGTAGAAAAAATGCTCAAGGAGCTAAGTAAGAACAAAGCAGTTGGCCCAGATGGAGTTTCACCATGGGTTCTTCTTGAGGTTATCTTGAGATGATTTCGTGGCTTAGTGTCCCCGCGGCCCGGTCCTCAACCAGGCCTCCACCCCCCAGCCCCCAGGAAGCAGCCCGTGACAGCTGACTAACTCCCAGGTACCTATTTACTGCTAGGTAACAGGGACATCAGGGTGAAAGAAACTCTGCCCATTGTTTCTCGTCGGCCCCAGGATCAAACCCGGGACCACAGGATCATGTGTCCAGTGTTCTGTCCGCTCAGCCACCGGCTCCTTGGGTTCTGAGTTCTGAGAGTATGTGCACCTGAGCTCAGCATTCCACTTCAACTGATTTTTAAGGCATCCTTGGGTAAAGGAGTCGTAACAGATGTGTGGAAAAAAGGCTAACATAGTTCTAGTCTACAAAATTGGCAGCAGGGAAGACCCACTCAATTATAGACTTGAATCATTGACAAGTGTAATAATCAAAGTACTGTATTGGAAAAATAATTACAACTAAATGGGTAAAACACCTGGAGAAAAACGATATAATAACAGACAGATAGAGTGGTTTTTGATCTGGAAGATCCTGCATAACAAATTTACTCAGTTTCTATGATCGACAATGAGATTTTACAGGAGAGAGATGGTTGGATTGATTGCATCTATTTGGACCTAAAAAATGCTTTTGACAGAGTTCCACATAAGAGGTTGTTCTGGAAACTGGAACACATTGGAGGAGTGACATGTAGGCTTCTAACATTGATGAAAAATTTTCTGACAGAAAAATAAGGGCAGTAATCAAAGGTAATGTATCAGACTGGAGTACCACAGGGTTCAGTTCTTGCACTGTTAATGTTCATTGTCTACATAAACGATCTACCAGATGGAATACAGAATTATATGAACATGTTTGCTGATGATGCTAAGATAATAGGATAGGAAACTTAGATGATTGTCATGCTCTTCTAGAAGACCTGGACAAAAGCGTATGGAGCACCACTTGGCAAATGGAATTTAATGTAAATAAATGCCATGTTATGAAATGTGGCAAACAGTAGTGAACATGGACCCCACACAACTTATAAATTATGTGAGAAATCTATTAAGAATTATGATAAAGAAAGAGATCTATGAGTGGTTCCACATGGAGACCACATAAAGAACATCGTGCGAGGAGCCTATACCACACTTTCTAATTTCAAAATTGCTTTTAAATACATGGATGGTGAAATACTAAAGAAATTGTTCCCGACCTTTATTAGACCAAAGCTTGAATATGCAGTGGTTGTATGGTGCCCATATCTTAAGAAGCACATCAACAAAAGACATGTTATCAACAAGACACGTGCAACTAAATGAATAGGTGCAAAGACATGCAACTAAATGGCTCCCAGAACTGAAGGACAAGAGTTACAAGGAGAGGGTAGAGGCATTAAATATGCCAAAACTAGAAGATAGACGGAAAAGAGGCAATATGATCACTACATACAAAATAGGAATGGGAATCGATAAAATTGATAGGGAAGAATTCCTGAGAACTGGAACTTCAAGAATAAGAGGTTATAGATTTAAACTAAGTAAACAAAGCTGCCGAAGGAATATAAGAAAATTCACTTTTGCAAACAGAGTGGTAGACATTTGGAACAAGTTAGGTGAGAAGGTGGTGGAGGCCAAAACCATCAGTAATTTCAAAGCATTATATGGCAAAGAGTGCTGGGAAGACAGGAAACCACAAGCATAGCTCTCAAACTGTAATTACACTTAGGTAATTACAATTGTGTAATTACTACTGTACTGTGACTCACATCAGGAGCCTTGTCGACACTGAGGAAGTGGATGGCGACGTGCTCGGGCAGAATGTTGGCGATTAGCTTCCTATTGTATGCCTGCAGATGCTCGATCTCCTCTTTCTCTCCTGTAACAAGCACAGACATGTCACCAAACAATATTCCCGCTACCGAAAATAATTTAGTGACTTACATGTCTACTTAGGTGATCTCCACCTTTTGCCTTGGTCAAGGTGGCTTGGTCAGTTTAAGCTTCAGAATACTACCAGGTCATCTTCAACCCAAGGTTATTATGGGTATGGAATTCATATACTGTACTATACTATTTAGTAAATAGTTATTATGCTGACATGATCACAGTAAAGGTACAGACTTCTAAGTGAATATTTGAGTGCTCTGAATCCTGGTCCAGAATATCTATGCAAGTTTTGAAAGGGAATGTGCTTTACAGTATAATGGCCTGCTATTTCCTAAAGATAAACACACAATTATTCATTGTATTAGCAAAAGGATACAGAGTACACAAGATTTTTGTACAGCTCCTTAATAAGCAGCGTTAATTAAGAGTAAGTCGTACAACTAACAAAATGGTAAAAATGGTCGTTGTACAGTACATAGTGTATAGGAGATCAGTAGTGGGTCTATGTAGTATATTGTACACTAACACAATACATGTACTGTAATATTAGAAGCTGTGGGTTAACAATGAATCTTACACTAAAATGTTAAAGAATAAATTTTACATTTAATTTTTTGGTGGCAAACATTTGTAAATAAATGAGATAAGAGAGTGGCAAAATTGACAGTAACATGGTTTGGTTACTGTATTATGGATGAAAATTATTGGTAGATGTCTACAATGTTACAGTACATAATACTGTATATTGCTCACATTGCATCCTACTTCTGCAACCTGCAGAATCTGATTGCTTTAAACCAATGTCGGCCAGGATTATGCAGACATGATTCCATGTTTCATAATTTTATTTTTCAGCCCACTTTTTGGAGATTTTCATAATGTATGATGTGATATCGATCTATATTTCTGCATCTTCTTTATTGTACTCTTTATGCAGTGGCACAATCTCCACTGTGTTTTGTGTGTTGTGGATGCTACCAGTAGTAGGCATCCACCAGTCTCAGGAGACTATAGGGTTGCACTCTGGTTAATGGTCTGGAGTGGCCTCTCCAGGGCACAAAGCCAGGGTAGGTTGATACAGGGGAGAAGCTGTCATCCATGCAGCAGGTCCCTCCCTCTCCACGGCGCCGAAAATCTCTAATAGAAAGGCAAATGCCAATACGATTGGCATTTGGGGCCAAGGTAACTAGGTCCCATATCCATAGGATGCGTAGGGCCTGTGATAGTTTTTTGTTGTAATTCTTAATGAATATAGAAGTCCAAGAGCCTGGGCTTGGGGTAGAGTGAAAGGACATGCTGTCTGTCCACTTCAAAGTCCAGAGGGGTTAGGGTAACATCAGAGATATGAGTCGAGATTAGTGGTATGATAATACAGGGGTATCTCAGTTTACGAATTTAATCCGTTCCTGGAGACGGTTCGTAAACCAAAGTGAATTTCCCCATAATAAATAATGGGAAATGAATTAATCCATTCCTGACTCCCCAAAAAATTAACTTCAAACTAAATTTTATACCTAATTCACCCAAATCTTCAATACAAAAGTACTATACCTGTATGTACAAGTTATTACTTACCTTTACTGATGACTCCTGTTGGTGTATGGAAGATGGTGAGGAGGGGGGAGGAGAAAAGGTGTTACTGTTTGGAAGGGGAGTCCCCTTCCATTATAACATCAGGCAGTGATGATTTCTCTGGGGTGCACTCTCTGGCACGTTTTGCTTGCATACCACTAGGACCTGCTTCTGGCTCATTGCATGATTTTCTCATTGTTTTTCTTGAAGATTGTTTTTCCCTTCTTTGTAACACTTGTGTGTAGCGAGACATCACATTGCCATTAATAAGATCAATGCAACGGCCTGCTAAAGCTTTATCTGGGTGATTCTTTTCAGCAAAACTTTGCAGTTCTTCCCATACTACACGCATTTTCTTAATGAGGAAGGGACATCCTCAACTGCCTCCTCCTCCTCCTTCCCTGAAGATTTGTTGTACTGCCTAGCTAATTCAACATCACGTGTATCGTTTTCATGTTTATGAATGATCTCTTGTTTTTCCTCTATGGTCATTCTCACATGTGTTTTCTTGCCTTGAACCTTACCACTGGCTTTGTTGGGACCCATGGCGAGATATATAATAACAACTTTTATGTTCAAATAGCCAAAAATAAAAAAAACTGTAAATCCTTACAAAGAATTCAGGCAGGATAGTCACTAGACAGGAGGCACCGGGAAACTAAGGCGTGACCGCCGTGCCACCACATGCTAGGTCGGCCATACGCGTATCAACAAACTCGTATCCCGAGGTAAAGTTCGTAACCCGATTCAAATTTTCCGAAGAAATCTGGCTCATAACCCGAAAAGTTTGTAAAGAGGGCTATTCGTAAACTGAGGTACCACTGTATAGTAAATTCACTTTGCATGTCAATCTTCAGTGTGTTTAGGGGTTCACTGAGAACAGTCATACTGTACGCATAGTATTTATCTTTCTTTGTTATCATCAGTGAATGTTCCATAACCTTATACATGGGCCAATACAAAAGTGGTTTCTGCTCTGGATATTACACAGAAGAAATATTTTGAGTTTCTCAGTTTTATTGATAACCTTTTGCTATCTCTGTCATTCCTGGATTTCATAAGATTCTTTTAGTTTTAGCTAAACGGCTTCAATTTTACTGAACCGCCTTACTTCTTACTGTTAGGAATGAGTGGGGCATTTTGAGTAGTTCTCCGATTTGCTTTCTAATTCTAAAGGGGTGCCGTTCTTTTCCAATTTACAACTTTCCAACATTTCTAAATATTGTGTGACTTATGTCAATCACGTATGTTAATATTAATCACCACTATTGCTTTTCTTGAACTGATTTAGGTTTGTATTTTTAAGCTGTCATTTCCAGCTTATTTTTTGAGGTTCAAGTGTAGCAATGAGAGATGAAGCATGGCAGGATGAAGAACAAAAGTCTGATGGAACAATATGGGATGGAATACTGTGAGATGGAACAAGATGGGATTAAATGTGGGATGGGGCATGATAGAATGGAATAAGGTAGAACAACATAGGATGGATAAAGGTTGGGTTGGAGCATGGGTGGGGGTGGAGTATGGAGGAGAGGAACAAGGTGGGATGGAAAGGTGGAGTGGAGCAAGGTGGGGTGAAGCAAGGTGGGGTCGAGCAAGGTGGGGTAGAGCAAGGTGGGGTGGAGTAAAGTGGGGGTGGAGCATGGTGGGGTGGAGCAAGGTGGAGTGGTGCAAGATGGGGTGGAGCATGGTGGAATGGAGCAAGGTGAAGTGGAGCAAGGTGAAGTGGAGCAAGGTAGAGTGGAGGAAGGTGGTATGGATAAGGTGGAGTAGAGCAAGGTGGCATGGAACAAGGTAGAGTGGAGGAAAGTGGGGTGGAACAAGGTGGTACAAAACAAGCAGGAGCTCACCATGAGCCTGGAGCTTCCAGAGGAAGTCAAGGCGCGAGGTGGCCTCCGTCTGGCGCGCGTGGATGACGAAGGCTATGGTGAACCCGACCAGCACCGCTACTGTCACGTACCTTGACATGAACAGCTCCCCTTTCCTGTAGGTGGTACACGGGACGAGGGTCAGTGGTGGTGGTACACGGGATGGGGTCAGTGGTGGTGGTACACGGGATGGGGTCAGTGGTGGTGGTACACGGGATGGGGTCAGTGGTGGTGGTACACGGGATGGGGTCAGTGGTGGTGGTACACGGGATGGGGTCAGTGGTGGTGGTACACGGGATGGGGTCAGTGGTGGTGGTACACGGGATGGGGTCAGTGGTGGTGGTACACGGGATGGGGTCAGTGGTGGTGGTACACGGGATGGGGTCAGTGGTGGTGGTACACGGGATGGGGTCAGTGGTGGTGGTACACGGGATGGGGTCAGTGGTGGTGGTACACGGGATGGGGTCAGTGGTGGTGGTACAAGGGACAGGGGTCACTGGTGGTGGTACAAGGGACAGGGGTCACTGGTGGTGGTACAAGGGACAGGGGTCACTGGTGGTGGTGGTATACGGGACGGGGTCAATGGTGGTGGTACACGGGACGGGGTCAGTGGTGGTGGTACACGGGACGGGGTCAGTGGTGGTGGTACACGGGACGGGGTCAGTGGTGGTGGTACATGGGACGAGGGTCAGTGGTGGTGGTACACGGGACGAGGGTCAGTGGTGGTGGTACACGGGACGAGGGTCAGTGGTGGTGGTACACGGGACGAGGGCCAGTGGTGGTGGTACACGGGACGAGGGCCAGTGGTGGTGGTACACGGGACGAGGGCCAGTGGTGGTGGTACACGGGACGAGGGCCAGTGGTGGTGGTACACGGGACGAGGGCCAGTGGTGGTGGTACACGGGACGAGGGCCAGTGGTGGTGGTACACGGGACGAGGGCCAGTGGTGGTGGTACACGGGACGAGGGCCAGTGGTGGTGGTACACGGGACGAGGGTCAGTGGTGGTGGTACACGGGACGAGGGTCAGTGGTGGTGGTACACGGGACGAGGGTCAGTGGTGGTGGTACACGGGACGGGGTCAGTGGTGCTGGTACATGGGATGAGGGCCAGTGGTGCTGGTACACGGGACGAGGGTCAGTGGTGGTGGTACACGGGACGAGGGTCAGTGGTGGTGGTACACGGGACGGGGTCAGTGGTGCTGGTACATGGGATGAGGGCCAGTGGTGCTGGTACATGGGACGAGGGCCAGTGGTGGTGGTACATGGGTAATCTAAAACAACAAAAACCATCAACTTTACAGGCTACTCATGCCCGTGCCACCTCTTGGGTGGTTTAATCTTCATCAATCAACCATCGACTTTCAAGCTTCGCTCCGGAACAGTCAATCCCGGTGTCAATCGAGCTCTCCACCCCCTGCCGCCTGGCTCTAGCTCTCCTCTGAGGCACGCACAAGCTCTAACAGCAAGTGGGAAACATCTGTGGCTAGCTGATGATAATGATCACACGATTAATTCATGGGCACTTGGAACAAAGTGCCCATGAGTTACTCATGGAACAAAGACCTGTGCATTATTGTTCAGTATTGCTCTTTCCTATTAACAGTTGCTCACCTTATTGTTACTTGGAATCATTTGTCCCTCAATAAAATCCTTTGTGAATCTGATACCTTTGACATTGATCGTCTTATGTCTGTTCTCTTACTGACATCGTGAACGATACCAGTTGGTGGTATCACTGCCACCTTCCCCACTAGTGATAGGGCATGGGTACTGCTAAGCACACTGAGATAGCACTAACCCTCGGCTCAGGAGGATGAGAGCGTCCTGGTTGTCGAAGAGTGTACCGTGGGTGATGAGCACCATGGAGATGTAGGCCACACACACAGCACTCAGCAAGAGAAGTTTGATGATGCTAAACATTAGCTGGTACACTGCACACGACACCATCACCAACAGCACACAGTATGTGAAGTACTGTACAGGAAGAACACACAAAATATGAGAAATGTCTACAGCATGCCAAACTGGAAAAAAATTGTCCAATCAGTTGTTGTGCGAGCTTTTAAATGTATCTTCAATTTCTGTATCATTATCAATTCACTATCAATTTTGTGATGAAAGTGAATTGTGAGTGGTGCATCACAAGAAGTCTCACGCAATAGTCAAGAGCTAAAAATAAAGCAGTTTTAGAAAAAAAAAATGAGGTTTGATTTTGTATGAAAAACAGCAAATACTCAGAATATCTATAATGTACTCGCAAACCAAAGTCACAATCTGCTATTGCGTTCAACTCCTCAAGATACAACTAACATATTTATGTCTAGCTTCAGGTATAACAGGTAACACAAAATTGTTAATGACGGTAACAAGACATTTATTTCATGTGGATTCTATTTCATGACAGCATCTGAATACACAAGAAAACTGACGAGTTAGCTAAAGAATCTGCCTTACATTGCTTATAAATAACCCGAGAATAACAACAACACCAAGAACTTCAACAAAGTCTTGTAAATCTGAGGTAAGGTGAGATCTACATTAGCAGTTCCATCCATCATACAAGAAGAGCCACACATGTATGGGTCATCCAATAAAACCATCAGACTCCTAGATGTCACTACTACTCGGCTGAGACAGAATTATCTCTGGGAGTTTGCATTACCTGACGACGTACACCTGACCCATTGTAAACTCTTACCAAACTTATTTGAACACCCTCTGTCACTGTGATGCAATGCGAAAAATAAATTAATTTAGAAATAACTATAACAAATGTTCAAGAAATGTTTGTTTTTTGTAAAAAAAATATCTACTACCAATCATTATAGCCAAAAACCCGATGTCTGCTAACTGTAGGTAGTGCATGCAGGTGATTGTAACCTTTCTACCCCCACTCTCATATTGACCATCACTGTGTAGTACTGTATTTGATAGACAAATTACATTCGTAGATAATTTGCTCGACAAAAACTCTTGAAGTACCGGTAGTGTTTAATAAAATTTAATGTTGATTTATTTGTTAAATTATGTACTTAAATCACCAATGCTTAACTTGCTTAGCTAAACACGTTTGTGTGTGTGTGTGGAGGGGGGGGTCTGCATACATTTCTACTACTGCTCGCAGGATGGGTATTGGGTGCATAATATATATGGAAAAACACAGCAATAAAATGACAAATATTAGCACACATTCCTTACACTACTGGTGATGGCCTGCAGACAGTGAAACTCACATCAGGAAAGTGTGTTGTTGTGCCCTCATGACACACATTGACCTCGTCTCCAAGGCTGACGTTGAACTGGTCGAGTACTGGGACGACCTTTGGTGCCTGAAGGGTGAGGATGTCTGACACCACCCACCACTCCTCTGTCATGTTGGGGTCACCAAACGTCACATTAGTGGAGTTTTCGCCAGCCTGAAGGTAGCAGTCCCGGTAGCTATCCAGGTCCAACAAGAACTGTAGAGTAGCCAGCATCTGATCACTAACAGCCCCTGGTGAGCATGCTATTCATTAATGCATGCCTGGCTATCCTGTGCCTACTCAAGTTTAAGAAACTTTCCTCAACAATTAAGAAGGCACCCACGTTCAATAGTTTATTGCGGTGTATTTATTAAGCAACTTTTTTGTAATAAATTCTGCCCCATTTTCTGCTTAAGTAGAGTACATTTTAAGTTTAAGCATACAACATTACATAAATAAAAGTTTCATAATTTTAAGACTGGCAATTTGTATGAAGATTAACATTACAGTAACATTATTTATTTGTCAACCAATTTTTGGGTCTGAATATCTGTGAATCAGTTGAATGTTAATTAAGCACACACTGGTGTTTTAATATTCTCAGTGGTAGGAATTACACAGCAGTGTACAGCAGCAATTTGACTAATACCAATAATTTGTATCAGATAATATCTAAAATGCAATGAAAGCAGAGTTCGGTTATTGATCCAAGGAACCTCACTGGTCTGAGTTATGTACTGTAATACATAGCGGCAGAAAGGACAATAATGGCTTAAACAGGCAAAATTTTAAAATGGTAATACAGTACAGTATAATGTTTTTCTTGACAAGATAAATGCATTAATGTAGCATAAACAAATGTTTATAGCATTACTGTACTCTATCATTTCCTCATGAAAAAATCCACAAGGGCCGTGGTGAGGGTTCTGTACTACAGTATACTGTATTCTTTCTGCCCAATATGAATATTCTCTATATTCTATCTGAAGGTTCTTACTATACATTACGTGATATTTTACTGATCATGGGGGTGACTGGTGGTGCCCCATGGTGGTGTACTGACCACGGGGGTACCCCCAGGGACGTTCACAAGGCATGGAAGCATACTGACCACAGGGGTGCCCCAGGGGTAGTACACAGACCATGAAAGCATACTGACCATGGGGGTACCCCAGGGGTGGTATACAGACCATGGAAGCATACTGACCATGGAGGTGCCCCAGGGGTAGTATACAGACCATGAAAGCATACTGACCATGGGGGTACCCCAGGG
The DNA here is from genome assembly GCF_040958095.1 of Procambarus clarkii. Lineage (NCBI taxonomy): Eukaryota > Metazoa > Arthropoda > Malacostraca > Decapoda > Cambaridae > Procambarus > Procambarus clarkii. The sequence continues at coordinate 13,003,664 of NC_091174.1, forward strand.
GTGGTATACAGACCTTGGAAGCATACTGACCATGGGGGTGCACCAGGGGGGGGGTACACAGACCATGGACGCATACTGACCATGGGGGTGCCCCAGGGGGGGTACACACACCATGGACGCATACTGACCATGGGGGTGCCCCAGAGTGGTACACACACTACGGATGCATACTGACCATGGGGGTGCCCCAGGGTGGTACACACACCACGGACTCATACTGACCATGGGGGTGCCCCAGGGGGGTACACAGACCATGGACGCATACAGACCATGGGGGTGCCCCAGGGGTGGTATACAGACCATGGGGGTGCCCTGGGGGGAATGGTATACAGACCATGGACACATACTGACCATGGGGGAGCCCCAAGGATGGTACACAGACCATGGACACATACTGACCATGGGGGAGCCCCAGGGATGGTATACAGACCATGGAGGGGTGCCCCAGGGGGGTATACAGACCATGGGGGAGTGCCCCAGGGGGATATACAGACCATGGAAGCATACTGACCATGGGGGTGCCCCAGGGGGGTACACAGACCATGGAAGCATACTGACCATGGGGGATGCCCCAGGGGTGGTACACACACCATGGAAGCATACTGACCATGGGGGATGCCCCAGGGGGGTACACAGACCATGGACACATACTGACCATGGGGGTGCCCCAGGGGGTGGTACACAGACCATGGACGCATACTGACCATGGGGGTGCCCCAGGGGTGGTACACACACCATGGACGCATACTGACCATGGGGGTGCCCAGGGGGTGGTACACAGACCATGGACGCATACTGACCATGGGGGTGCCCCAGGGGTGGTACACACACCATGGATGCATACTGACCATGGGGGTGCCCCAGGGGGTGGTACACAGACCATGGAAGCATACTGACCATGGGGATGCCCCAGGGGTGGTAGACAGACCATGGAAGCATACTGACCATGGGGGTGCCCCAGGGGGTGGTACACAGACCATGGAAGCATAATGACCATGGGGGATGCCCCAGGGGTGGTACACACACCATGGACGCATACTGACCATGGGGGTGCCCCAGGGGTGGTACACAGACCATGGACGCATACTGACCATGGGGGTGCCCCAGGGGTGGTACACACACCATGGACGCATACTGACCATGGGGGGTGCCCCAGGGGGGGTACACACACCATGGACGCATACTGACCATGGGGGTGCCCCAGGGGTGGTACACACACCATGGACGCATACTGACCATGGGGGTGCCCCAGGGGGGGTACACACACCATGGACGCATACTGGACCATGGGGGTGCCCCAGGGGGTGGTACACACACCATGGATGCATACTGACCATGGGGGTGCCCCAGGGGGGGTACACACACCATGGACGCATACTGACCATGGGGGTGCCCCAGAGGTGGTACACACACCATGGACTCATATTGACCATGGGGGTGCCCCAGGGGGGGGGTACACAGACCATGGGGGTGCCCCAGGGGGGGTACACACACACCATGGGGGTGCACCAGAGGTGGTACACACACCATGGACGCATACTGACCATGGGGGTGATGGAGCAGAGGAAGAGAGCCAGCACCAGGAGGGAGGCCAACATCTGACTGACGGTGCGGCTCCCGGCCACCACCACGCTCAGCCTCGAGAAACACTCCGGCACGCACTGTTACGGGTACACAAGGCTGCATGTTACGCTCATGGTGGTGGTGGGGGTGGTGGTGATACTGGGTGGTGGTGGTGATACTGGGTGGTGGTGGTGATACTGGGTGGTGGTGGTAGTGGTGATACTGGGTGGTGGTGGTGATTACTGGGTGGTGGTGGTAGTGGTGATACTGGGTGGTGGTGGTAGTGGTGATACTGGGTGGAGGTGGTAGTGGTGATACTGGGTGGTGGTGGTAGTGGTGATACTGGGTGGTGGTGATACTGGGTGGTGGTGATACTGGGTGGAGGTGGTAGTGGTGATACTGGGTGGAGGTGGTAGTGGTGATACTGGGTGGTGGTGATACTGGGTGGAGGTGGTAGTGAAGCTGGTGATGGCTTAATATGGGGTTACGATTATTATTAAAGACATTTTATACTTTGTTAATAATAGAGATTATGGTGTTGGTAATATATCAGTGCTGATGGCAGCTATGATGTGATGTACAATTATAATAGCAATTATAAAGTGCTTATCATATTATCGATACGATAATTCATATGATGACTTATGATTAATAATGATTCTTGTAATTATCATCAGGATAATGGCTATGCAGATATTATAAGGATAAAATAATGAGAGAGAGAGAGAGAGAGAGAGAGAGAGAGAGAGAGAGAGAGAGAGAGAGAGAGAGAGAGAGAGAGAGAGAGAGGAGAGAGAGAGAGAGAGAGAGAGAGAGGGGGGGGGGGGGAAGGCAGGCAGAAAGTGATGTGGAGAGAAGGGAAGAGCAGGAGAAAGCACCAAGCCACTACGACTATATAGCACTGGAGCAGGGATCAGGAATGGGATTTGGGATTGGACGGAGTCAAGGAATGGTGCCCAACCACTTGAAGGACGGTCGGGGATTGAGCGCCGACTTGCATGAAGCGAGCCCCCTCCCCCCCTG